>NC_135375.1:95426173-95740673 GCF_049243985.1 Paroedura picta
CAATTCTTATTTTTAGCTTTGCCATAGTGCATCCATTTCTTCAAATGAGGCTAGGGACTTAAGAATGGGAAACAGTATTATACTCATAACGGGTATTTTGTGTATTTTTCTGTCGCATTTCACTGGATAATGAGAAGGCTAAATGTGTAGTTCCTGGTAGTAGCTGTACTGGGTAATTTGCGTCCCTGGTGTTGGAATGACGTGGGGCAACCTATGTTTATGACCACACAGGAAATACTAGCCACATACTTCTCAAGCTTCCTGTCAGAAGTTCCCCAGCTCAGGTTATCATTCCTGTCCCCAGGGGTAGGAACAGGGATATCCTTTTGCCCACAGCTGACAGCATAAGTAAACAAGATACAAAATACAGGCTTTTCTAAATTAATAGATCAGTAACACTTTTTACACTGTTTCTGTGGGTTTCAGGCTGTGTCTACATTCATGCTGTATAGTGAACAGGCTTTGAGGAATTAAGACCTCCATCTGATTGAAGGGCTGCTACAGCAGCCGTGTGATGACTCAAAACAACCATCTCTTTCCATTCTTTGATCTGTTGTCTTGTTGGCCCCTTTCAAATCATGCAATGGACAATCCAGTAAATTAGCAGAAATGAAGCCACCATTTTAACTGAGCAACTGAGAAGACGTTGATGCTACCCCAGGTGTGCTACCCTAAGACATTAGCTCAGAATTAAGGCATTAGAAGAAAAGGTTCTTTTACAAAATATAGTGAATTATTAAATTGCCTGATGCATTAAGAGAGTTGGACAATCCAGCCTGTTCAACATTTAAGTCATTCACTTGAGTTATGAACATGGTAATATTGTTCCAAATTATCTGCACATTCCCTAACACAGCACCAGGAGACAGACATTGTTCTGGGGTAAGGCTGCTTCCATGGTATAATTTTCCATTGTATTAACACCTCAGGTGGCTGAGTAGGAAACATGCATATTTAAAAAAAAGAGGTTCAGAAGGAGGAAGAGATTCAACAGCTGGGAAGCACAGTGTTTATTTTCCCTCAAGGAGGTTGAAATACAATATGCAAGCATTTTTTTTTAAAAAAAGGTCACATACTAATCCTCATCACATGTTCTATGATTACATGCTACATGATTTTAATGTAAGGGCTTCAAGTGGCTACGAAGAGTCATGGCTCATTGAGGCCTAATGGGGGGTAACTCCATGAGGAAATGGAGAGCAGCGCTTGCCGAGCTACAGTGACAGCGATGGGGGAGGAATGAAGTCTCACCTGGAGCCTCAACAGAGGCCCTGGAGGAAAGACAAAGCCCACTCGCCAGCAGGATATGAAACTCTTATTCCTCCCTCCAGCACCGAAGACCACACGGTTACATTTTCAGCCAGCTGGTACTGAAGCCCTTTCAAGAAACTGCACGAAAACCTACAGCAGCTTGATTCAGGAATGGCCTATGAATGTCACTGATGTTGTTTCTGAAGTGTTTCATGCAGTTGAAGGTTTCTTTAAACATATTAGTCACTTAGAAGCCCTGAAAGCCAGCATGTTAAGCTCAAGTGGCTACAATTGCCTCCTAAAGTTAGATTCATGCTACTTTGGTTAAGCCGCATTATTTCCATGAAGTCTGTTACACAGAAACCTTCAGTGTCTTGGTTCGCAGACACCACTGGATGAACTGCATTTAGCCATGCTAGCATCCTGTATAAATCTTAACAAGGACTGATCTTACACACTTTGAGGGTCCAAGCTTGTTTCCCTAAGCACTGGGAAACAAGCACTAATCCATTCCTTCTTCTATGCACTGGGCATCTGAAGACCAATGGTTCTCCTGTGAAGCCAGTACAGTGGTGCAGAGATGTTGTGACACCCCAAACAACTACATATTCAAAACACGTCAACATATGTAGGAGCTGATGAATACAAAACCTTTAATTTCACATCTTAACATGAATCATAAATACCTGTGCACACTTAAAGAGGCAATATAATTTAATACTAAACAGAAATCACTGAATACTAAGTCAGTGCCCTTTGCACACAGTACAATTACAATGCACAAAATTAAAAATTAAAAAAGAAAAACACAACTAACAGCCGGAGCAAGCTGGCTTCTGGATTTTTCTCAGGAGGCCATATAGAAATATGAACGTCATCCTACTTGATTGGAGTAGTTTTTGCTGATTTAGTTTGTTAACTTGATTTAAAAACAGCAGTATGTTTTAATATTATAGGGACAATGGCAAGTTTAAGAGTTGAACAACTGCAGTCCTTCACTCATCCACAACTGACATACGGGACAGGTAGCACAAGGGGACTGGTGGGGCCTTTCTAACTGGTCTGGCACTGGACGCCACCTCTGTGATGGTGCTCGTCATCTTCATAAGCTTCCCCATTGTAATGGTGCCTTCTTTCCTGTGATGGATCAAAGTCCACCAACTCTACCTGGTCCATGTCTTCAGTTTCCTCCACGTTTTCCCTCGGAGGCAGCAGCTTTTCCAATAGACACAGCTTATCGGAAGAAAGGAAGCCGCTCTCTGGAAAGATTACCTGTAATCATGATACAAAATTATTTTCTCTTAGGCATCGTTCTTTCTTTTTAAAATTTGGTTTGGCAGCTACAAGATTAGAAGCTTTAAAGTGAAAGTAGCACTAAGTGGCATCACAATAGTCAGTTTTCTTGGGTGTTTTTTTTTAACTGGGCTGTTTATGCCAGGCTATGGGACACGTGCAAGAAACTTTGCATGAATTGGCCATGTCTGCTGATTCTCCCTTCGTACTGGAGATCTCCCATCATCTTACTACTTGGGTCCCCTATCCCTCAAGAGCACGCCACAGGCATCAGTGAGGAAGGAAAGTTCTGTTGCATAGATGCAAAAGTTTAGTCTGGATCCACCTCCAAGATTTAATCTGATCTTGAGCCATTTCAGAAAGAAGCTGGGACACATCTTACCTTGAACTCAATGATCAGGCGGCCCTTTTCATATGGTCTGCGATAGATAGGCATGCCCTCATTCAGCACACACTTAATATCTCCATGCTTGACAATCTGACCTACGAACAGAAGTATTGTCATTCTCACTGCCGTCTGTTATTTCCACAGGATGGACCCAACACAATATTCTGCACAATGAAACAAGAGCTCCCTCCTAGAATGGTTTATAATCCATGTGGTGACATGGAGTGCAGCTAAGCAACAGTGAGGAAGATTAACCCCACTCCCCAAAGAATTCACTCATTGTATATAAAATAAAGGTAGTAAAATGCTGTTTTACATGTCACATTAAAAGGCTGCCAGTTGCTGAAGTGGAAGCTGGTCCAAGAGAGGTCAAGCTGCAGAGATCCATCATAAGCTGATACTGAAGATCAGCACAGCTGGGGTTTCCCAACCTTTTAATGCTCTACACCGGGGGTCATCAACGCCCGGTCTGCAGCCCACTACCAGGCCGCCGGCAGCCACGCCTGCCTCCCCCCCCCCCACAGCAAGAAGCTCGCCAGGCCCGGCTAGCTTCTCACTGTGAGGGGGGGGGGGAAGAGGCAGGCACGGCCGCCAGCGACACAAACACGTATGCGCAGCAACTGTGCGCATGCGTGTTAGCGCCCCCTGGTGGCAAAACGTGCGTGAGCGCCACCAAGGCCATCAGCTCTCCCCTCACCCCCGGAGGCGGTCCCTGACCTCAGAAAGGTTAGGGACTGCTGCCCTACACTATACCCAAAGGTGCACCACCATACGTGAAATGTGTCACCTGTTCCACACGGAGGCAGTTTTATGCATCAGAACAGCAAAACTAACTCAAGAAAAATGACAAGAACTGCTACAGAATGTAACACTGAACTCTTGCACAAGACCTTATGCAACAGGAGCAGCATGTATTTCCTTTGACACACAGCTGTCTGGATCCAGGCCATAATGTTCATTTCACCATGGCAAGCAACAGTTGCAAGTTTTGGTGCCATTTTCTGTCAGCCTGGACCAGTGAAATTTGGTGATTTCTCTCCTTGGTATGGCTTCACTAGGAAACTGGTGGCATCACCTTCTACCTCACTGGTTCCCTCTGGGCTGTCAGCCACCCTACCTAGAGTGCCCAAGTTATACAGAACACCAAGGAAAGAGTAAAAAATACCCCAACAGTAGGCAGGACCAGAACCTGAAATAGGGTATATGTGTGTGTGGGGTGGTGGTGGTTCCCACTGTAGAGGAATTTGCATGGCTCTCAGGAGCAGTAGAACAGTGGTCCCCAACCCCCGGCCCATGACTCCCTCTCCCTGCAGCAATAAACTCGCCAAGCCGTGAGCAAATCGGCCGCCAAAGAGGCCGATTAGCTTGCTGCCTGGCAAGCTTCTTGCTGCAGGAGGGGGGGCAGAGGGAAGTGCGGGCGCCAGCATGCCGCCAGTGCAAATGTGCATCCGCAGACCTGCCAAGCATGTGCGCCTGGCAGGGGCGCAAACGCGCACGTGTGGCAGTTTCGCACATGCACAAATGTGCAGTGGCTGCGCATGCGTTTCGCGCCCCCGCTGGGAGTGCAAACGCAAGTGCGTGCACTAAACTCGCGTTTGCGCCCCAGGTCCGCGCATGCTCATTTGCGCAGGGCTGCCGTGCGTGCATGTGGCCCTGGGTTGCTCTCTCCCCCCACCCCTTGGCAGCGGTCCGCAACCTGAAAGAGGTTGCGGACCGCTGCAGTAGAAAACAAAAAACCTAACTCGAATTAGCTAGGACCTGAATGTCTGTACAAATCAGACAATAGATTATATAAAATGATATAAACATTTTTAAAATGCAGGATAAAAACATATACAAAACCCATAGGCCAAAAGTATCATATGCACCATACTCATTTCAACTCTTTACCATGACAGACAGATTTTATGGTCACTGTGCTTTTGATTGAATTATTAATAATGCAGCCTCACATGTTGCAAATTCATACCCCATAAATTTGAGTAGACTTCTACTGCTGTGAGTATAGAGTTGTTGTATACTGCTAATTTATGCAAGGGTTGCAGTTATCTTAATCTCAAGTATTTATTACTTCCAACTTTACCATCAATGGTAAGCATTTTAACAATATACCGGGTGAGTTTAACAACCTACCAGGGTGAGAAGTAATGATTATGGTTCGATTATCCAGCATGGCAATGGGTTTCTGAAAACCACAGAGTGACTCAACTAACTGAATATCCATGGACATGACCAGGTCTTCACCCCGTCTGTAGAAGCAGAAAACAAGTTTTGGTTATTGAGCTCTAAAGCTATATCAGATGGTGGGACAACAGAGCAATTCTACAACTGCAGGGTACAACGCAATGGCCTCTAAAAATAATGTGGCTACCTCACTTTGGCTCAGCCAGTTAGGATTACTACACACATGGAAGTAGGCTTCCTGAACAGTGTAATTTTGTGGTCTAGGAATTCCACCAGGACTATGGAGGCCGAGATTCAAATCTGCTTGGAGCTATGGAAATTCACTGACCTTGGGCTAGCCTCTCAGCTCAATTACCACACGGGGCTTGTTCAAGGTATAAAAGGGGGGATGAAAGAACCACAGATGCTGCCCCGCAGTCCTTGGAAAGAGAGCTGGATGGAAACTTAGGAAAAACTATTTTCAGAATTCATGAAGTGGCACACTTCGCTGACCCCACTTTTCCTGCCCCCCCTCCAAATAAACAAAAACCCAGGCAGACTGCAGTTGCATTTTGCACTGGCATTGGGCTGCATTTCAGCAACCATGGACTATGCCTCTGAAGCCATAAAGGTGCAATACCCCAAATACACATCACACCAGTCTCAAAATGTTGCAGGTTATGAAACTATTAGTGGGAAGTTTTTGTTACTACTATAATTTTAGAAAAGTCCAGCTTGGCTGAGATCTTGGTTATGTTCTAACTGCACCTTCCTTGCATTTTTCAAGTGATCCAGATACAAGCCCTTGGATCAGTCAACGTGTGCCATGTTCAAACGCAAGACTCACCTTGTAAACACAGTATGGTCTTTTTGATCCAAGACAATGATGATGTCTCCAGGCTCCAGCCCTGGTTCTTGGTCCCCTTCACCATGAAAAGTTATCTTCTGACCATCTTTCATTCCTATTGCAAGAACATCACATGAACACTAAGTAACAGTACAAGAACCCCATGTTCTGGCACACGTTATTTGGTACTAACACTTTCCCACAAACACGGTGTGACATTACTGCATTTTGCTTACATGTAAAGCAGAATTCTGCCTTTTCCCAACTTCTTCATACTAATTCTCACTGTGCAAAGTTGACCTGGGCTTAAAATATCATAGTCACCACAAGGCACGTACCTTTATCAATATGAACTTCCAGAATTTTCTTCTCTCTAACAATCTTCCTTCCATTGCAGCTTTTACACCGATCCTTGGGACTGATGCGCTCTCCATGGCCTTGGCATTCCATACACACAGACTGAATTTGTTGAACCATTCCAGGTCCTATCTGGTGAATTCTTATTTGCATGCCTGTCCCTCTGCAGTTAAGGCAGCATTCTACAGCACCTTTCTTACCACCTCGGCCTAGAAAACAGCACATGGGAGAAAAGTGTACCTAAGATCATCAGGTAGCTGTTTCCATGTCTTAAAAAATGCAGTCCTGTAAAGCTGGACAGCATATTTTGCCTGAATTTGACCAAGTTTTTGCATCAACGTACCTTCACATTTATCACAAATCACATTCTTCTGTAGAGCAAGCTTTCGTGTTGCTCCATTGTACAGGTCTTCTAATGTTACTGACAACTGATGAACAACATTTTTACCTGTGAAGAAAGGCATGTCTGAGAAGTCAGGACTTGCATCTGCCTTCACACAGATCATTTTGTATTGATTAGATGTGAACTGATCAAGCTATTGCATGGAAACACATAAGCATAGTTTTGTAGCCCAACATCTATTACTGTGTAAAAATATGTACCTAAGATTTAATTAGACAATCTGCATCAATGGCAGTGCCTAAGAATTTGAAGTACAGCAGCAGCTTTATTATCTAGCCACCAATAGGGAACAGTGTCTGCTAGTTTTTAATATGTGCCAGTTAACAGAACTTTATTGAAACAGCAGCTGTAGATCACAGCTTTAATCATATAAGTAATTAATGAACATTTTAGCAAAGCCATAATAACAGCAATTAACAGAACTTACATTTTACCATATTAATTCAAGCAAGTCACCCTTCACATTTCTGCTTTGGAATGGAATCATTTTCAAACCACACAGAACTTTACTAGTATGTTACGTTGCTCCCATCCTATGACTAATGGTCTCTGCTAGAAGAGAGGAGCTGTAACTCCCACAGCGACAAGAAGGTATCAACTGTCTTGCAGTACTGTTGTGCACAAATCCCCCTTTGCATTTTGTGGTAAGGCCAAAAAGGACACAAGAACAGGGGTCAGCCTATCTGCAAGCTGGGATGGAGGATGGAAAGAACTGTGAAATTGTTGCCCTGTGTTTGGAAAGGCTTTCCCCTGACAGAGCAGGAAGGAAAAAGGCCAGCCTGCACTGAAGAGTGTGAAGGCAAGGGAGGGAACGATCTGCAGCAGCTACAATCACAGTGGGAGGGAACAGCAAAATAAATTGATTGGCCTTGTACCTGCCCAGCAATCCCTGGAGCTGCACCATGAGCATCAGTAGTCCTGACAACTGCCAAGATCTACAAAGGCTATCGTAACAGCCATTGCAGGACGCCAAACTGAGGCAAGCAGAAGGTACGTGTGCTCAGCTCATTATCCAACAGAGTATCTGGGAGCAGCTCCTTTTCTTAGGGAACTGTGAGAGGTGAGAGAAAATGGAGTGTGAAGTGAGGACATCATATGCTGGCCAGTCCCTTTGGGTGTCTGTGTGTCAAATGCAGGGTTATCTTCCTTTTGAGTAAAGATAACATCAAGATTACTGTTGAAATTACAATCATTCACAGAATGTTCTCACTCACCTCTCCTCTCTCTTTGCATTCTTCCACCGCCTCCAAAAAACATATCAAATATATCCATAGGTGAACCAAAGCCACCGCCACTACCACCCTCCTTTATAGCTTGTTCACCACCTTTGTCATACAGGTCTCTTTTCTTGGGGTCAGAAAGTACTTCATAAGCTTGAGAGATCTGCTTGAACTAAAAGACCAAAAAAAATTTCATACAGTACTTGACATGTATAAATCTGAAAACAAGGCAGCAGACAGCTGACATGGTCATAATGCAACAACTGAAACATGGCTAATTTTAAAGAAACAACTGGTCCTCAAAAACAAGCTGAGCACAAATGACTTCCAGCATCAGATTAAAAGTAATAGCAAAGCATTACTGTATTTATTTAAAAGTGTTACAAATAGTTCCCTCTCTCAATAGTGGCCAACCTGCCTATTACAAAGTATAAGTCACATGCTAAAACTAGGGCTAACAACACACCCACATACCATAAAGAAGTTTCAAAATTTGTCACGTGCTAGGGAAGAGGCTATACGTTCAGGATTAGCAACGTGAATCCAGCTCACAAAGCAATTAGTAGGGTCTTAGCATTCAAGTGCTTCCTACCTCTGCTATCACTTTATATTGGTGCAAGGTGACAGCCAAATTACTTATTAGCTCACTCAGCCAAAAATAAAATAGAAGAAGAAATGATCTGCATTTGCAGTTTCCTTTTCATCTTCCATCTTAACCCTTAACGAAGTGTGGTTGACATAAACCAAGCTGGGAAGTGACACGGATCTCGATACTGTGACAATTCAAAAAACTATCTAGGTACACAGGAAAAAAGCCAAGAGCATCACCTCCACCCTTCTGAGTAATCTTAATGGTGCTTGTTACCCATAGGAGGGTGACAAAAGCAAAAGTAATGAACAGTGACTGGCCATTGTAGATGCTAATGCTACTTTAAAGTCTATTAGATATGTTAAGCTCCTGTTGATGTTTCTACATCTAGCACATTTGGATATACAGGCTTTCCTTTAAAGAAACACTACCAACACCATCCTGCACTACAGGTAAGATTACACCCTTGTTCTTCTTGTTCATCTGGAATAGTTATTTGATCCTCCTGGGTTCTGTACCAAAACCTCTATTTGTCTCACAGGCATACTAGAAGGGTAGAAAAGGCTGCATGTCCCACCTTTTCACCACTCTGTATCATTGAGATGGAAATTCAAGAGTAAATGATCTGCATTTCAAGTTCCCAATCCTTATAGCAAACACCAAATGTTGATTGTTTTCATCTTCTCCTTCCTCCTCAGAACTCTGAGAAGAGTCCACAGTCTTCACCCACCCTCTTGTATCTTCATGACTATCTTGCAAGGTAGGAATCGGAACAGTCCCCCCACAAAACCAAAACACCATCTATGCGGAGAGTGAATCAGACAAATCTGTTGGTATGTCTTGCACACTTGCCTTTTCACCTTCATTGGGATTCTTGTCGGGATGATACTTCAGTGCCAGTTTCCTATAGGCTTTCTTCAGCTCCTCTTGGGAGGCATTAGGTTTTACCCCAAGCACATCGTAATATGTAGTCTCCTTCACCATCCTGTCACTGGTACCTTTTCAGGAAGAGGGAGAGAAAGGATAAGAAGAAAAAAACTGCCTCCAGAAAACAGTCAACAAAACAAATCTCTACAGAACCCCTCCTCCCCCAACATACTCACTAGACTAGGGCACCTCCAAACAGGCAGCAGATTTTGTCCTACTGAGCCTAACCAAAAATTCCATTTACTTTTACCTACCAATGTGACAAAAAGAGCTTACCCCAGCCAAAGATTTAAAAAATAATAGCTTCAAGAGGGGACTGGGCAAACATATGGAACAGAGGCCTATACTGGCTATTAGCCAGTATAGATGTAACAGCATGCCTGGGGCTGTAATGCTCTGCATTCTTGATAACTTTTTTTTTTTCGGGGGGGGGGGGGGGAAGCAGTAGGGTTTCTGACCCCACTGGTAGACCTCACAAGGGCACCTGGATTTCAAGCATCATATTACACTGAACGGGCCTGAACCAACATGGCTTCTCTTATGACCCAGCATGCCAACCTACTTCCCACCCACTCACACTGCCTTTCCCACCTACAGAGATGCCTCCAATAGATCTGACAATTTGCAGGGGTAGTCAACCTGTGGTCCTCCAGATGTTCATGGACTCCAATTCCCATGAGCCCCTGCCAGCAAACGCCAGCAAACGCTGGCAGGGGCTCATGGGAATTGTAGTCCATGAACATCTGTAGGACCACAGGTTAACTACCCCTGAATTAGCGGATTCTTACTGCTGAAACGGTATCTCCCTTACCTCTTTTTAAAAACTTTTATTTATCCACAGAGGTCCCATACCACCTTTCCCAAGGGCGCAGGGCAGCACACCTTGCATAAGCCATCCTCAGCCCTTGCCCAACAATCCAGCGAAGTTTATAGCATGTAGCCTTATTACAGAAGGCAAAATACAGGCCAGCCTCACAAGCGCCCCCCCCCCCAATATGTTGTGCTTCTGCACTCCCCACCCCTCAACAGACTCGAGGAAAAGGATAATGAAAGGATGCATCTTTGGGGGAAGGGTCGAGCTGGGCAGCCTCACCTCTAATGTTCAAGGCGAGACGTTGACCCCCCCCCTTCCCTCCCCTCGACAAAGGATTTTTTTTTTAAATCACATTCTTCGCCCTCCCCCCAACAGCCGGGGTCACCTGACCAGGCACGCGCTAGAGTGTCCTCCCCCCCCTCCCCTTATCATCGCGCGAGCGCCCGCCGGTTCCCGCTGAAAGCCCTGAGGTAAAAAGCCGCTCCTTTCTTCCCGCTTCGCCCACTCACCGCGCGCTCAACGCCGAGGGGGGGATGGAAAAATAAACCGCCTTTCGGGCCCTTTCCCCCGCCGCGAGCCGAGCCCCGTCCTCGTCGGCAGCCGCCCCTGGTCGAAGCAGACAATCCCGACTTTTCTGGAAAGTTCCGAGCCGGTCTTCGGGTAGGCAGCATCCGGGGAGTTTTCTTATTCGAGGAAGCCCCGCCCGTTCCGCGGAAAGGCCGCCTCCTCGCCTGGGCCTCGCTCGTTGCCATTGGCCAGATTCGGGGAGGGCGGTGACGCAAGCAGGAGGTGGCTCCAATCGGCCCTTCGGCGAGCGTGTCAGCGCCCAGAAACTACTGATCCCGTCATGCCCTGCGCGCGAAGCCCTGTCGGTGGCGAATGATGTTTCTCTTCCGGGCGGCCCGGATGCCGTGGGGGAATTAATCCTCGTGCTCACAAAGAAGCCACCGTGGTCGCCCACGAGGTCCCCTCTCGGGTAGGCGCTGGTTGTTTAGCTACTTCCGAGGAGCAGACGTGTAGGGCTAACCAGATGCCTTATTATGCGATGTCCTCTTTTTTGGCAGCCGCCCTCCTTGAGGCCCTAAAAATATTGCTTAAATTGTCCTTTTTGTGGGTTCGAAGGTTAGGAATAAGCAAGCAAATAAAACAGTGGGCCTCCCTCCTTACTTCCCCAGAATTTCCCTCCACTGAATTGCGTCCAATGATATAGCCAGGATGTATGGTCGAGCAGTAAGAGAGCGTAGTATTATGGGGTCTTACTAGGCCCATCCTGCACACGTTGGATAATGCTACTTTTAATGCACTTTTGAAGTAGATTATCTGTTCCGCACAGGAAAATCCCAACTGCAAAACTGCATTATACAGTGTGTGTAGAATGATAATGCTTTATGCTATTTTAGCCAGAGCTTTTACATGTAAACTGTCCCGAGCCTGCTTGCAAGGAGGGGTGGTCTATACATTTAATAATGATAAGAACATTTATTCTCGGTAACAATTTTCACAGCTTAAATAGTAGAGATATTTAAAGTGAGATTTGTCATAGTCACTTATTTACAGTAGTCAGTTTGGAAATAAGTCCTCTCTTGCTTTTCCAAAATGTGGATACGTGGGTTGTTTTAGCTGCATTAGAAGAGTTGGTTTGTATACCCCGCTTTTCACTACCCAAGGGAGTCTAAAGATGGCTTACAATCACCTTCCCTTCCTCTCTTCTCAACAGATACACCGTGAGGTAAGTTGAGCTGAGAGAGCCCTGCAAGAACTGCTCTACAAGAACAACTTTTAACAGAACTGTGACTAGCCCAAGGTCACCCAGTTGACTGCATGTGGAGGAGTGGGGAACCAAACCTGGTTCTCCAGATTAGAGGCCGCCGCTCTTAATCACTATTCTTAATCACCTAGTTTAAAAATGAAATATAATAACAATAATAATTTTTAAAAGGAGTTGAGCTAAAATAATTTCTTTAAAATACCACCACTACAGCAATTTCTATATCCTAGGGCATATTGGAGCATATTAAAACCCCACTCATCAGAATAATATAAAATAAGGTAAAGGTATCCCCTGTGCAAGCACCGAGTCATGTCTGACCCTTGGGGTGACGCCCTCTAGCGTTTTCTTGGCAGACTCAATACAGGGTGGTTTGCCAGTGCCTTCCCCAGTCATTACCGTTTTACCTCCCAGCAAGCTGGGTACTCATTTTACCAACCTTGGAAGGATGGAAGGCTGAGTCAGCCTTGAGCCGGCTGCTGGGATTGAACTCCCAACCTCATGGACAGACAGCTTCAGACAGCATTTCTGCCACTTATCACTCTGTGCCACAGGAGGCTCATATATATATAATATATAACAGGGGTGGTCAACCTGTGGTCCTCCAGATGTTCATGGACTACAATTCCCATGAGCGTTTGCTGAAGCATAATCATGCAGGAATAAACCAGCACCATGACATTTTGTGAGTCAGCTCATGAAGTGTGCAGCCACTGGGCATGACCATTCAAAGAGGATGGACTGTAGGGCTAGCAACTCTTGATTTCTGGAGATTTGGGGGCAATGCCCAGGGAGGGGGGAATACTATCATCGTCTAGCATTTCCTGCATGGGAGCTGATTTCTGTTTCTGGAGATCACTTGTCATTTCAGGAGAACTCTTGGGAGAACAGCAGCCCTTCCTGGAGGGAAATGTTTCAGGCAGTGGCCACTGCAAGGCCAGTCCCAATGGGAGGAGGGAGCTATTCATACAGAGTGGTAATATTGTATAGGTAGAATGCAGTGGAGTTTTTTTATTATAATTACTTTCTTAGTCTTCGAATGCATGCTTAGATTACAGTGATATCATTGATACTGGGTAAGTCACAGCTGGATGTAACCAGAATCTGGGAGGAAGTGACAGACTTACACTCTTTCCCTCCTCTCATGTTGCCACGCTCCATGTGATGCTCCAAGCCGCTACTGCCTTTCTCAAGTTTTTGAATATTGAGAAACCCCTAAAACATTCTTCAGGCTTCAAGAAACCTCAGAAGTGGCGTGGTTGTGCAAAATATGGTTGAGAAGCATAACTATACACACCCACCTGGGTCCCTTTCCCTTTCCACCCATCATTGGCCATTTTGGGATGAGTGGGTGGGTGGACATGATTATATGTAGTCATATCACCCAATGTATGTTTAACAAATTTAAAAAATATATTAAAATTAACTAGCTCCCACCCATTCAGGAAACCTTTCCAGGGCTAACTAGAAACCATGAGGTTTTATGAGACTCTGGTTGAGAAAGCCTGCCCTGGGCCATTTGGGTGGGGTCAACATGGCCATATATGGTCATATCACCTAAAAAAAGTTTAACAAAAAATGTAAAAATATATACAATTAATTAACTGCCGCCCATTCAGGAAACCCAGGGCCATGAAGAAACCCAGGGTTTCATGAGACTCTGGTTGAGGAAGCCTGCACTACTGGCTTAGGGCAGAGAAGCTGACTTGCACAGTTCTCAGTAGGAATAATTGAAAACCAAGTCAGGTCCCGCCTGCAGAGCTCTGCCCTTGAATCTGTTTCTTGGTCAGGCTTGGTATACTGATAGGGAGTGCCCTAGTTATGTGCCCTCCACTTGTCAGGCCAGCCAAGTTCTAGGAGCCTGCGGTTACCTGGGATGGTTCTCTGGAAGAGAGAAAAACTATATTTATAAATATACCCGTAGAGTGCATCGGGGGGGGGGGGAATCTGTCTTCATGCTGAGGGTCCACTATCCCACACCATATCTGAGATTCTGTAACCCCAAGGCATTTCAGTCAACTCCCAGTGTAGTGTGTTGCTTTTTGTCTCTGCTGACATCTCAACTCATTTTGCTTCAGCCATACACCAGCTGCCTCCCTCCCTTGAGGTGGGTAGCATCCGGCTCTTACTAACCAGAACAGTTTCCCAACAGTTGAAGCCCCAATCAAGGAGACATCAATAATTGAGACACCAATTATTGCAAAGTTCTATGACATTCTTTTGTCATAGGCTGCAGCTTTTCCAGGGCATGCCACTTTTAGGCTAACTGTACAGCGAAACCATTCGCACATTCCAAAGAAGCAACAGCTGGACTATTATCTTTGCAAGACAGTGATCCAATTTGCCAGGATGGAACGCTGCCTGGCTAGTGATCTGCCTCAGGTAGCAAGCTGTGGGCGAAGAATTTGAAACATGTCATTTCCAACCAGAGGGATACCATGAAGAGGGGAATGTTAAAATAACTGATTTCTGTGAAATGCCCCTAAAGCTAGAGACAAGGACACATCCGCCAGTATTCAGAGCTGCAGTTATTGGCAGATTCAGACCATGCATAATACAATTGACTTTTCTGGGCTTCAGCCTGCCTAGTTTTGCAAAGCATCAGTTTGTATGGCATGCTTTGCCAACGCACACAACTAAGGTCTTCTTTGTGCTGCATGAGGAGAAATGCATGGGGAGGAGGGAGTCATGAAACTGGAGCAACCAAATAACTATTTGCAGCCTGATCTTATGCAGAGCTTGATATCAGTGACCTTGCCTAACTCTGCATAGGACTAGGCAACTAGATACGAACTAGTTTAATCTGAGAATTGTATTCTGCTATGCTAAAATGGTCTCTAGTTTGATTTAATGGGTACTCTAGGTTTAATGAGGGTAAATTCCTGGCTACCAGCATGTCTATATATGCTTAAGTAGGAAACTTGTCAAGCAAGAACCAGTGATACTTTGTATAATGAGAATACTTCAGCTTAGAAGTGCATCAGTTTGTTGACAAGTGAGATTTTAAACTTTACCACAAAAACAGCACATTGAAACTCACAAACAAGTTTTCAAAAATCAGGGAATCTGGAATTGCAGCTGCTACCTCAGAGCAAAGCTGAATCAGTCCTGTGATATCTGTTGCATTCCTAGGACTGGAGTATTGTGGGATTAAGGAATGTCCTTTTAAATGATTACAGGGGTAGTCAAACTGTGGCCCTCCAAATGTCCATGGACTACAATTCCCATGAGCCCCTGCGCCTGCCAGCAAACAGGAATTGTAGTCCATGGACATCTGGAGGGCCGCCGTTTGACTACCCCTGATATGTAGTATTATAATACTAATACCATGAATAGCTGTAAAAAGATAAGTACTAGGATAATTTCATTCTCTAAGAAAAATCCACATGCCTATTCTGCATATGTTTATATTTAGTGTTTTTAATCAAAGATTTTCACAATGAAAAATTACAAGAGGAGAAAAGCAAACACGATTCTCACATAGATAGTATCAGAGGGTAACCATGTCATAGCCTGAAATTCTTGTTGGTCTCTAAAGGCGCTGCTGGATTCAATTCTCATATACCATGCAACACTATCCGGTGGTGTATTTACTCAAAAGTACCCCATGCCATTCACTTCCATGGCTGCAGAGCTCCCTTTGTGACAGTTTTGTAGAAAACAATCCCAAGAGCAAGTGCAAATTGCTGGGAAAGGAGAGGATGGAACGGCAAGTAACACAGGTGGTCACATGAGATCAGCAATGAATCAGTTTGGTCTCAGGATAGTAAGGAGAATAGCTATTGGCTATGAAGCTCTAGGCCAGGGGTCATCAAACTGCGGCCCTCCAGATGTCCATGGACTACAATTCCCAAATGCTGGCGGTGGCTCCTGGGAATTGTAGTCCATGGACATCTGGAGGGCTGCAGTTTGACCATCGCTACTCTAGGCAAGGGGGATGGGATGATTGCAGCGAGGAGGAGATCTGGAACCTGTGGATTATAGATCAAAGGAGTGGGAGCAAGCAGCTGCATAAAGATGGTTCATCCTCGTGGTTTCTGTGCAGTCCCACATGGGTTATATGGAATCGCAGGCCTGCCACGGAGAATTAACTAGCTCACTGAAAGCTCCCAAGAGTGCTGGCCCCTCCCCTCACAGAGTGACCTTTCCCGCCCAAAGTCACGTGATGTGGGAAGGGCCAACACTCTCCCCTCAGTCCTCTTTCTGCCACTGCAGGAGAAGGACACTAGCTTGTTGATTCTGCTAGATCACCTTTCTGAGGAGAAATATATTTAAAAAGTGAGATAAATCAATTCTATATCTTCATGGCACTATTCAAAAAGTGCTCTGGGGCCAAGGTGGCTCAGTCAGATAATCACACTAAATGCCTTTTGTGCCTTGGGGAAGGGCACTCTACTACTAACTGCCCTTTCTGCAGGAAGCTTACCCCTAAGACTAGGGATGACAGGGCCAGATGCCTTAAAGCAGCTTTGTGGGAAAAATCCCATAACCCTGTGGACTCTTCTGCCCTTTCTACTTCAGGCGTTTTCCCGGCTGAAGGTGTGACAATGGAGAAGAAAGCTGCCTCTGAACCACCTCAAAAGAAAAGGTCAGTGGCTGTGTCAAGGGGTCATTCCCCGCCTATTTCAACGGTTTCAAAGAAGCCATCAAGGCATATTTCCCCCTCTCCATCGCCGATGCGTTCAGCATCAAGGGGACGATCTCGTGGCCGGGATGCTAGGTCGCCGACGGAGATCCAGCTCTTGAGTGCTTCGCCGACGCCCGCTCCTATGACATCGACGTTGGCTGGAGATCGTGGCGCTGACCTGCCGTTTCCTGAGCACTCTGCTCAGAGGGAGCCCCCTTCGCCACCTGCTGGTCGGCGTCAGGCATCAACGTCGCCTTTTGTTTGTCATCGTCAACTCTCATCGGACCGTCAACAAGCTTCGCCGCTGACACTACTTTGTCATCGTTCGCCTTTAACCTCTGATGATGATGAACGGCCAAGATCTAAGAGGCGTCGGCGCCGATCCTCTTCTCATTCCTCATCGGAGTCGTGGGTTCCGATGATGGTACCCGCCTCTTGGCGTCGATGGGGCAAAGGCTTGTCGTTGTCGGCTGGAAAGTCCTCTGTCGTCAAGCCTTCTCGCCATCATCCTGCGACGTCGAGACCTGTTTCGCCGCCAAGTTCCCATGACTCTGAGGACGATCGACATCAAGCTGATCGCCGTCGATATCGTTGTCATGGACATTCTCTGGAACTGGAGTCTCATACTGAGTATGAGACTGATAAAGATGATTATGTGATTCCATCTCCATCTGGGGCAGTTGTTGAACCTATGAACCGATCCCCTACTGATGAGAATAGACACACTCCACAAATGATTCGTATGGCTAATGCTCTGGGCCTCCAACATAGGGTCAGCTCTGAGAAATCAGAGGATCCTTTGATGGAATTTCTTTATTCTGCTGAAGATGGACCTGTAGCCCTTCCTTTAATTAGAGGTGTTACAGAGGTTTTGGATAGGGTGTGGTCAACTCCAGCTTCCACACCGCCCTCAGCCGAAAAGATTGACCACCTGTATAAGGTTCAGGAGGAAGGGTGCTCTTTCCTTTTTAACCATCCCAAGGTGGCATCAATTTTCTCAGCCATCCTTCCGGGGAAGGGCAAGTTGGATCAGCACTCTGCCCCATTGGACAAGGAGGGCAGGAGATTAGATGTTATGGGTCGCAAGATTTATTCTTCTTCCGCCATGGGTATTAGGATGGCCAATCTACAGACTCTTATGAGTCGTTATCAAGCCATTTTATGGGAGAAGCTGGAGCCTTTCCTGCTTAATATACCTGAAGATCAAAGGTCTTATGCTCAAGCACTCCTTTCAGAGGGCAAGGACTTGGCCAAGCAGCAAGTTCAAGCCGCCAGGCACTCGGTTGATTGCCTTGGTAGAGTGATGGGGACATCAGTAGTAATAAGACGATACTCATGGTTAAGGTCTTCTACACTTTCCGCAGATATTCGTTCTGCTCTCGAGGATCTCCCTTTTGAAGGGGGAGATTTGTTCAGTTCACAGACTGACAACATCCTCGAAAAAATGAGGAAGTACAAGTTGCAGGCCAATTCTCTTGGCATTGGCACTTCCTCTACCACTCATTCCCGTCTTAAGCGTTGGGGTCGCCCCACTTTTCGTTCACAGGCCTTTAGGTCATTTAGACAGTTCAACCCAAGGCCGGGAAATTTTTCTACTACGCCCCAGTTCCAACAACAAGGTCGGAGGTGGGGAGGAGGTCGTAACCAAGAAAACCTACCTGGTAGGGATTCTCAATCCCGGCAGACTCAATCAGAGTGACTGGCCGACCAGCCTGACACTGTGGGCAAGTTGTATGAGCATTTCAACATGTGGTGTTCCGTTACACACAGTTTTTGGGTTGCTTCAATAATAAAAAAGGTTATGTGTTGGAATTTAAGGAGATTCCTAACTTTAATAATCCCCAAGACAGTTGGGATCTACAAGATCCTGGGATCTTATTAGAAGTAACTGAGCTTCTGAGTAAAGGTGCACTACGATGTCTGGAATCTGTACCTTCCACCTCAGGTTTTTGCTCCAGGTATTTCTTGGTGGACAAAAAAGATGGTGGGAAACATGCTTAATGAGTATATTGACACAAAGCATTTCCATATGCTTTCTCTTATGGAATTGCTTCCCCTTTTGTCAAAACATCAGTGGTTTGCTAAGGTGGACCTTAAAGACGCCTATTTCCATATTGCCATTAATTCGAATTATACAAAGTTCTTCTGTTTTTGTGCAGGGGAAAACCATTATGAATTTACCACTCTCCCCTTTGGATTGGCAGAAGGCGTCCTTTGCGGCCCACCTCCAATTAGTCAACGGACCACATGTGGTCCGTAGCCCACAGGGTGGGGATCGCTACCTTAAAGGATTAAAGAATATGTATCCGCCGATATCACCTGTTGTACCACAGTGGTCCTTGTTGCTGGTATTATCCAAGTTAATACATAAACCGTTCGAACCATTGGTTACCACGGACTTTGCCTTTTTATCTTATAAAGTTGCCTTTTTGGTAGCTATCACCTAGTCTCGTAGGGTGGGGGAGTTGGTGGCTCTCTCTTCAGAGCCCCCGTTCTTACAAATTTTTTCGGATGAAGTAATTCTGTGTCCTAGTATGGTGTTCCTCCCCAAAGTGGTTTCAAAATTTCATTTAGTTCAATCCCTAGTTTTGCCAGTGTTCTTTCCAAACCCCACAACTAACTTTGACAAACAAATGCACACACGATGTTCGTAAGGCTATCCTTTTTTATTTGGACAGAACTAAAGATTTCCGTCAGGATAAGTCCCTTTTTGTCTGTTTTTACGGTGCAAAGAAAGGAAAAACTGCTTCTGGCCTGGATTGTCCACCGGGTCTCACAGCTCATTCAACAAAAGTCCAAGCTACGTCTGTGGCTTTTACAGCTGGTCTTCTGATGGCCGACATCTGAAGAGTAGCAACATGGTCTATATCCAGCACCTTTGTGCACTATTCGCTCGATGTGGATTCTGGAAAGGACACAGCGGTGGGAAAAGCTGTGTTACAGTGCATAGCCCACCCAGCTCCACCAGTGAGTGATCTTGCTAATCCATCTGGGACAGCACAGAAACCACGAAGATGAAAATAGGGTTGCGCTTACCTGTAACTGTTGTTCATCGAGTGGTCTTCTGTGCAGTCACACAGCCCTCCCTCCATCCCCGCTGGGCCGCTGATAATTGATTCACCACTGGCGGCAAGGGCAGAGGACTGAGGGGAGAGTGTTGGCTCCTCCCACATCACGTGACTTTGGGCGGTAAAGGCACTCAATGAGGGGAGGGGCCAGCACTCTTGGGAGCGTTTTAGACTTTCAGCTAGCTAGTCAATTTTCCGTGGCAAGCCTGCAATTCCACAGAACCCATGTGTGACTGCACAGAAGACCACTTGATGAACAACAGTTACAGGTAAGTGCAACCCTGTTTTGCTAGAGTAAAAGTTACAGGGAGATAGTTGGTGGGAAGGGATAATGGGTTGGGTTAAAAACAGCAAAGAACTGAGTTAAGGGGTGGTTCAGTGTTAAGGGGAAACAATATCGCAGTGCTTCCCGCTTCATTGTGGAATCTGTGCCCAGGTTTGGGCTGTTAGGGGTATCAGTGCAGCCTAAATAAGAAACTGGGATTTTAATATCCTGGCATCCCAAATCAATTCTGGATTGCCCCCAGTCTCTTTCTTGCAGAAGTTGCTTGTTAGAAAACAGCTTGTGCGGCTGATGTTAGACCACAAATGCCATTTTTGTGCAATGTTCTGATGCGTGTGCTAGTCCTATCCTTCCTGTTGGAAATGAAGCCTTTGGAATCACATGAATCCCCTGCCCAGACCATTCAGGGTTTGTCTTCAGCAGCTCATTGCTCAGCTAAGGTCTGTAGATGCACAATGGGTGCTTATTTCTTATCCTGATGACATCTGTGGAACAAGGAAAAGGAACTAGGAACTGGCAAATAAGGTTTCTAGAACCAATTTCAATTTAATTCTTATCCCCGAATCCCAAGGGCTGGCTTTTGTTACTTCATGGAAATGGGAATAAACTCTTCCCATGCTCAGAGGCACTCTGATTTTATAATCTATATATGGGCTATGCTTTGGCATTCAAAACAAAATCTTCGATCTGACCCCTGCCTAGGACTGAACCAAATGAAATACATTTTCACAAGTGAATTCTTTATCTGAAAGGAAGTGAAAGAGTTTTATTGATCACACATTTCAGAAATGGCTGTTTTTGCCTTTCTCTGTTAATTAGGAACATCTAGAAGCAACAAACTAGAAGCAACAAACAAAATGTGAAGTCATTCTTGGGTTATATTAAAGAGTGGTTTAATTCTAAATGAGCCAAGGAAATGGAATTCGGTTGCTTAATTCCCTCCCTACTTGGTGATCACTCCTACTTGGTGATCAAGAGTATGAGGCAAGCTTGACTTGGGACAAAACAGTATTTTTCCCCTTCTTCCAAACGGGCTTGAACCAATGGACTCTGAGGATCACTTGCTCCTGTATGAACCTGCTCTCCAAGTAAAATCTGCCCAGTGCCTTATCTCTGTGCTCTGTGTCTTTACTAGATCCCAGGACAATAAAATCAGAGTCCAGTAGCACCTTTAAGACCAACAAAGATTTATTCAAGGCGTGAGCTTTCCGAGTGCAAGCTAGTCTTGTTAGTCTTAAAGGTGCTACTGGACTCTGATTTTATTGTGCTACTTCAGAACAACGCAGCTACTCATTTGAATAGATCTCAGGAGAAAGGGCTTTTTCTTGGCATGTTCCCATCATGGAATTTCCTCTGCAGCTAAATTTCCCCAGTGCCTGCATTCTTTGTGCTGGCGTGCATTCACATCAGCTTTTAATCTCTACATTGGATACCTCCCCAGTCTTTTGTTGGAGATACCAAGGGTGTGGGATGCTGAGTGATATAGTACAAAGCTGGGGCTGCAGACGGAAGTGGTGAAGAAGACAGGATCTTTGTAGGATTCCGCACATTTCTCATTTGTTTAATCAAGGTCCGGCGGCTTACAGAAGCGTGTATTTTCGCTTCACAAATCCTGCCTGAGACCTTGGCCCTTGAGGCTGGGTAGGCTTCTGTGTGGCTGCAGAATATTTTCAAGTAGTATCTGAATGCTGCTTCTGATTTTGAGGGATATCTCTGTTGTCTGCCATGAAGTACTTTCTTCCATTTGCAGGTGATAGAATTCTAAAGATGTTCTTCAGTTTTGCACAGCTGCTTGAGTGCTAGAGTACAGTGTGCATGCCTTGTGTAATCTCCTAGACCAGGGTCCCCAACCTTTATGCACCTGTGGGGGCCTTTGGAATTCTGACACAGCACAGTGTGCCCAGGCACAAGATGGCTGCCGTGGAAAATGGAGTCGGCCACAAAATGGCCGCAGTGGGTTACCTGCAACCATGCAGTGCAGATCCTTGGGCTGTGGAGATAGTTGCTGCCAGAACATTTTAAAAAGTCTGCACAGCCAGTCAGAAGTTGAGTTGGGGGAAAGGCCTATATGGCACTATCAGCTTTCTAAAAACACTCGGCGGGCACCAGGAAAGGTGTCAGCAGGTGCCTTATTGGGGGTCCCCTGCCCTAGACTTATTCTCCTCAGCTGAACTGAAATTTAACTCCATCTTTTCCCCTCTCCCTAGGGATAATGTATTCATGCTGGCTAGTGGGCAAAGACAGAAGCTGCCCGCAAATAAGATTGCCGCATTTAGAAATGGTGGTGATCGGGCGAGGCCCCGAGACAGAAATAACAGACAAGAAGTGTTCACGAAGACAAGGTAAAGGGGCAACCGGACAACAATCCTAAAGAAGCAAAATATTTACGCTAAATACATCCCACTGAGCTCAGTAGTTCCGAGGGAATATGTTTAGGATTGCATTGTGTGTTTATTATTCTGTGTTGGAGGAATGGGTGGCAATGGTTGTGAGGTGCAAGTGCCATACACAGATGTTTACAAATTGTGATTGCGATTAGTAGACAAATATTATTTTCCATTGGCCAGTTGTAAAGTCCAGTGCCTCCACAATTATTGCCTGTCCTAGTAAGATAATTTCTAGACTGCACTAATTAATTGGGTTAATAAAAAAGGCAACAATATTTTAAACGTTTGAAATAATTAAATCTGCTCATTTCAGTGCTTGCAATCTTTCATTTTATTATCTAAGAATAAAACATGAAAGGCTTTTTGTGATATTGAGCTGTGGTTAATTTTGTAACTGTGCCCTTTCACATTTGGGGAGTTGTCAGCAAATAGTGTACAGTATGTACATTGTCCAGTGAATATTTGTTTTCAGAAAGTGAAGAAATCTGGGTTAATCCATTAAATGTTTTATTTAATCTCTAAAATATACATCCTGTACGTAGTTCATTACCAAAATCTTTTAATACTGAAAAAGATATAAGCACTCCCTCTCCCCATTTGTTTAATGTGAGGTCCATATCAGAATGGTAGAAAAACAGACAGTAGAAAGGTAGAAAAACTGCTTTGGCTTCCACCTTGACCAAAAGGATGAGTTGGGTAGAGCTCACTGTATTTTATTACCAGGTATGATGATGATGTGATGCAGTAAATCAGATACCCTTTAAAGCAGTGGTTCTCAACCTGGGGGTCAGATCCCCTTTTGAGGTCGAATGACCCTTTCAGAGGGGTCGCGGCAGGGCAAGCAGCTTGGCCAGGGGTGGGGGGAGTGCCATCCACACAGCAGCCTTGCAGGGTAGATAAGATAGAGCATTTGTCTGTCTGGAGCAGTGGAAAAGAGCAAAATCAGTATGGTGAGACAAGAGGCAGAGCTGGACTGAGAAACCCTGGAAAAAAAAACAATTTATATACAATCATGAACAATGGATCTTAACACCATTGGTCAGTTTCAGTTTAATTTCTGTGAAGGAAAACTTGCATAATTTTATGATTTGGGGTCATCACAACATGAGGAACCCATAATAAAGGGTCACAGCATTAGGAAGGTTGAGAACCACTGCCTTAAAGCAGGGGTAGTCAACCTCTGGTCCTCCAGATGTTCATGGACAACACTTCCCATGAGCCCCTGTCAGCAAACACTGGCAGGGGCTCATGGGAATTGTAGTCCATGGACATCTGGAGGACCACAAGTTGACCAACCCTGCCTTAAAGGACTGCAGATCTGACAAAATATTTGGTTGCCATCGCCAGATAAAGTATAGAAGGTCAAGGATCTCATTTAGCCCATAGAGGGCCAAAGAGCTCATCTAAGTTTAGAATAAGCAGTGATAGGCTGTCTGACTCAGTGGAAGGCTGCTTTATGTATTCAGGGAACTTGAGCATGAACCCTGTTGAACCCAGTGGGGCTTTCTTCTGCAGATATATGCCTGTGATTAGACTGAACGTCTCTCAAAACCCTGGGGCTCTCTTTGTGGAAACATTTTAGTGGAAATCAGTAACAAGTCTGGTTTCAGTTTTTAAAAGCACCCTAGAATAAAAAGCAGTGTCCAAAGAGTTGCTTTTTGTAGTAGTCCTGTTTTCCAGGTCTCCTCGACGGTACTAGGGCAGAAATGTCCCTTAGGACAGTTAGGGTTGCTTTGAAAGTAAAGTTTGTTACAAGCCCAAAGCTAGGGCAGATTTGAAGGCACCAGGCAGCACATTCCTCTGCTTTAAGAGGCAGTTGTCAGGAGGAAGAGATTCCTGACCCTCGGCAAGTGTTTTTGCGGAACGCTGGTCAAATAGATTGCTGGGCTGGCTGCTACGAGCTTGAAATGAATCTCTTATTGGGGGTTGTTTTCCATCCTGGGCATTTGATTTCCCTGATCTGAGAATAAAATGGGTGGGGGCTTAGCATTCATTTATTCAGAGGGATTTTTTGTGTTTGGGATTTTTTTGCATTGGCTTATGATTCCCTCCTCCCTGGGTAGCCTTTTGGCCATGTCACACCCCCCCCCCCCCCGAATGCCCGGTTCTCTGACTAAAGCAGCTCTCTGTCACTTTTCCTTCCAGTGCAGCTAAAAGCAGACTGCAATAAAGGTTTCGTCAAGGTTAAACAGGTATGTCCTCTTCACACTGCATCGCTGATAGTTCAAGTTTTTTGGCACTTTGTAAGACTTGAAAAGAAGGATAAAAATCTGTGTGCTGTGCAGGAATTAGCTGTGTAGCGCAAACAGTTTTGGATGTATTTGGAGTTTCTGTAGCAAGAACAGGCTTTTGGCTATGACAGAGGAACATTGCTAAAGACAAAGCTTAGGGGTGAAGTCAAGATACATATAAGCTCTCCCTCATGCCTCCCTTCCCTTGGCATTTTACGTGTCAGAAAGCATTCCCAAGGAAAAAGCCTTTTATCTTCAAAGCTGAAGCAAAGTGAAAGCAACTAAGACGTTTGACACCTGCGAATTACAAAGGAGCAAGGCCACTTAGTTTCACAGACACTACACAGGTGCAGGCATAAAGATAACATAAACAGAACCACCAGGAGATCAGAGAACCCTGAAAGCAGGGCGGGGCAGAGGGCATGTGGAAAAATACTGGAATACCCAATCTGGACAGGATAGGCAGGAACCAATTGATAGCATGGAGCCAGATGGCACAAGGACTCTGGGAACTGTATGTCATTAAAAGGATGAATTATAGACGCAGTTTAAAAAAAAAAGATCCAGCCCTCACAAAAACTAGAGGAAGGAAGGTAGCATGGTAGAGCCCAGAAAACTAAACAGCAAGACTCTGCAGAGGAACGCAACGGCACACTGCCTCTGTTCCTCTCTGTTGGTTGTGACTTGAGGGCACCTAGGTATGTAACTAAACTACAATTCTTAACTACAGTGTTTCTGAGCTGTTTATCAGGGCTACTGTAGACAAATTATTTTCCACTTTCTGTATCCCCCTTTGCCACAATCCATGCTGAAACGTTACGCATGTGGGAGACTTTGGTGTGCAGAGCATTCAGAAATGTTTGTAATTCCAGGGATGAGAATACTGGATTTTGTTGTAACAAGTATGGCTGTTAGAGAAGCGGTTCTTTTGTGAACCCTACGGCAAGGGTTATTTGTTTGCTTTGACCAGACAAGGGTAACGTTCTGAGGGAATGGGATGTGGCGGCAGCAGCAGCAGCACATGAATTCGGTCTTTCTCCTTGAAGAAAGTTAGGGGCTTAGGTCGTGCTAGATTACAAGTGGCTGTGCTTCAGAAGCTTTGCACCTGGGACAGTGTGAAGCAGCTTGTAGTCACCGTTTGCCCAAGTGCTATCATGTAACACAGACCTCTTCTGAAAAATCTGCTGTTTTCTGATCCTGAGCCTGGCAACTTTCTTCGCATAGACTATTTTGTCATCTATGCTGTGTCATTGCCTGGGTGGCTGAGGTAGCAAGATAACCACATGCCCCTTGACCTGAAAGGAGAGAAGCTGCGGGGAATGGAATTTGGGTTTCCCTTTCAGCTGCCTGCTGAGCGTGAGAGGGGGATCCTAGTTTAATCCTCCTTTTTGAACTGTACTGAAGGAGGGGCTTTTAAAAAGCTAACCAGGAAGTCTTTAAAGCAAATGCCCAAGAGAAAAATCTTGACTTCCTTCTTTGACTAGAACTTGATTTCAGAGAGGAGGCAGTATTTATAAACGTAGAGATATATTTCTTTCATTGCCATTTTGATCTATAATTTGTATTTTTGGACAAATTATTTTTAGGAGATCACAGGATCACAGAAACAGAGTTGGAAAGGGCCATACAGGCCTTCTAGGCCAACCCCCTGCTCAACGCAGGATCAGCCCAAAGTATCCTAAAGCATCCAAGAAAAGTGTGTATCCAACCTTTGCTTGAAGACTGCCAGTGAGGGGGAGCTCACCACCTCCTTAGGCAGCCTATTCCACTGCTGAATTACTCTGTGAAAATTTTTTCCTGATATCTAGCCTATATTGTTGTACTTGTAGTTTAAACCCAGTACTGCACGTCCTTTCCTCTGCAGCCAACGGAAACAGCCTCCTGCCCTCCTCCAAGTGACAACCTTTCAAATACTTAAAGAGGGCTATCATGTCTCCTCTCAACCTCCTTTTCTCCAGGCTGAACATTCCCAAGTCCCTCAACCTATCTTCATAGGGCTTGGTCCCTTGGCCCCAGATCATCTTCGTCGCTCTCCTCTGTACCCTTTCAATTTTATCTACATCCTTCTTGAAGTGAGGCCTCCAGAACTGCACACAGTACTCCAGGTGTGGTCTGACCAGTGCCGTATACAATGGGAATATGACATCTTGTGATTTTGATGTGATGCCCCTGTTGATACAGCCCAAATGGCATTTGCAGTTAGTGATGGCAGTTAGTGTTCAGTACTGATAGAGTTCAAAACTGAAATAATTTCTCTTATTGTTGTTGTTCATGTTTGTTGTGTTTATAAGAAATATTTACTACCATTCCTGAGTTTCCCCCTGAACAGAATGTAACATGGGCATTTGGCAATTTGGTATGTGAACTGTCTCATAGCCTATATTCTTTCTCATTCTGTCTCATAGCCTATATTCTTTCTGAACTTGCATGGTAATATTGAGAATGTACTTTATGAGTACCCCATTCTTGATAGATCTGTTCTCAAATAGTACAGTCTGTGAGTCTTTGAATGCCCAAGAGATGCCACATCTTTCTTCTTTCGTTCCCGGGATGTTTGATTTCTGCTTGTGTGGGGTTTTGTTATGGGGACAGATGTCAGTCTGCATTTTCCTTTCTTCCCAAGATAGGAGTCAATCCAACCAGCATCGATCTTGTGGATATTGGCAAGGACCAAGAAGTTAAACTGAAGCCAGGACAAATCCTCCACATTGTCAATAGACTGTATCCCTATAATGTACGATTCCAAGAAGAAATGAAAATGTGCATGGTCAGGGAAACTGAAAAACTAAAAAGTGAAAAAAGGACACAGGTAGAGTCTGAAAACCGCACTGAGGAGGAAGGTGTGCCAGAAAAACGTGCAAAAATGGAGCAGGAGGGCCCACAAGGCTGCAAGTTGGATTACGAGCTGAATGAGGCTAAAAGTCCCACAGCTGTATCCGAAACATCTGGCAAAAAGGTGATTAGAAGACTGTTATCACCTTAGTGACAAGCCAGCGCGGTGCAGTGGTTAAGAATTGGCAGACTATAATCTGGAGAACTGGGTTTGATTCCCTGCTCTTTTACATGAGACTCCTTAAGGAAGCCTTTTTCAAACTTTTGACCATGGAGGAGCCACTGAAATGAATTTTCAGGCTTCAAGGACCGCCAGAAATTATGTCAGCTGGCCGCGCCTCCCTGCCATACCCCCAGAAGTGACATCACCACCTGCACCCTTTGACCTCCTTGCTCTCCAGCCTCTCCTGCCTTTACTACTACAGTGGCTGTGCCTCATGTAGGCTGGAAAGAAGGACAGAAGCCCAGACCCCCATACCACATCACAACCAACTCTCTCCCCTTTGAGTTTTACACCCACCACCTACTCACTGAGCCCTCCAAGTGGAGGTGGCCAACCCAAAGGGGTCCATGGACCCCTGGTTGGGAATCCCTGCCTTAAGGTAAAGAAAAGTGAGGGTATAAAATCAGCTTCTCTTCTTTTAGTGCTGTTGGGCAAATACAGCGGAAGTATTGATTTCAGAGCAGAGCTGACAGAAAGTCAGTAGCTCATATTTTCTCCATAAATGGATTTCGTAATCGCATCCTTCCTTCTGGGAATTGTAGCTTGCTAAGAAGCACTGGAGACCTGTATAAATGAGTTTGCAGCATCCTCATGAGATACAGTTCTGGAACTCCATTTAGGGCAGGGACGGCCAAACTGTGGCTCTCTAGATGTCCGTGGACTACAATTACCATGAGCCCCTGGCAGTGGCAGTTTCGCGCACGTGCAGAGCTGCTGCACATGCGCGTTTGTGACCCCGCCAGGCGTGCAAACGCCCCATGCATGTGCAAAACTGTTGCACGTGCACAAATGTGCGTGCACAGTGGGTCCACGCATGCACGTTTGCACGGGGCTGTTGTGCATGCGCGAGTTCTGGGTCACCCTCTCCCCCCACCCTTTGGCAGCGGGCCGCAACCTTAAAAAGGTTGCGGACCGCTGATCTTAAGGAAGCATGTCCTCCTAAACTTGTAAAAACTTATTTCTGAGCATGCAGAGAACTGGATTGTTAGACTCTTAATTTTACCTCTGAAATTTCCTTTGTTATGCTTTAGGGATTTGTGGGGCACTGGAGTCAAGGACTGAAGGCTTCTATGCAAGACCCTAACATGCAGGTAAGAACTTCAGGGTAACGTATGGGGCTCCATAGCATTAAAAACCAATTTCTGTAAGTTTCTCAGGTAGTCATGCCCTGCTTCTTGTGTTCCGTGCCAGGTTTACAAGGACGAAAGGGTTGTCGTTATAAAAGATAAGTATCCCAAGGCTCGCTATCACTGGCTAGTGTTGCCATGGCAATCCATCTCCAGCTTGAAAGCCGTGACCAGGGAGCACCTTGAGCTGCTGGAGCACCTGCATGCCACTGGGGAAAGAATGGTCCAGCAGTGCCCTGAGAAAGAGACCTTGCGCTTCCGGTTGGGCTACCACGCTATTCCCAGCATGAGGTACTGTGTGCTAGGCCTCAGAACTGGTTTTAGTTTTCAGTTGTAGTGGAGAATGTATTCATTTTACCATGAATGCTTTTTTTCTGGGCCTTATAATGGTAGAACACTGAAAAACGAACATGGCCCGACAATACAGTTGATCCTGTGGCTATATTATATTTTTCATGGGCTCTGCGTGTTCTGTGCCATGTTATGAGAGCCAGATAGGTGTATTAGTTAGGAGTGCGGACACATCATTGATTCTGAGAAAGAAGGGCCCCGGGCATAGCCTGAGAGCCCACGGTGAACTGGCCTTGCCAGTCTAGCCTGGTCTCTCGAAGAAAGTTGGGATTTTAAATAACTGCAAAAGGCTTCTTTCAGCATTTTGGATTAAACCTTGCTAGTGGAAATGTCTTCCTCTAGCAATAGGACCCTTCCTCTGAGACAAGACACTCAGAGAGCATCTTTCAGCAAGGACAAGCTGCTAGTAGAACAGGTCTAGAAGAAGGAGAAGAGTTGGTGCTTATATGCCGCTTTTCTCTACCCAAAGGAGTCTCAAAGCGGCTTACAGTCGCCTTCCCTTTCCTCCCCCCAAAACACCCTGTGAGGTGGGTGAGGCTGAGAGAGTCCTGATATTACTGCTCGGTCAGAACAGCTTTCTCAGTGCTGTGGCGAGCCCAAGGCCACCCAACTGGCTGCATGTGGAGGAATGGGAAATCAAACCCGGCTCACTAGCTTAGAAGGCAGTGCTCTTAACCACTACACCAAGATGGCTCTCTACACCAAGTCTACAGGATCTATCCCTTCCCCATAATAGCCACACTAGAGCTGCTTCTTCTCTGTTTTGTTTTCCACAGCCACCTACACCTTCACGTCATCAGCCAAGAATTTGATTCCCCATGGCTCAAAAACAAGAAGCACTGGAATTCTTTTACTACAGAATACTTTATGGATTCCCAAGGTAATGATTCGTGCCATCTGTGGTGAATTGAGAGGGAAGGTACCATGGTAGAGCTGGATCTCCTCAGCTCTCAGAAGCTGAGCAGGGTTGGTACTTGGAAGGGAGACCGTTGCAGAGGAAAGCCATGGCAAAACACCTCTGCTTCTCACCTACCTTGAAAGCCCCTTGCTGAGGTTGCTATAAGTAAGCTGCGACTTCATGGTGTTTGTGCATTTGAATTTACTCTTTTCAGGGTCATATTAGACCATGACTCTGAGAGATCTAGGACTGGCTATCCCATAATTAATGGTCATGTCAGAGGACTTAATTTTTTCCCCACATAGATGAAACCCAACATGTTCAGCTGTGTGAACATTTGGCACATGTCTTGTAGCCTTTGCCATAAGGCTGTGACTGAACCTTTTGCCCCAAGTACTTGACCTCTGAGTTTGTTTTTCATTCCTTCAGATGTGATTGGGATGATCAAGAAAAAAGGCAGGATGACTGTGAACAGCCAGGCCTCCGAATCCCTGAAGGCGCCTCTGAGATGCCACGTTTGCAAACAGCAGCAGTCCACCATCCCTCAGCTAAAGGAACACCTTCGAAAACATTGGCCAAAATGACCGGAAGAATCTGTTCTCTAGTGCATTCATTGAAACGTTCCCAGTTGTCACGGGAATTGAATTCCGTTGTTAACATGCTGATTTTTAAGAACATACAAAAGTAATCTTTTTTTAAAAAACAGCGCACCGAAATGTGAGTATTTGAAATTACTCCCTTGCTGCTGTGTGACAAATTCCTGATAGGATTGATATTATGGAGAGGAGGAACGCTCTGTGTTAAAGAGCCTTTTAGCTCAATGGAGGCATCTGATCCTTTGCCCCAATTGATGACTGAGCCTAGATTTGGTTGCATTTGGTATCTTTGGATAGGAGGGAGAAGTATCCCTTAATTCTTTTTTCTCCCAAGGGGATTTATTTATTTTATTAGTTATTAGTTAGGCTTCTATACTGCCCCCCGTGAAACTTGCTGCCACGGAGCTATTTTAACAGCAGGTGGGTGTGGAGATGGGAAATTTAGTTGGTTCGGCTCCTCTTCCTTAGACTATGGGCTGAATTACCCAAATCCAGAGTTGCCAGTTAGCAATAGTGATTGACAGCCTCTGAGCTCGCTGTTCCTGGGAGCTGAAAAACGGCAACTTTTGCAAGGGCTTCTGCTGGCTCAGCTAATATTTGACCCCCAGTTCTGTAAAGTCCCAAGTCAAAATTTCCTCATTGTGTGTGCTCTAAAGAGGCAGTTCTTCACACTTGCCTATCGCCTTTCTTGAGCAGGAGTAAGCGTAGTGCTGCTTTAGGTCCATTGTCAAGTTTAAAAACAAAAGCTGTGATCCACTGTCACCCATAGGTCAAGCCCAGCCAGCCCACCTACAACAGTAGAAGGCATGTACCTCAGGGCAGAACTAGATGATATAATGAACTCAGGGATACTGTGGTTTCCTAGGAGCGAGTTCCCACTGAGGAACTACTTTTAGCAGCTCTGCAAGGGCTCAGGTCACCCTGACCGTTCTATTAAAAGCTCCACAGTGGGAGCTCACTTTTGTAAAATGGCAGGGCTGATTCAGGACACTGCATCGTCCAGTTTGGCCCTTGTTGGGATCAAGAAGGAAGTGGAAGTAAGCCACATCTAGCTATTTCATATCCCAGAGGGGATATGCCCCCCAGGACAATGATGTAGAAGTAGTCCATACTTGTATGGGCTTCCATGAGCGTCAAAACATGCACACATGCCCCTGGATGCAGTAGGTTACTTGCTAGCTGGGGCTGAACCCTGTCTATGCAGTGCATCCAATGGGGGCTTCTGCAAGTGGGAATGTGGATTGGGATTTGGGCCCTGTCACAGTATCATGACAAACTTTTCTAATCAAGGTTTCTTCTGTATTCTCCTGAGCCACATCCGGTTCCTCAAATAAAAGTCTGCTCCAACTCTGATGGTGTTGTCCAATTGCTGTGTTTATGTAACTCCAACCTTGGCCCTTCTGTCTTTTCCACCAGCTTGGCTTCATCCTTTAAATTGCAGAGGTCAATTTTGGCTGGTAGTTGTGATGGTTTACAAAGCTGTGGAGCCATTCTCAAAAGATTGGTAGTCATGTTAACAGTTCTCTGGTACCACTCCCATTTTACCCCCAAAGTCTTCAGGTATTTCCCAACCATACCTGGCAACCATACCTGCAGCTGCTTGTTTTGGGTGTGGTTGTAGTTTAGTCATCAGGCACTTTTGTCCTTCCTACCCCCCCCCCATGTTCATTTGGCTCGTAGCTTAGATACTTCTAGCCTACTTTTCGCCCCAATGAAGACCCAAAGCAGCTTACAACACCATTTCCTTCTCCTCCATTTTATCCTCAGAACAGCAACTCTGTGAGGTATGTTAAGTTGATAGTGTGGTGTCACCTACTGAACTTCTGTAGCATAAGAGGGATTTGAACCAGGATCTCCAGATCTTAAGCTGACCGTCTTTGTACAAAAAACTTTACATTTGGACTGGTTAGAAGCTGAAGGTGCTACTGGCAGTAGATCAAAACACTAGTGGGAGATAATGAATATCTGAATATAGAATGCAGACTAAATATTCTTCATCAGTCACTTGGAAACTGCAATGATTCAAGAACTCTTTGCTGTGACCCTGAAAGTATAGAGGAAGAATACAGAGACGGTGAAAAGTTGCAACAAAACTTTATTAACCCCATGCCACGACCTTCTAATTTGGGGGAAATTCATGTCAGTACTCATTTTGTTAAAGCCCTTTACTTTAAGGCAGGGGTAGTCAACCTGTGGTCCTCCAGATGTCCATGGACTACAATTCAGCAGGGGCTCATGGGAATTGTAGTCCATGGACATCTGGAGGACCACAGGTTGACTACCCCTGCTTTAAGGTACATTTCAAAAAATCCTAAAGCAGGCCTTCAATCAATACTTTCCAGCTATGTCAGTACTGGTGTAGTGGACCCTTATCTGGAGAACTGGTTTTGATTCCCCATTCCTCCACATGCAGCAAGTTGGGTAACCTGGGGCCAGTCAGTTTTCTTAGACCTGTTCTTGCAGAGCAGCTCTGTTAGAGCTCTCTCAGCCCCACCAACCTCAGGGTGTCTGTTGTATTTGTAAGCCGCTTTGGGACTTTGGGTACTGAAAAGTGTGATATAAAAAAACAGTTGCTCTTCTGGAATGAGTCCTCCAAAAAAGGAAAATAACTCATTGAGGCACATTACTTGTGTTACCCAACCATAAAGAAAATTAGTTCCGGGATTCAGCAAGGAAATGAAAGTACTGTTAACCTGATCGACCTGTTTTAATATTTATAAATTTATATTCTCAACATGGAAGAAAGGACCAACATAAGGAAACACTATCAAGGATCTGAACTTGTTGGTTTAATTTGCCGGGCATGTCCTTGAGTGGTGCGTACCCTGCTTATCCAGGTAAAATACATTCAAGGAGGGCTATGGAATAATTTTAAAAAGTCTACAGCCATCCTGATGGCAAGTTTTGTTTGCTTGTTGTCTGTCTGGCTCTTGTATCCTTCAGCACACGCAGCCAATGGTGACATGGTACGTGTGGCAGGCGTAATTGTATCAAAATTCATCAGTTGCTGTGGCACTGAGATTATTGCAGAAGGTTCAGTTTCCACTGGATGCTTCTGTTGAGTTTTGGAGGTATAAAGAGTTCTGGATCTGGAGGGAGACAAAATGTGACAGTATTATTTGTAGTCCAAAAACAACAGACAAAGCCAAGAGTAACGCATTTATTTATAAATTTATATGTATATACTGCCTTTCTAGTGACCTGCTTGTGTCCACTTGCAATAAAAGCAAAACCATTCAAACACACTCATTAAACCAAAATAAAACTATTAAAAACAAGCCATTCAATCATAAGCCAGGGTATCAAAACTGCATACAAGATAGTATATCCAAATACTGATTGTTGTGGGTTTTCCAGCCTGCAGGGCCTTAATCCGGTAATTTTAGTCCCTGATGCTTCACCAGTAATTCTCAAGAAGTAGGAGATGGCAAGATGGGAATTTCTCCATGGCAAAGTGTCAAACACTCATCTTGCTAAGCCCTACTTCTGAAGGTGGCAGCCACAGTTACTGGTAAAACGTCAGGGACTAAATGTACCAGGCCATGGCCATACAGCTCAAAATACCCACAACCACCAGTGGGCTCCAGCCATCAAAGCCTTTGACAACATCTCCAAATATAGAAACGGTTGAATATTTGCAGTTGCAGCTGAGTATTTCCTCTGTTGTCCTTTTCCCCCTTGATATCTTGCTTTTTAAATGTAAAACAGAGTGCCAGGCCTTCCATGTGGACAGCCAAAGTGTTATCAAAAGCTTTCCAGGGCTACCCACCCTTTACATTTTCCTTCTTGCAGCACAGTTTGTTGATTCCTGTTTCTCCTTCAGTGTGAGGAGAGTTCCATCAACTGGTTCATTCATAAATTCATCATACATGGTCAGCTCTTGCATGGAGGCGGCTTGAACGTCTGTTTTGCACTCTGTAGTTTGCCAAGGGCACTGGTTTCTTTCTTTCTTTTTTTTTTTACAGCAGCGGCATTGTTTGGTAATTGTTCTACCCGCAATCAAACAGTAAAATTGAGGTGTGACTCTGACTGGCAACAACGTCCTTAATTTCTCCCCATTTCTTCAAGGACATCCCCCCCATAATTCCTGAGCATTGAGAGAGAACCGGCTAAAGACTAAGGGAATGGGAAGGAATTAATCACTCGACAACAGTGGAACAGAATTACAGGGTGAAAAGGGAACTTTGCTGACGGGAGCTTACTTCTGAGCAGACAAGTTGCAGGATCTTGCCCCCTAGGGATGGATTTCAATGGGAATGTAGCACTGAAGATAGATATTAGTGCCATGTGGAACCTGATTTGAATTGTGCTTCTGGCAAATTGCAGCACAGTGCTCAGCCACTTCTAAGTCATCGCTTGATGCTGCAGCCAAGTCCTAGGCAGGCACATAGTCCGAAGGGACATGCCCAGCAAAGGGGGAAAGGAGGGCGAGAGAGTACGAAAAGAGCCTGAATAACTAATCTGCAACAATTCTATCTTTCTCTTTGGACACAAGAGGGATACATTTCCCGTATAGGGAAAGAGGATTTTGTGTTAATAAAATGGAGTTTGCTTTTATTTGTAATTCATTTGTACCACGAGCCAGTGTAGTATAGTGGCAGATGCTAATCTGGAGAACCAATTTTGATTCCTCACACTTCCACATGCTACCAGCTGAGTGACCTGGGGCCAGTCACATTTCTCTTAGAGCTGTTCTTGCAGAGCAGTTCTCTCAGAGCTTGCTCAGCCCCACCTACCTCACAGGGTGCCTGTTGTGGAGAGAGGAAGGGAAAGGTGTTTGTAAGCCACTTTGGGACTCGTTTAGGCAGGGCATAAAAAACAGCTCTTTTATAAAGGGGACAGGTTTATACTTTATGGCATTCTATTGTGTGCGTTATCTTGCTTTTCCTGTATACCTTCTGCATTTATGTAATCCAGTTTTTGCATGGGTTGCTATTGTGGTACATTTTGTAATCCGCCTGAGCCTCAGTCTCAGTCAGAAAGGTGGACTATAAATGGACGTAAATAAACAGATCACACAGAGGCCCATCAGCTGCTCAAAACAGACCAGGAACAGCATTTTTCACTGATGAAGCCTTGCTCTTTCTTGGGAGATACCTGCAACCTGGTCTACTTGTAATACGGAACTCGGCAGATTCCAGTCTGAGATCTCTTATGGGCAGAACTGTTTCTGGAGCTTTGCTCCCTTACGTGCTCCATGGTAACCAGATCAGATGCAACAGGGAAGAGCTCAGAAAGGAAGGACCCAAGGGAGACAACCAGTGCCAGCAGAGTGGTAAGTGTCAGTCAGTCAGTAACCTTTTATTGGCATAAAATATGTATGACATATAAAAATAGGGTTTAAAATTTCAACAAAATAATAAAATAGGGTTATATAACCAAACAGATCTTAAATGATTAAATAAACTATAAAAGATAAAATACAAGGTAGGCAACATATTATAAAAGCATCTTAGTTAAAACCCTGGCAACTAAAATGGTTACCTCTGGGTCTTTGTCAGAGAGCAGAAATTGCAAGGTCATAGATTTACTTACAGAAGGCTTGTTTCCCAGCAAAGCAACAAAGCTGTTATCCCGACACTGCTCATATAAGGGGCAATCTAACAAAATGTGTGAGACAGAGTCAGGGCAGCCAGAACCACACGGACAGAGTCTCGCATGGGAGGGGGTACGGTGGAATCTTCCCTCTAAGACCTTTGAGGGGAAAGCATTCATTCATGTCAGGAGAAAAGCTCTTCTCAGGGGTGGGACATCAAGAAGATGCAAATATGTAGGCATAATATTTCTCTGCATAGTGATGCCAAAGAATGCTGGTGAGCAGACTCGAGGCTGGGTAGGTATGAGTTCCTGCTGCTCATGGTCTAATATTCTCTGTTTAATAATCCGGAAGATACATTTTTCTTCCAGAGGTAGTAGGGAGTTCAGATCAATGCCAATGGAGACTAATTTTTGTTCAATAGCCTGGAACCATTGAAATTTAAGAGGGTCACTTTTTAGACAAGTTAAAAGGCTGCCAGTTTCTATTCTAAAAAACAGTCTGACCCAAAATTTAAAAGTAGCTATCCAGGCTCTTGTCTCTACCCTAATTTGGCCAAATTCTGCACAAATGGCATGGTAGGAGACACAATTGGGAACCCCTGGTAAGTGTGATGGACCAGAATCTGGAAGACCCAGGTTCGAATCCCCACTTTGACATGGAAGCACACTGAGTGCCCCTGGGCTGGTCAGTCATATTCTGACTAGCCTACCTCACAGGGTTGTTGTGAGGATAAAATAGAGGACAGCCAGATGGAAGGAGCAAACAAACTCACAACTCTCAGAAACTGATTTTGATACTCAGGGCCTAGGCCAGAAATAGGTGAAGAAAGAATAATGCCTCTGAGCATATATATAGGATTACTTACTCCCTGATACTGCATAACCATTTCATTTCCCCCCACTCACCTTGTACTGCAGGACTTATCCACTTTTGCTGGTTGTAGGCAGCTGTAATGCTATTGGCAGTTGAGCTGGGCCCCAGAACCTAAAATGGCAAGGAATCAGGAATAACAAGTGAGAACAGCAAATGAGATGCAAGATTGTATTTTCAGCACAATTGAAGTTGCATCTGCCTCTTGCTATTTTTCCAAGCATAAATCACTATAAGGAAGTTATTGTTCCGTGTGTGATTCAGTTACTACCACATTTACATTTGACACTTTTCTTATAAATGCTTATTCTAACATTTTTGGAATATTTCTTTCAGGATTTTTCTTTGCCACCCAGCAAGCCCTTTGATTTTATGCATGAGTGCATTTCTCATAATTTGACCACTGAGGAATACCCCACAGGGTCAAAATACGTTTGGTCTATTCCATGTCAGTTTATTCCATTTACAGTTAGAATTGTGACGTTTCTAAATTATGATTATGTGGTTTATAGAAGTTAAATTATGAACTAGTACACTTCGTAATAAATATCTACAATTTTTAAAAATTATTTTTGCAGTTCAAGCTTTGGGTTCCTAACTTTTCTGGTTAGGTTGGGTTTTGGTTTCCCTTTTTGGTTTTGTACCAGCCATCTTGTGACTGCCTTCTGTGGCAGCCATTTTGCGATGGCACTCACTCCCCCATTCTCAAAACCCTCAGCTGCCTACAAACTCAACAAGATTGGGGACCCTTGCCTTATGCCATAAGGAGAGAGGTAGAGAACAGAGGACTCTTACTGGGTTGACTGGGAAGGGCTGCAGTTCTGGACTCCAGATTTCAGGAAGGGAGTGCTCCATCAAGTGAAGGGCCTCCTGAAACACTTTCTGTAGCTCCTGCGCTTCTCCATCATAGCCAAAGAGGACCAGATACTTCAAAAGGCTGTGCACTTCACCTGAGAAAGGAACAAGATGCTCCAGTAATCACATTTAAATCTGACCTGTTTGAGTGTGGGGGTAATGAAGCTGGTAAAGTTTCATTTCTCCCTGGAGGTGGCCATTACTCGTCTCTCCCCAAATAGCCCTTTCCAGGATCTGTTGTCGTCTTCAGATTTAATCTTCAGCTTGGAGAGCCATACTGACCAACCTTTTAGACTGTCGATGCTCCGGACGATTTCCCCTAGAGCCTCCAGAAGGGCAACATCCTCCAGGGGGCTCCCTTCCTTCAGGCTGTGTTTCTTGCGTTCTGCCTTGCGACGGTTTTTCGAAGAACGTCTAGAGCAGATGAAACATCCCATTAGAAGAAGAGTTGGTTCTTATATGCCACTTTTCTCTACCAGAAGGAGTCTCACAACAAACACCCTGTGTGGTAGGTGAGGCTGAGGGAGCCCTGATGTTACTGCTCGGCCAGAACTGCTTTATCAGTGCTGTGGCGAGTCCAAGGTCACCCAAGCTGGTTGCATGTGGGGGAGCAGGGAATCAAACCAACTCACCTGACTAGAAGTTGGCACTCCTAACCACTACATCAAGCTGGCTCCAGCACAGACAACAAAGCAAAGGGTGGTTGCTTTGGGGAGGGGGGGGGGAAGTGGCCAGGTTCTCCAGGTAAACTGTGTTGCCTGTAAATCGTCAGTTTTAATAATGGGAGAACTCCAGTCACCACCTGGAGGTTGGCAACCCTAAGTAGGAGATCCTTTGTGTTTGCAGGGAGCATCCATTGGGGCCCAGTTGCCTCCAAGACAGCAGAATTCTTAGTGTGCCAATTCCCAATATTTTGTGAAATCTCTGAAGGTTTTGTGATTTAACCCTGCCCTTGTGTCAGCCATTTTGTGTCTAGTTCCACTCCCATGGGAGCCATTTTGTTAGGGCCCATAGGCTCCCCAAGTTTAGGAGCCCTTGATACAGGGGATTCTCCCAGCAGATAAGCTGCCACAGCTATCGTATCTGAAGGAGACATGCCACAAGAAAAGCCAAATGGACAGGTTAGGCCCGCAAAGACAAGATACGCACGCAGATATTCTTGAATTGCTGTGAGAATATTTGGAACTTGCTTCACTGGCTGTTACCATGCTGCTGGCATCAGAAAAGAGGTCTGATTCAGGGCCATGTGGAGCTTCCAGATCTGTAAAAAGTGACCCACAGGAGAAAGGAATACTTCACCTTTCTTCCCAAATCTTCCTTGTTATTATTTTCCCGTCGGCATCTTATTTATTCTAGAACACTCAGGGAGATTATAATTCTTGACAATCTCCTCCCTTTGTTTCTTTCCAAAGCAACTCCAACAAGAGAACTCCAAATGGCAGGCCGAAACAGAGAAAAAGTGACTTTTCCAGTGTCGTTCAGCATCGGTGCTACGACTTGAACCTGAGAGGAAACCAAGCTCACTTCCAAGCTACCGTTTGTACCTCAGTCTTAAAAACACTTTCCTGGGAGTAAGCCTCCTTGAATAGGCCTGAGTAGAATTCTGAGGAGACCTGCTTAGGATTTCTTTCTTAGTTCAATCACCTCCACTTATGCCCAATTCATGGTTTTGCCCAGGAACTTGATCAATTAGCACCGAACATACCCTGCAATTCGTTTTGAGCTTGCTCCTCCAGCTTCCGGACCACGGAGAGGCGCTTCTGGTGGCGAGAAAACATCACTTTCTGAGATTCTAGGAATGCCAAATGATTTCTTTGGGCTAAAGAAATGAGAGCAACGGGAAAGACGTTATGTTCTCCATGAGGTGAAGCACTCATATTTGTTGTATCTGAGTAATCAAGTTCTGCCCCTGCATCGCTTAAGCCAGGGGTAGTCAACCTGTGGTCCTCCAGATGCCCATGGACATCTGGAGGACCACAGGTTGACTACCCCAGGCTTAACTATCATACTGAAAGTGCCACCTCCCACTTTATCCTCAGGCCCTGCTGCATAAGAGTCTTGTTGGACCAGACCAGTGGTCTATCTACTCCAGCATCCTCCTTCACACCGTGGCTATCTAGTTGGGCTGACAAGCAGGACAGAGGCCAAGACTTTCCTCTTATATTACTTCTTGGCACTTGGATTCAAAGGCCAACTGCCTCTGAATATGGAGGTTCCCTTTAGTCATGATTGCTAGCAGCTCTTGATGGGGAGAGGATTCTTAAAAAAAAATAGAAATAAAAGCCTTCCGAGGTGGACTGCCTGCAGCCTGAAGGGGTCCAACAAGAACCGCACCGTGGGCCATTGCAGCTCACCTGAACTGTCTCCCCAGGTAAAAGGTGATTCATAACACTGCCATGTTCTTTTTTATTTATTTACTTCATTTATATCCTGCCCTTTTCCCCAACGGGACCCACAAAGTGGCTTACAGCATTCTCCTCACCTCCATTTTACCCTCACAACAACTCTGCGAGGTAGGTTAGGCAGAGGGTGTGTAACTGATGCAAGGTCACCCACAGCAGAGCGAGAATTCAAACTAGGGCCTGTGGGAATCCCTGTCCAACACACTAACCATTACACATTCTCATCTGCTCTCTACATAAGACAAATGTATTGCCCTATTTGGCTTTATTTTGACTCTATTTGGTTTCGCTGCATTATCACTACAACTTGAACATTACACTACCCTGGTGCTAATCTCAATCCCCAGTTTCTTCCCCCAGGACTAAAGTCTGCTTGCCCCTAGATTCCTGCTAGCCTCGTGCCTCCGGAAACCTGCATGAAAGTACAGGGGAGCCTTGCCTTCTAGCAGAGATGGCTTGATGTTCGTCTCCACAATGTCAGTCCGGTTGTATTTGTAAATCTGCACGAGAAAAGGGGAAAGGAAAAAAAATGGGGATCAGAACTGCTACCAAGCGATGGGCACCAACTCTTCCAGTGGGTGCTTACTGGGAAGGGAGTTGGCAGTTCTGAAGGGGTCTTACTAATCGCAGTGCTTCTTCCCAGGCGGTCCCTTCCAAGAGGACAAGGATGGCCTCTTCGTAATCCTGGAGAAGAGGAAGGAAAGGGTCTGTGGACAATCTGCTAGCTTACCTTTCTCCCTGGCCAAGGGAGAAGGAAGGGAGGTTCTTAACAGCAAGCCTAAGGGGTCACTCATCCAGGACTGGGCCCCAAGCTTTTGGGACACTGAGGCTGGGGCACACACAAACCATCTTGCACCATATTCTGGGAAGTGGGACGGCAGGCTCTGCTCTCTTTGCCCCACAAATGGCAGCAAAACAATGCCCGCCTTTGTCCAGTGCATTGCTGCAGTGCTCCCTTCGCTGCCCCACCACCCTCAGCCACAGTGATGTGGAAAGAGGCCAGCCTCTGTCTCCCTGCTGAAGTGTGGGAGGGTGGGAAGGTGCAGGCTTGCCACAAGGGACCTGGATGCTGCAGGGGGGCTGGCAGCAGGACAGCCTGTTTGCTGCCCCTTCACCCCTGGTGTCCCTTCACCTAGGACCACTTAGTGGACAGGCCAGTCTTAGAATTTTGGTCTGCCCCATTGGCCAAATGCTCTGATGGTGCCAGAGAAAGAATTAGGGCCATCTTGAAGCACAGATTTGTCATTACAGACCACCCGTATGCAAACAAACTGATCCACAGTATTGCAATCAAAAACCAAAAGAAAAGGATTACAGACCATGGAGTGAAGTTTCAAGAATATTGGTTTCACATACTTTGGAATAGCATTTGCCAGTCCTACTATGGGAACCGGCTAAAATGGTATCAATGGCTGGATCCTAACCCACTGATTGCCAGAAATCAGTGCGCAGGCAGACCAAGAAAGGAGACTGAGAGGAAATAAACTCTAGACTGGGAATCTGGGTAAGTAGCACAAAAAGGATGGGGGTGGGAATTGACACTATACCTTGGCATATTGTTCCAGGAGTACTGCTGCATCTGCAAACCTCCTTTTCTCAATGCATTTCCCTAAACGCAAGGAGAACATTTTATGCAGGTAGGTAGGTAAATAGGGTATGTATTTGATGAGCCAAGTTCTGCCTGCACATCATTTGACTGCAAGGACAGCTCTGTCTTCTACCTTATACACAAGCATCCACCCCATCACTAAAAAACGATTCCCAAGGTTATATCACGTTAGCAGCAGGAGATTTCATTCATTAATTCATTAATTCATTAATTCATTAATTAATTAATTCATTCATTCATTCATTGTGCCTGAAACCAACAGAACATTACACGTTAAGAACTGTCTTCTCTCAACCAGAACTTATCACTTCTGCACCATGGCAACCCTAGATCTCTTTGCAGGGAATTATGCAAATAGAAATCATCACCCAATCAAAATTTGCATCACCCATTCTGGCTCCACTAATCATGTTTTCAAAGAATGGATGCTCACCTGCTATAGTCCTTGCCAAACTGGCCAGCTTATCTTCTGTGTAATGAAGCTCAGCTGCCGCACACAGGGCTTGCTTCCAGTTCCCACTGATCTGAAAGGCATCCAGCGCTTTCTGGAAGGCACCGCAGCGGAAGAAGATCAGCCCTGCCTCTTCAGGGAGATGCTTCAGGATCAAATACTCTCCGTAGGCATCACTGATGGCCTGCGAGACAAAGTCCCAGAACAAGTGACATCACTTCCATGTCATGTGGTCATTGATGGAAACAGGTCACCTAACATCAGAGGGGCCTTTCTGCCGCTCCCGGTAAGTCCACCCTTTCCCATCCCTGCCAGTTGCCCAAAGGGACCTGGCTACCCTATCAATACTCAAAAGTTTTCGCTAAGGAGAACCTCACCCACCTTGTACTCTTGAGTGTCCAGCGGGTATAGCTTCAGGGCTTCTTTATATAAACTCTGTTCCTTCACCAGGTTCAGGAGCTCCGGAAAATGCTCTGCTCCTGACAAGGCAATCAAAGACATTTCTTTGTAAGGAATGAGAGCAACCCAAGCACTGTGAGTGCTGGATTAGGTCATCCTGGACCCACTTGGACAGGCTGTGGTTGGATCGGTTCAGGAGTACAATCTTCAAGGTTAAGGAGCCTGGGGAATAAACATTTCGGGTTGTGCTGAACCAAAACCATTTTGTAACCATCTGGGAAGCAACGTAAGATATTTCAATTCTCAGACAGGCTTGTGGAGGTGGGGGTGAGGAAGGGAATGGTCCCCTAAGCCTTGGATCTGGTCTCTAAAGGGGGATGGATTATTTTATTCTTATCTGGGGTGGGGTTAGAAGAAATGTTTTCCCCAAAGTCGTTGCCATACAACAGATGCCATATCAATAATGGAAGGAATCACTCATGTCGCAGTACAGCCACAAATGCTTAATATTTGATTTTCTGCTTCTAGGAGAGCTGAATTTTCTGCTTCTAGGAGAGCTATTTTTTCCTCTCTTCACAATGTGGCAATATGAAGGCATATAGGACAGTAGTTCCTTTTGAGAGCTATTTTAAAATATATACTTGTCATGGAATTTTTTTAAAGTGTTTATAGAACCGGGGGATGCTCTGGCAAGTCTACCTGTTTACTAGCATTAAAGGATAAAGAAATTCTGCAGAAATGGAGAAATGAGGCAGTGTTGGGTTCCAGTGTTTTTTTCTCATCAGCGTAACTTTTGTACTGGGCAGTGTTTGTGTAACTTTCTCTTTCCAGCCTTGGGTATATTTATATTTCAATTGGAAAAAAAAAGACATTCATACTTCTAAAATATAATATGCCAAATCTGCTAATAGAGTCATGAACTTTTATGTTTATTAAAGCAGCAAAATAAGGTTTGATCAGATAAAAATGTACATGTATTTTTATTTTTCCTGCCCATTTCCAGACTACCCCTCACCTCCGATGGAAAAGAAATGTTTTTTTTTTCTCATTCTTTTAAGGTTTCTGGCAAATTTGTATCTCTACCTACCACATTTAGCAAGGTGACTGAGAGCCTTTGGGTACCTCTTCAAATGTTTGTCTATAGAGTATCTCTGGTAATTGCTTTCCATTTTCTTAAGCTGGTTTAAAAATGGGAGATATTCCTTAGGATCCTGAGGAGATCAAATAAGAAAAGTATGGTGTAAAACTGATTCATCCTGGAAAAGAATGGGCAACAGTTGCCTTAGCATCAAAGAAAACAATAAAAAAACAATAAAATTGCTTATCCCTGTGCCAGTGAACGATAGCTCAACAAGGATACTTTGTGGGTCAGCACAGCCAATCAGATTAAGTGTCAACAGAGGGGAAATGAGGTCAAGGACAGTGTAGACAAAGCAGAAAAATGGCTCCCAGAGGAGTAAAAGAGCATTGGACAAGACTCTAAACCAGGGGTAATCAAACTGCGGCCTTCCAGATGTCAATGGATGACAATTCCCATGAGCCCCTGCCAGCAAATGCTGGCAGGGCTCATGGGAATTGTAGTCCATGGACATCTGGAGGGCCGCAGTTTGACTACCCCTGCTCTAAACCATGTGAATGTTTCAGCGAGCCTGAAATCAGGGGAATACTTTGCAAAGATAAGGGTAATCGTTTTGGTCTATAGTGGAAGAGCTAGATTTGAATCCAGTAGCACCTCAGAGAAATAGAGGAGACTTTCAGATCAAGACGGGACGCTTCGTTAGTCTGTCTGTAGCAGTAGAAAAGAGCAAGAGTCCAGTAGCAACTGAAAGTCTAACAACATTTGTGGCAGGGGATGAGCTTTCATGAGTCACTGCTCACTTCACCCACAAAAGTTCACTCTCTGCCACAAATTCTGTTAGTCTTTGTTTTTGTCTTTCAGAAAGACAATGGGAACTCTAACTCTTGAAACCTGAGACCCTGAAAATCTTCACAATCCCAAGTATATTTTCTAGGAAGCCCCATTGAAATCTGTAGGACTTACTTCCAAACAAGGTGTTGCTAACTCCTCTGCTAAATTCCTCTGACAATGATGATTCCCAGAACTACTTGAGGGACCGCCTGGTGCCATACGTCCCTGGCAGGGCTTTACACTCTGCAGATGCCAACTTATTGACCATTCCTGGCCCCGGGAGGCTCGCCGGGCCTCGGCCAGGGCTTTTTTGGTCCTGGCCTTACCTGGTGGAATGAGCTCCCAGGGGCACCCCTCTCTGGTTGGAGCAACATCATCTGGCTCAGAACATCATACCCCAGACTGCCTCTGATAGTTATTTAGTCATATTGAGCAGGGACTTGCCATCTGGATGCTGGGTTTTAATGGGGTTTTAATGGGTTATTGTTTTATTGTATTATGTTTTATTGTATCATGATTGTGGGATTATGTAACCCACCGCGAGCCAATTGGGAGCGGTTGGCTAAAAATCAAAATAATAAATAAACAAACAAGCAAATAAATATTTGGGGCACAGGAATGAGTATTAAGTCTGTGGGACAAACACATCCTAAAGCTCGGTGCCTATTTATTTTGATCACTTTCTTATCCAAACTTAAGCAGATAGAATTTTTAGGGACTGCCCAGAAAGAACAGTCTGGAATGTTTATGGGGGCTGGGCAGTTTAGGTGGCAGTGGGAGAAGTTGTTGCTCATCTTTTACGTTCTGACAATTTCCTTTCAACAGCTAGGTGAGCGCAGAAGATGAGATGTGAGTCATTGGTAGGAAAGGAAGCTTGAGGAAGATAATTACCTTCTGAGACTTCTCGGCAACCATGAGAACTAAATCAAAGTCGTACGTTCCCAGGGAATGATCATACAATTCGCTAACGTCCACCAGGTACAGCAGGTATTTCAACGCTTCTTCCACACTGGGGGATCCAGTATTCGCAGGAGACGGCTCTGTCGTTTTAAATTAAAATCTTTTACAAAACAGGTTTCATTTGCAAAACACCAACAAGGATTAAACCATGTGCATGCATACCCCCAGCTGTATGACGCAAAAGGAAACCTCATTTAAATGGCTTAAACTAGCGAATGATAACAAGCCCAGGAGAATTTGCATCAAAGAATATTGCGAAAGGGGCAATGTGTTGAGGGATGTGGATTTTCTGGGATTCAATTTTAAATCAATTTAAATAAATCATTTCAGTATTTAAATAATAAAGAAGGCAAACATGTCCTGTATGAGCCAGTGTGTACATGTGTATAAGCATTGAGGTTTGTCCATGCTTCATATCTCATGTATAGCCCTCCTTACATGACTGATAATTATCAAACATGGTGAGCTGGGTTATCCAATGGGAAAATTGGTGGAATGATTGCAGCAAAGATCCAGGTTCAGATCAACACTAGGCATGAAACTTGTTGGTTAACCTTTGGCCAGTCGTTCTTTCTGAATTTAATATTCCTCACAGGTTTGTCTGCTGTTGGGAAGTAAAATAAGGAAGAGAGAAACCATGGAAGGTATTCTGAGCTCCCTGGATGACTAGAAGTATGCTAAAAGAATAGCATGAGCCTCTTGTGGCGCAGAGTGGTAAGGCAGCAGACATGCAGTCTGCAAGCTCTGCCCATGAGGCTGGGAGTTCGATCCCAGAAGCCAGCTCAAGGTTGACTCAGCCTCCCATCCTTCCGAGGTCGGTAAAATGAGTACCCAGCTTGCTGGGGGGTAAACGGTAATGACTGGGGAAGGCACTGGCAAACCACCCCGTATTGAGTCTGCCATGAAAACGCTAGAGGGCGTCACCCCAAGGGTCAGACATGACCCGGTGCTTGCACAGGGGGGATACCTTTACCTTTACCTAAAATAATAGTAAATGCAAAGTAAAAGGGTTGACAAAATATCACCAACAAGCATTTTTAATCCCTTAAAACAGAACTAATCAATTCTACACCAATACTGTACCTCGAAGCTCCCGAATTTTCTGCAGGGCAACTTCGAGTTCCGGGGGACTCTTTTTCACATGTGAGGTCAGTATCGATAAGCAGTACCTTAGAGAGGTCCAAGAGAAAAGACGGATTTAAAACGCAATGTATTTGGGGTGCTTTTTCCTCTGGTCCATGATAGATATCCGGCTTCAGGTTGGATATTTCAATTTGCTACTGAAATTCCATGCAAAGCGAATACTAAAAGCAAATTTGTGAATGTGTGAAACAGCCAAAGAATTTCAAAGGAGGCAAACAGTGTTTCAGCGAGATGGACAGAACTGCTTGGGGGCGATGGATCTAAACATCTCTTTCTTTGTTCTTCCTAGATCTTACCTGAAGCAAAAACCTGACGTGAATATGAAGATTCCTTTGTAGGTGAAAACATCCAAGGAATGTCAAGAGGAGTTTTAATAAGAACAGTGAAAATGGTTGCAAAGAAAACTGCCTCCTCTCAATTTTGTTCTGACAGAAGCAACAATAGCTCCTTTTTATGAGGTAAAAGGACCATCAAGGAAGGAGATCGAGATGGTTTCTGGCCCTTTCTCCAGCCCCCTCACCACCAGCACTAAAACACAAATACAAAGCGGAGAAGCAGCTGAACCCCACAGAACAAGTGTAGTAAAGCGGTTAAGGTCTGACTAGGATCTGAGCTGAAATCTCCATCCTCATATGAACAAGTGATCTAGGCCTCTCAGAGTGACATTGCTTGGCCTCATCTACCGCACAGTGTTGTTATGAGGGGCAAAAAGGGGAAAGGGGACTCCATCTATACCACCCTGAGAAGGGCAGAATTTAAACACAATCGATATCTAGAAAGGTCTCTTTGTCTACTAAATTGAGGTAGTCAACCTGTGGTCCTCCAGATGTCCATGGACTACAATTCCCATGAGCCCCTGCCAGCAAACGCTGGCAGGGGCTCATGGGAATTGCAGTTCATGGACATCTGGAGGACCACAGGTTGACTACCCCTGAGTGATGGGGATAGCAAGGTGGTAAGGACTGAGAGCTCTTCAATCCACCACATTCACCACTGATATCACTGCCCGAAAGGAGCAGACGGTGGCCTCCAGACCATGAGAAAAGAGACAGGAAATGTTTGTCCCATCTCAAGCCCAAAAGCAGTATGTTTCCCCCACCCCACCTGCCCAGGGCAAAGAGGTTAGGAGGAAGAGAAACTCTTCAAGAGGATATTCCTGGAGAGTTTAAAGGAGGCAGTGGGGCAGCCTCTACTGAAAAAAAAAACATCACTTGATCAGCAAGGCTGCCAACTACTGCCTGGTCATGCAGAGAAGCAACAAAACACATCAGTAGCTGATTTGATTGCCTTATTAAGCCTTGGAGCCAGTCAAGAGCCTTGGCAGCCATTTGGAGCTCCAACCTGCTTGATTTCTTCACGTGAATTTCTGAAGAAGGCTGTGGCTGAAAAATAACTTGAACTGGTGGCTTTTTAAAAAATTATTTACACTTTGACGATGTATTTTCTAGCCATGGTCTGTTATTGGTTTGAAACCATTGTATTCTGTACTATTGGAAATGATGTTTCAAAGAAAGACTTAATTATTGCCATGGTCTATAAGTGCATGTTTACACAGTAACTGCTGTGCTGTTTGTATTTTTGCAGATCAATTGGAAGCACCCCTAGGAGGAGCACCAATCTTCAATCCATCTTCAGTCCAGTTCCCGGATCCTAGTCCAACCTTACGGAGGGCCTCTGGAGGCAGCTGGACTGAGGTGGGTGTCTCTGGAATATTTGGCCAGTGTAACAACGAAAAAATCGTCAGCCAGACAGTGGCGATTGACAGAATGATAGAGCAATAAGTTACTGAGTTTTATTATGGCTTTATTCTGCTATGGTTTTACTGTTGTACTGCCCAGAGCCTGCTCATGGGAACCCACAGCCTAGCAATTAAATTATAAATAAATAATATAAATATGAATACATTGCAGGGAATCTAAGGACCGCAACCACTGAGAATCAAGCCTGCTCCTCTCTCTCATCCCAAGTACCTATTCTGGGTCATATGAGAGCATGACAGGACGCTGTACAGTAATCCCTGTGTTTCATACTTAGGCGCGTTGATCTTCTCCATGGCTGTTCGCATGGCATCGCAGATGAGTTCAACCTTTTTACGGTCAGATCTGAGCCCCTCAGGGGCACTGCTAAGCTCTAGAGGCGGGTACATGGTCTTCGTGAAGTCTTCTTCTCTAAGGAGGAGTTCATAGAAAGACAGCAGGTGGGTCTCAGTAAATCCACAATTCCAAAGTGCACAAAGTGTAAAAAATGCTGTATGAAATTTGGTGCAAAATGGAATGGGCAGGACAGTCCACAAAAGTGCAAAAATGTTGTTGATTGGGTATCGAGGTCAGTTTCTTGACATCTTCCTCCTGCACCATGCAAGCTTTTTTCTACATGGAGCTGCTTGAAGAACCATGGTCAGCACCCAGTCTACATGTTGGGGACCCCTGTTCTGAAGAGACCACCTGTCACAGCCATGTTGTCCATCATGGTCCTCCCAACATCTCCAGCTTGTTTTGAAACTTTGTATAGTATTGTAAGCTGCCTTGGATGCCAAGGCTCGCAGAACAACCGAAATGAGCCATAAATCTTGAACCAAAAGGTTTCTAGTCCTTATGGCTGCAAAGTTGTATGGCAAGAGATCTCAGAAGACAGAGAGATTCCAGTGGTTAGGGCTTCAGTGCTTAGAAAACTCCCCATGACAAATGAATGCCAGAATAAATGGTGTCATGGTTGAGCAGCTGCTGCTAGTCTGGTGAGACAGGTTTGATTTGCTGAAGAAGCGTTGGTTTTTATATGCTGCTTTTCTCTACCAGGTAGTTTCCTCTACCAGGAGTCTCCCTTCCTCTCCCCACAACAGACACCCTGTGAGGGAGGTGAGGCTGAGAGAGCCCTGAGATTACTGCCCTGTCAGAACAGTTCTATCAGGGCTGTGGTGAGCCCAATTTCACCCAGCTGGCTGCATGTGGAGGGGGAGTGGGGAATCAAACCCAGCTTGCCAGATTAGAAGCCGCTGCTCTTAAACAAGCTAGATCACCTTGGGCTAGTCACAATCCTGTTAGAGCTGTTCTCACAGAGCAGTTCTGTCAAAGGTCTCTCAGCCTCACCTACCTCACAGGGTTTCTGTTGTGGGGAGAGGAAGAGAAGGTGATTTAAAGCAGTTTTGAGATTCCTTCAGGTAGTGAAAAGTGGGGTATAAGAACCAACTCTTCTTCTTCTTTAATTTGCTTAATTTACACAGAGTGCAGAATTTTGCTTCTTGGTGCAGAATTTTTTCAGAAAAAGAGTATACACATGCCTTGCTTAACAATATAGTCACCACATGGTACTCTATACATTTAACAAGTATGACTCACCTCTCATACATTGAATCTTTGCTAAATATATCACATTTATTTAAAAAAAAAAACAGGAACAGCCAGTGCAGGGGGCCCTTCCTCCTCATGAGGTTTCACAAATGAAAACTGAATACGGAGCTGTAAGTCACCCTGCAAAGGGAAATACTATAGGGAGGCAAATAGAAGATGCTTTTCTTTTTCTTTAGAGATAAGAATAATCCAGGGAACAACCTCTCCTCCTGCACCACTACTAATCGGATTCATGCAGCTCCACATGGCTGCCATGCCCCAGGGGATGAACCCTTCACAGATCTCCTCATGTTTGGCCCTTGTCCCTTTTAAAGCAAGTGTTACCAAAAGAAAAAAAAAAGCAATACTCACTTCAGCTCTGTGAGAAACAAGTTGATATAATTTACAGACTCTACTTGTTTGATGAATGTTTCCGCATTGTCCAGGAAGACCTGAAACGAAAGCCAAGGCTGTTTAACTCAACACTGGCCTGTTGAGCACGTAGCTTTAAGATGCAGAAGGAACCAAATGCCAATTCCAGTCTGAAATGGGGTTTTAACAACGAGTTTGGAGAAGCAAGACATAATGGATCAGCAATACAACCCTTCTGCAACCCATCTAGCTATCGTCTCTTAAAATGGCTCCCTCTAGTCACATTGCAGGACAGCCTGGTACAGCCACAATATCCCCATCGCTCCTGAGCACATTGAAAAGATGAGCTCTGAGGCTTCCTCCCCCATCCCAGACTGTTCTTTATGTGGATAATTTTAGATAACAGGGCATTTATATTTTAATAATTATTACTGTTATGATATAGGATAATTAGGGCCAGGCCACATGCATATCACATCATCCTTGTTACAGTGTACTGACATATATACTAAACTGTGGTTTATGAGTGTACATTCATAATTCCTCCCCCCACCCTGATGCCTTATGAGTAAATATCAATAGCTCTCCTTTAACTTGCCTTTGGATTGTGGTCATAAAGGAGATTCAGATTGAGTCGCAGTTTCCTCATGCATTCAAAAGCGTCTTTAAACTGAATCCTGCAGGGAAAGGCAGATCAGAGGGAGTCAGTTCTGATACTTTCATGGAAACGGTAAAATGGCATCATGGATGCCACTTTTGGCTCCTGTCAGAAGGGATGGGGGAGGTGAAGCGTATTTTAATGAATTATAATATTGTACAGGTATATACTCCAAATGCCTCCAAACTTGCTGAGTTTGGGAGTACTCTGGAATTTTGAGAAAGGGCAGCGGACACGAGCACAAAATGGCCACCATCTGAGGCAGGAAAAAACACAAAATGGCCGCCACAGGAGACCAAACACAAAATGTTGGTGAAGTGTCCTCCTATGATAGAGCAGCTATTTCTAAATGTATTCCCTGCAGACCCATAGGTGATGCCATCTGAGATCTGCGCCAGAGAGTGGGAGGAAAGCCAAGATAGAAGTGGGCACCAGAAAAAACACTGGTTGACACTATGACAACCACAAGTGGCACCCTTTGGGAATTGGTACCTTAGGGTAGCGATCCCCAACCTGTGTGCCGCGGACCACATGTGGTCCTTCGACTAATTGGAGGTGGGCCCTGAAGGATGCCTTCTCCCCCCCCCCCCCCAGCCCTTTACAACACACTTCATTGTTGTGGCGTGTCTGTATCTTATTTTGAAGGGATGTTTAAACATTACCATAGCAATCAGAGAGCGTTAGGGCAGTGGTTGAGACTAGAGGAGTAAACTACCCCCCCCCCACACCGGGCCTTCAGTAAAAGGCGTCGAGTGGTCCCCGGAAATAAAAAAAAACAGGCTTACCTGTCCAGCCACTTCCGAACTTGGGCCAGGACAAGGGCCCGATGATGGATCGTTTCCAAGTTTCCTCTTGGCACCTAGAGAAAAATCCCAAGATGGCCGCTCATCCAAGCCATTGAGAACATCACATTTGAGTGACATAATAAAGGGCTACTATGTACAGCCCTCCATCCAGTGTCCCTGCATAAGTAGTTTAGGGATCAGTCTTCTTATTTTGCACTGAGTTCCCTGACTTGAGCAAGGAAAGAAACAAATGAAAATATTAAAAAAAACCTCTCACAGAACTTCCCACAATGGTTTTCTGCCCCAGAGAGGCACGCCTGGCCTTGACCAGGACCAGGGCCTTCTGGCCCCGACCTGGTGGAATGAGTTCCCAGGTGAGCTGTGGGCCCTGTGGGACCTTTCCATCTTCCGCAGAGCCTGCAAAACGAAGCACTTCCACCAGGTCTATGGTTGAGGCTGAGTTAAAGGAGGAAGAGCAATTGGGGTCCCCTGATGCCAACAACGAATATCATTTCTGACTTGTCTCTCCCTCTCATAGAAGGGTAGGGGGGTTGAGGGTTCCGCCATTTCGCTGCTGTGATTGTTGTTTAGTGGATGTTGTGATAGTCCAGTTTAATGTGGGTTGTAATGGGTTTTTAGCTGGACTTTGGGCCGGAAGAGCACACCCGGGGAGCGCTCACCTGCAATATCAGCTTGGTATCCTGAGGCACAATCGCAACTATCCGGGATCCTCTTTCAATCTTGCGCAGGGTCTCGTCGTCAGGGAGGGGAGCGTTGCCCAAAGCCGCTTGCAGAGCTGAAGAGACCACAGTAAATAGCGGAAAAGCCCAGATCAAAAGGGAGAACTTTGCAGCTAGATTGAATTTGGCATGGATAGGGAAGGAGTGCCTAAGAGGAGGATGCTGGGTACACATGCGGGTCCCAAAAGAATCAGATTACATCATACTCCAGTCTACAAGGGAGAGGACACATTGGAGAGGAGAAATCCTCTCTTCAGTTGCCCCCCATTTCCCTCCCTCTTGCTTTGCTTAATTACACGTTTTTCTCTTCAACCCTTCTGCATGGGTCCTCTGCACCTTGAGCCCTCTCTCTCTCCGGCTGATCCATAACTTTTTAGAAAAGCTTGTGCATACCTGTGTATGAGATATCTGGACAGGTACAGATGTCGTACATTTGTTTGTAGGGGAACTGACCAACTATATTGGGAGCCAGCATGGTGTAGGGCAGGGGTAGTCAAACTGCGGCCCTCCAGATGTCCGTGGACTACAATTCCCAGGAGCCCCTGCCAGCATTCGCTGGCAGGGGCTCCTGGGAATTGTAGTCCACGGACATCTGGAGGGCCGCAGTTTGACTACCCCTGGTGTAGGGTTACAGCAGGGTTTCCCAACCAGTGTACCTTGGGAGCCCCCTCAGATGTATCGCGGTATGGGGGATTCCAAGATGGCAGCCACAGAGAGCCAGCAGCCACCACCACAGCAGCGCAGCTTCTTCCCCTTTGGCTGGGGTAAGTTGGCCTGGTGGGTCTTCTGTTGGGTGTCAGGGCTGCCTTGAGTGGAGGGAGGCTTTTATTTTTTATTTATTTATTCATTTGCATTGCATGCAAAGTGTGGTGGGGTATGGGGCTAATTTTTATGTTTATTTGCATATTCTTATCACTGCCCAAAGGAGTCTCAAAGCAGTTTATAATTGCCTCCCCTTCCTCTCCACACAACAGACACCCTGTGAGATATCGGGGGGGGGGAGGGCTGAAAGAGCTCTGTCAGGACTGCTCTGTGAGAACAGCACTATCAGGACTGTGACTAGCCAAAGATCACACAGCTGGCTGCATGTGGAGGAGTGGGGAATCAAACCCAGCTCACCAGATCAGAGCTGCTGCTCTTAACCACTGCTGGCTTTTATTTGTGTATGGGGTGTGGCAATGGACATGGCCAGCTGCTATCACTTCCATGGTACCTCAAAGCCTGAAAAATATTTCAGTATACCTACATGGTCAAAAGGTTGAAAACAGATGTGTTAGATTGTGGGTCTAGGAATTAACATACCTCATAGGGCTGTTGTATTAAAATGTAGGAGGGTAGAATGATGTCTTTTGCTTTGAGGCCCAATTGAAAAGAAAGGTGAGGTTACAAATGAAGCAAATAAAATAAAATACATCTCAACTTTTAGCCTAACCTGGGTGTGAACCCAAGTTAGGCTAAACATATACTCTCAGACCCATTTTCCTCACAAAGTGTCTGCTGTGGGGAGAAGAAGGGTAGGCAATTGTAAATTGCTTAGGGACTTCTTCAGGTAGTGAAAAGTGGGGTACAAAAACGCAGCTCTTCTTCTCTCTTCAGTTCATCGGTTTACAAAACCCGATCTACAATCAGTCTCTCTGTACTACAGGGCAGCTGGAGAACTGTGAGCAGCCATTTTGAAGAACTGAAAGGGACCCATCCACAGATGGCTGTGTGCTTGAGGAGGGTAGAGAAAACACATGAAGAGGAAAGTGGCCTGGGAAGAAACAACCCAAAAGGGCACCGTGTATGGTAAGAAAACGCCAGGATATTTACCTTTCAGGGATGTGTTCTTCAGGGGCAAACACCGGCAGGTGTGAGAATGAGTAGTCACCAACAGAAACTCATCATGAATGATGAAGGATGTGACATTTGAAGCAGCCTGTGGAACATTTTAGTTAATGTTTAAATTAATCTATTTTAAATATTTATATCACTGATTCTTGAAGCAAAAAATAACCTGCTTTCCCCATTGTTCAGTATGAAAAACAACATTTCTGAGATAAGAAAGAACTAAGAATAATTAGTACCTCAGCATCATTAATGAAAAAACGACATCTGTCAGTCAGGCCAAAGATGGTGTCCTAAGACAAAAAAGGGATACACCGCAGTGTTAGAAAATAAATGACACAGAACTGTACAGAACAATTATTTCCATTGTTATTGTTTGACTCCAATATGGAGTATGTCCTAAAAATTTACATTTAAAAAGTTACATAATAATACATTAACAGTTATATAAAACATTGTAACTTTATGATATAAAATGATACAGTCATGAATGCCTTTAAGCCCACCAAACCAACAGTGCAATACTACGTGTGCAACCTTTCAAGTTACCCAGAACACTTTACCACCCTGGATGTTAAAATGTGGAGAAAAATGTTTTGTTTTCCATTTACTGCCTGATGAACAATTCTGGAGAAAGCCGGCAACATTTATATTGTGCTATTTAATTTTTTAAAAGTATGATTTGGCCTTTGTTGTTTTGGGTTATGCTATGGACTAACATGGCTACCTACTTTGTAAAAAAAAAATCACATTTATTATGGTTGCCATCTCCAGGTAAGAAAATTTCTGGAGATTTGGGGGTGGAGCCTTGAGGCTTAGAGAGAGGTGAGACCTCAGCTGGGTATACTGTCTGCCAAAGCAGCCCTTTTCTCCAGAGGAACTGATCTCTGGACATCATTTGTAATTCTGGGAGACCTTTGGGCCTACCTGAGACTGCCAATCCTACACATTGTCTGTTAGCTGGTTCCTTCTTATGCTTGAACTTGATCTGCTGGAATCCTGCTCCTCCTACTACACTGCAATATTGTGACTGGAGGGTACAATTAACTTTTATTGACCTGAAATGACAAGCATCCGGAGAATTCTGAAACCAGGTTTTAATTTTTTTTTTTAAGAAATGAGGCAAAAGACTTGCACTTTTTGCAAATTCTGCTTTTTAAATAAATATAGTGGGTAAGACTAGAATCTGGGAGTCTTAGGTTCAAATCCCCAATCTATGATGGAAACCTGCCCACACTCTCTCCTCACTGAAAATCTCAATGAGCCACTCCTGGGGATCCACTAGGCACATAATTATAGCAGATAATTAAGGTGATAAGAACTAGAAGAAGTTTATTTTTTACTATTTTTAAATGATAGTATCACTTGGAGCTTTCTCATTGCTTCCTCAGAAATGTGAGGTGGAAAAGCCTGGAATGTCAGATGGCCAACAACAGGCACCTATTTAAGCTCAAAACGGAGGGGGCCCAGAGGAAAGTGCTAAATTGTCGCACTGATTAAATCATGGGGCATCAGGATTTGGGCCCTTGGCATTAGCACGTGTAGTAATGTAGCAACTCTTCTGATTGAAATAGATTTTTCTACATGCCAGGAACAAGAGCTGGGTTTTGTACCTCACTTTTTATTACCCAAAGGCGTCTCAAAGCGGCTTAACAATCATCTACTCTTCCTCTCCCCCCAACAGTCACCCTGTGAGGTTGGTGGAGCTGAGAGAGCTCTGAGAGAACTGTGATTGGCTAAAGGTCATCCAGCTGGCTACATGTGGAGGGAGAGTGAGTAATCAAACCCGATTCTCCAGATTAGAGGCTACTGCTTCAGATTAGAGTTTGCTGCGCTACACCAAGCTGATGAAGTGATGGTGGTGGTTGCAGTAGAGGAGGAGGGATGGTAAAGGGCTCCCTGGTTATTGTTCGCCCAGTCTAGATTCACCCTCATTGCTCGCTTACTTGTCTGCCAATCACGGCCTGCACAATCTGCATGCACGGAGAGGGAAAGCGGACAGCGGAGCCACTGCTGCTCAGCCAAGGGACGATGGTTGGTGTTTCAGCCGCTAAAGCATAATAGAAAAGAGGCAAAAACAGCACTCAGTTAAAAACAAGATTATACATCACCAAATGCAGGATGATTTATTAGGATGAAATCCCATTAAGACAGACGATCTAGACCAGGGGTGTCAGTCCCAGGCTGGAACTGACTTGTTCAGGGCTCATATCCAGTCCGTAAGCAACTGGCACTCTACTACTCCCTTCTCCTTAGTTTCTTCAATTGTGATGGGAGAGACATAAAGCCAAACCCCCTTCCCTCCATTGGCTGAGGTCTCCTCTCTTCCTCCCCCCCCCCCCTCCTTTAGTCTTTCTTGCTACCACTGAGCAGATTCTGCCCAGTGTGAAATCAACACATTATTTCCCTTGGGGAGATCCCCCTCTATATTTCTGACAGATGAAAAAAAAGAAACAAGAAGCCTAACTGCACAGTTTGCAATCTTTATTTGCGGAAAGGCGCAAGAGTCCAGTCGCACCTTAATGACTAATAACATTTGTGGCAGGGCATGAGCTTTCATGAGCCACTGCTCACTTTTCCAAATACAATTAAAATGTGAGTCCATCTGTACTTTTATCTTGGAGAGTGGAGTGATTTCAGGTGGTCAATGACAACATCAGGTGTCAGGATTGAGATCATAGAATCATAGAATCCTAGAGTTGGAAGGGGCCATACAGGCCATCTAGTCCAACCCCCTGCTCAACGCAGGATTAGCCCTAAGCATCCTAAAGCATCCAAGAAAAGTGTGTATCCAACCTTTGCTTGAAGACTTCCAGTGAGGGGGAGCTCACCACCTACTTAGGCAGCCTATTCCACTGCTGAACTACTCTGACTGTGAAAAACGTTTTCCTGATATCTAGCCTAAATCGTTGTACTTGAAGTTTAAACCCATTACTGCGTGTCCTCTCCTCTGCAGCCAGCAGAAACAGCATCCAGAAACAGCATCCTGCCCTCCTCCAAGTGACAACCTTTCAAATACTTAAAGAGGGCTATCATGTCCCCTCTCAACCTCCTTTTCTCCAGGCTGAACATTCCCAAGTCCCTCAACCCATCTTCATAGGGCTTGGTCCCTTGGCCCCAGATAGGAAACCTAGGTCTCAATTCAGTCCAGGAAGATACCTTGTCTTGAGCTTCATTATCAGTTGCAATTTAGCAGTCACTCTAATCTCCCTTTGAAATTCCTTTGCAAGGCAATTGCTACTCTAAGGTCAGCAACTGAATGTCCTAAAAGTTTAAAATATTACTCCACTGGCTGTTGAATGTTGTGAATTCCTAATGTCAGACTTATGCCCATTTATTCCTGGACTGAACTGAGACCTAGGTTTCCTGTCTCATTACCAATGCTGATCTCTTCATGCCTACTACCCCTCTGCATATCACACCTAATCCAATTAGGCCTGCAATTGTTATTCACATGCTATTGACATCTGAAACCACCTTTATAAAGTTTATACCCCTGCTACATGGTGTTACATTTTACACAGCCTGACAAAGTGGCATGTCAGTTCCGGCCCTCTTAACAAATGAATTTGACACCTCTGATTTAGATGAACGAAGTTTGAGGCCTTCAGTTATGAATTAGGGGTAGCTGATTGCCCCAGCTTCTCTGCAGAGAAAGATCCCATTAACTGGAGGTGGCCAATGACCAACCCTTCTGCATGCAGGCTTCATCCCAGAGGAGCAGCCAAAAGAGAACCTCCAAATCCAGGCAACTCAGATGAGTAGCCACAATCGCGCATACCCCACAGATACTTCATTACTCGACCATCGGAGAGTTGCAGAGCTACCACTTTGGTTTTGGGGTTACAAGACAAGCTGATGACGTCCCCATCCACAGTCACGGGTGAGCTGCGAACAAAGCACAAGAAAGGGAGAAAGGTGACACCCCCTGAGGTCAACCTGTGCTCTCTCTACTTTTTGCTTTGAAAACAAAGATTTTCAAAAGCAGCAATCCAGCAAGCAAAAGTCCTCCAAACTCCAACTGAATAACATGTGCATCCAAGAACTCTCTTTCCAAAATTAATTTCTGTCGCTGACATTTATGATTGCACAGGGGTGGCCATATTAGGCTGTTGTAGCAAAATAAAATAAAATTACATCTTAAACACCAACAATGTTTATATAAAGATGAGCTTTCAGTCACCAAGATGGCTGTGCCGAGAGGGGCAGTTTACAAACCTAATAAATTAAATCAATCTTGTACCAATCTTTTCATCTATGCCTCAATTAACCAAAAAAGAATTTGCCCACATCTCACTTGTGGAAGAATTGCATGCCAGCAAGAAATGCAAAGAGCCTCTTGTGGTACAGAGTGGTAAGGCAGCAGACATGCAGCCTGAAAGCTTTGCCCATGAGGCGGGAGTTCAATCCCAGCAGCCGGCTCAAGGTTGACTCAGCCTTCCATCCTTCCGAGATCGGTAAAATGAGTACCCAGCTTGCTGGGGGGTAAACGGTAATGACTGGGGAAGGCACTGGCAAACCACCCCGTATTGAGTCTGCCATGAAAACGCTAGAGGGCGTCACCCCAAGGGTCAGACATGACTCAGTGCTTGCACAGGGGATACCTTTACCTTTAAGAAATGCACACCAAACCTACAAATAACGGTGCTTCATAAAAGGAAGAGCTCAGATTATTCTAACTTTAACATTTCCTTCACATCCACTAACGATGCTTATTCCTTGGCTCTTCTGTTCTTATGATGCTCTTTCTACAAATCAGAAGCACTCTGATTTGTTAATGTACGAATGAGGCAGGTTACAAAATGAGCTTTCTGTAGCCACCAGCTTCCTCATTAGTCTCTTCAACTGCTCAACCAGCCGAAAGGGCATTAAGGTCTTCCAGGACTGCTCAAAGCAATTTGTTTTTTCAGTTGAGAGAAACGCCTGTTGTCAGTACCTGATAACGATACGTGCTTCTTCAGGAGAGGACAGCTTCAGATGGTGAATGCTCGTCTGGGCTGGGAGAGGCCCCTGGCTAGCAGCAAGGAACAGGTCATCTTGCACCCAGGTGACAAGACGTAACCAAAGTGGGTTTCTCTCTTCCTTGGTGTTCAGGTCGATTCTGTCGCAGTACCCAACAAGGAGGAGACAGATTATTTACATGGCATGTTCATCATGCAAGTTACTCTTTCCCACTTCCACTTTCTAAAAGACAGCAGGGGAAACAGGAAACAGGAGTCAAACATATTCTTCTTGATATTGCTTGGAAGAATCAAGGGTTTGGTAAACTACAAGGTAATCTGAGCAAGCAGATTATCTAGGGCAGGGGTAGTCAACCTGTGGTCCTCCAGATGTTCATGGACTACAATTCCCATGAGCCCCTGACAGCGTTTGCTGGCAGGGGCTCATGGGAATTGTAGTCCATGAACTTCAGGAGGTCCACAGGTTGACTACCTCTGATCTAGGGCACATGTCCTCAACACGGTGCCCATGGGTGCCGGGACATCAGTGGACATCTTTTCTTGCGCCCACCAAGTGTTTTTAGAATGTAAATGGGAGTAGGTGGGGCTTTTGCCCAGCAGAGTTTCAATCTGGGTGCTTCTTAGCTAGCTCAATATGTATACTTATTTTGTGGGTATGCAAGAAAATACTAAACAATATGATCATTCTGAAAAGTATCCTGTTAACAGAGTTTAGGCATGAAATTGTTATTGTAAATTATTATTGGAACCCGCCTGAGTTTCCGAAGAAAGGCCACAATACAAATTCCAATATAAGTTAAATAAATAAATACTGAAGAGGATGCATAACTTCACTCCCAAATGTTTCGTGGTTGGCTCCACCTCCTGTGGCAACCATATTGTGGTCACGCCCACTACCTTGTACCATAATTGGATGATATTGTGGTTGGATACACACTTTTCTTGGATGCTTTAGGATGCTTAGGGCTGATCCTGCGTTGAGCAGGGGGTTGGACTAGATGGCCTGTATGGCCCCTTCCAACTCTATGATTCTATGATAATTGCAAAGGTGTCCAGAAACTCCAAAAAGGTTGTAAACCCCTGTTCTAAGGACTCTATGATATTTTCCTGAGCTATGTGCACTGGTGACTTCATGGTGGTGAGCCTGGTGCATAAACCTGGCATATGAACAGGGGCCTCTGTTCTTAAATACTTTTTACAACAACAACAAGCCTTTAATAGCATATATTCTTAAATACTTATGAGAGCATACATTTCTCCTAAGGCCTGTGCACCCTCCCCTTTCTTGCAGCAAATGGATTTTATCAGTAATCCCTAATATGACAACCAATGGCACCCACCAATGTGTTTCCAGGCAACCAATTCCCTTCCCTCCCCCTGCCAATTCCTGGCTTTCGGCCACTTTACTGAAGCAGGTAGTTCAAGAGCCCTGGAGGAATCACCCTTGGTGTGCAGAAGCCCTCATTTTGAAACAGCTGCTTTCACCATAGCAGGATGCCTGGCTCGGAACCCCTAATATTTTGTAATTATCTAAAGCCTCCATACTATACAGTGCATCAAGCAGAAAGCCAGCCCTAGTAACTTGCATCTCCCTCACCTAGCTTTGAGCCGAAGGCCTTTCAAAAAAGCCCTGGCAATGCATACTCCCTCAAAAACCATATTCCATACCAAATTTAACTACCCCTACCTGTAGGAGTTTTCCAGCTGAGGGACCCCAATAGGGCCTTTAAATCCATCTCTACCTGTGGTACCATTTTTCAGTGTCGGAGAGTCCTTATCACCATGGCCATCTGAGAAAAGAACAGCAAACAGAAGAAGTGATAGGCCGACACTGGCATCATCCGGGGGTATTTTAGCCACTATCTAGTATTCTTCACCCTTCTTTAGCTGAGACTGAGATTTGTTTAGCAATTAAATAGTTCAAGTCACAATTAGAGAGTCAAACATCCATTTGGTGATTCCCTACTGACACTCCAAAAATAGGCCTTGGAGCAAGGAATACTGGCTGCAAAACAAGTCCCACCTTCTTGGTCTGCGCCCACCACCAGGGCTAACCTGGGCCCATATGAAGAGGCAGCTTTGAAAACTGCACCCACAGCTATAACTTTTTAAAAAGTCGAAAGCCACCCATCCTAGCAGCGGTTTGCAAGGAATGCCATTGAAGCAGCACGCAGAGTACTTACTGGCTTTGTAGATGGAAAGCCTGTTGCTCGCATCCAGGACAGCAAGATCCCCGCAGGTAGAAGGCTCCACAGGGAAAGCTATTTGATTGACAGCGCAGGGAAGCTGAAGCTGGTGTGTGCTAAGAGGTGGGGGGATCACAGCATGCCGAAAAGCTGTCAAGAGCACCTTGTCTTTGAAACAGAAAAAGTCACTCCGTTGCGCATCATGGCAATGTAACAGGTGTTTATCCACTTTGTGCATTTTTATCCTGCCATTCCTCAGGGCGGTAAGAATGGCTCCCCCTTCCCCCACAACAACCTTGTCAGCTGGGCTGAGCTAAGAGAGTGGGACTAGCTCAAGATTGCCCAGAATCAGAATGTCACAATGGAGATCCGAAGATGGATCTCCCAGATCCTGGTCCAATCACTATGTCACCTGGCTCTCAAGGCAGAAATCAATACAAAGCAAGTTAAATATTAGTTAAATGCCTCCTTGTGCTCATGCATTGTTTTATACCCAATATCGGCCTATAGAAGTGGAACACCCTTCTCCTGAAAAAGGGGGAGGGCATGTTGAGGACTGAATAGATTCCAGGAAGGTGGAATGTTGAGGGCAGCATGGGATGTTGAGGGCCGCTGAGTGTTGGTGTCAGGAAAAACAGATAGGATTGTGCTAAGGATTGTGGGGCAGAAGATTCTGAGGGGATAGATGTGATTTCCAAATGCTACCCCCACTGTGATTCTTCCCAGCTTGCAAGACCATAAGAAGAGTCCTGCTAAATAGGATCGATGGTCCATCTAAGACAGCAGTCTGCCTCCACCACCAGACAACCAAATGGTTGTCTGGAAATCATAGCCTACATTCTTAGGTCTCATACTTAGGTCTCATTCATCTTGCTTTTAATTCTTGGGGGTGAAAGTTGGCAGGACAAGGGAATAAAGCACAAAGGAAGATGGATGAAAGAGTGGTCTTGTCTGGAGAATTGCCACCCACATGTATCCCTTTCCTTGTAACCCCCCTGAGCTCATTACAGACCGGCGCAAAAGCATACCTCCGTCGATGACTGCCACCTCAGCCAAGTCACTGGCTCCTTCCCCTGCGCTGCGGTCCGTACTCCACTGCCAGTCATAGCAGAGGTACAGCCACTGGTGACAAAGGATGTGAAGTCGATACGGAATCTCTGGATCCCACGCCAGGGACACGATCCTGCTGTCCTCTGAGCTGCCAAAATGTAGGCTTTGCTTCAGGTACCAGTGATAGTTTCCTGTTGTCCACAGTTGAACTACACACACACGGAAAGCAAACACAAAAGGATGACGGACTGTGGGCTGGAGATTAGGGAACTGGACGCAAGACAAACAACCACTAAGAGCATAGGCCAAGTGAGTAACGATGCCAGACCCCAGCTCTCCATCTCCTTGGCTTTTGGTGGCTCTTTTCAGCCCAGTTGTGGGGGGGAACCTGGCTTAGTGCGAGTAAGAGGCATCTCCAAAGTGGTGGCTGCTCCAGGAGAGTTTGCTCCTCCTCAGTTTTTTTAATTTAGCAAATATTTATTAATCGCGTTCAGGAGAAGGTTGATTTATATGAAAAAGAGGGAATTAGGGAGGGTTTCCACCACCACCGCAGCAGCAAATGGGCAGGGTGCGTCTTCCTTACATTGCCAGACAGCTAGAATTTCACAAGAATTCTTTTGATATTTGCTGCCATCAGCTAGTTATTTTTCAGTGATGGGTATGCCTTATTCTAAGCCTCCCACAGAAACAGCGAGGAACACCACAATCTTACCATGAAGCAACCTTTGATAGCAAAACTAGGCAGTTTTCTTGTGAGTGTACAGGTGTATTTTCAGGGTATACAGTACACCCTTCCTGTGTGACTGATGATCACCAGATAGCCAGGGTGATTTGGCAGCATCAACTGTGAGCCTGATCTAGAAAGTTCTGGAAAATATTCATGTAAATATCCTTAGTTCTTACCATATGTCTTTGGTTGTGAGTCAATCTCATGTTTCCGATCTTCCAGCCATATGGCTAATACCATAGAGTCTGAATTCCAGAGTAGCTCATTTACCTAGAGGAATGCAGAATGTAGCTTTGCATCAACGTCAGAAACTTTCAAGAGGATGGTTCTTCAATCACATACGATCCTCTTCAGATCACTTCACATTGAATAACTGAACACATTCCAAAGAACCAGCATGGTGTAGTGGTTAAGACTGGTGGCCTATAATCTGGAAGAGCCAAGCTTGATTCTCCATTCCTCCACGTGCAGCCAAGCTTGCTGGGTGACCTTGGGCTAGTCACAATCCTATTAGAGCTGTTCTCATAGAGCAGTTCTGTCAGAGCACGCTCAGCCCCACCTACCTCACAGGGTGTCTGTTGTGGAGAGCTTTGAGATTCTGTTTTGAGATTCCTTCAGGTAGTGAACAGCGGGGTATAACCCCCCCCAATTCTTTTTCTTAAAATTCCTCAGACTAGATGGGGGGGGGAGTCAACAGACACACGAGAAAAAGAGCCGCCAATAGATTCCATCTACCCATCTAGTAATCCTTATCGTACCAAGGGCATGCAAAGGGAAGTGTACATGATTCTCTTTTCCCCATTTCTTCCACATGACACCCCTGTGAGGTAGGCCTGAATACCAATTGGCCTAGGGTCACCCAGTGAGCTTCATATCTGACTGGGGATATCAATCCCACAGTGAAACCCTAAACAGAGTTCCACTCTTCTAAACCCACTGACTTAGAGTAACGCAATTCTGTTTACTGAGGGCCAATCAGATGCTCGTCTCTGCTGAAAACTCAACAGCCTTTGCAGAAAGGGAGTCAGCTTACCTTGACTTGGCCTTTCTGAAAGGGAAGTGTGAAGTCCCCATGAAGGAGCCCATTCTTCTCAAAGAACACCACGTCATGTTTGTTGGCTTTATCTTGAGAGGATGCCACCAAGCTTCCAGAGGGCCTTAAGGACAAAACAAAGGATGAAGGTGTGACAATTGTTCGTTGGGGGACATAGGGTTGTGCGCTTCGGCATGGTTCGGCCGCCTCAGCGATCACTGAAGCCCGAGGTGGCCAGCACTGGCCGCCTCGGGCTTCAGTGATCACTGAGGTGGCCAAACCCCGCCGAAGCGCACAAGCCCAAAGCAAGGTTTCCACAAATGCTAAAATATTTTTAAAATGCGTTTCGAGCAAAGGTCTGTCATTGGGATGCAAGGGTTTAGCTACTGCAGGAAACCTGGGGTCGCAGGCACCTCCCCTCCTGGTCATTGTCCTAGACCAGTGGTCCCCAACCACTGGGCTGCAGCCCGGTGCCAGGCAGCAAAGACCTCGGCACCAGGCCGTGGCTCCCTCTCCCCGCAGCAAAAAACTCGCCAGGCCGTGAGCAAATTGGCTGCCAAAGCTTCCGATTAGCTTGCAGCCCGGCAAGCTTCTTTCTGCCGGGGGGAGGGGGGGAGGGAAGCGCGGCCACCAGCACGCTGGCGGTGTAAACACGCATGCACAGCAGGTCCGCGTATGCGCGGCTGTTTCACACATGCGGGGGCCCGGATCGCCCTCCCCGCCACTGGTCCGCAACCCAAAAATGGTTGTGGATCGCTGTCCTAGACAAAAACCCTTTTACTTTGTCCCACGAAACTCAACAGTCGCCACTAAGCCCTGAGTCTTCCCCACCAGCATGACTCTTGGGCTCCTTCAACCGATCACATTCAAATGGAAACAAAGACATCACCACACTTCTTTTGCAGTCCTAGGCAGAGTTACTCCAGTCTAAGTCAATGGAAATCAATGGATTTAGAAGGGAGTAACTCTGCCTAGGGCTGCATTGTCCTGCTACCGAGAATATGATGAGGAGGCAGGACCCTTCGATTTCTCCTCACTCCCTCCCTCCCTCTGGCAGCTCTTCCATCTTCTTCTTCTATTCTTTAGCTGGTGATTGGTGGAGCAGGTTGTCCTCTCAACCAATACTGTAGGTGCCGCTCTCCCATACTCACTTCCAAGCTAGGCCTTGCTCCAGCCCAGGGACAGGCTCGCTGGTTGACTGCAAGACAAATTCTCGGCTCCACACTCGGATCTTACGAGCCCCTGCACATTGAGGGTGAGAGACGGACAGAAGAAGCACAGGGAGAACTCAGGAGAACAGTTTCCTAGACTTCAGGAAGTGCCTGTTTGGTTGCATCCATGGAGGCTTAATAAAAACAGGGCTTGACTAGCTTTCAGGTCAGTGCAGACCCAGGTCAGGGGATCCTCAGAATGCATACCAAACAGTGGCACACTGAAGAAGTTTGCTTGGTGTGCAAGTTCTCTGCAGAGGCAACAATAGCACACAAGAGGGCCTAAGACATGGGCTTAGGCCTGTAACTGCCTCCCAGAAACACTCAGCCAGGATGTGATGCGTTGGCAGTACTATCAGATTTTCCCAGTACAATTGGCCAAGTTTACCTTTTGTCTCCCCCCCACCCCTTCTCTTTTCACACAGGGCTGCCCTGAATTCAGCAGGCAAAGGGTAGGTTTATTTATTTACCTCAGCCATATCCCACCTTTCTTCCCCGAGTGACTAGGGTTGCCAAACAGCCTGGAGGAATAAAAATACCTGCTCCCCACCCTTTAACAGAGGCTTAATTTGATATTATTTACTAGCAATCTATTTCCACACATGAAAGGGGAAAGACATTCCCCTCCACCTGGGTATGTTGGCAACCCTAATGGAGACACAAAATGGCTCACATCCCCCTCTTCCATTTTCACCTCACAACAAACCTGTGAGGAGGGTTAGCCTGAGAGAGTATGACTGGCCCACAATCACCCCGGTAGCTTCCTCAGCAGAGAGGGGATCTGAATTTTGGCCTCCCAGATGCTAGTTTGACACCCTAAGCACTAGCTCTTGGGGCTAAAAATGTGCTAGAGCAACAATCCTCAACCTTTTCAAGCCTGTGAACACCTCTGGGATTCTCACATAGTATAATGGGTGCAGAAACAAAATGGCTGCTGCAGGAAGAGGAGGCAGCCACCAAAGGGCTGCTGCAGCTTACCTTCAGTCACACAACAAAGACCTCTGTGCTGTGATGGAGCTGCTTACACAGCAATGTTTTTAAAAAGCTATACAGGTAATCATATCTCCAATAGCCAATCAGGAGCCTTGTAGAGCAAATATGCCACCGGCCACACCCACTTTCTATAAACGCTTAGCAGGCAACAGGGAAAGTCCCTGTGGTGGATGAATTACATGGGAGAAAGGAAAAGGCTTCAACCACAGCAGCCTTATCTGTCCTGGCTTCTTCAGGGCTGAGCTGGGATCACTTTTTGGTGGAACATAGATGCATAGTGTGTGTGTGTGCGCATGTCTGTACACGTATGAATTTATCCCAACAAGATATAAATTAAGAAACCTTTCTTTAAAAAATAAAAAGAGCATGATTTCCATCCTCTTTATGCAACCCAGTCATCGGCAAGTGACATTTTGTTGTTTTAAGCATCATACCAACCTGTGTCTGGGCAAACCGCACTCACTGCGAAGTACTGCCCATCCCCTCTCCAGCTCATGCGAGGTCTGTGATCATCCCAGGGCAAAGCAGGTGAGACTTCCTGGGAGAGGCAAAGAACATGCGCACTTCCTGTTAACCTGGAAGCAATAGGTGACACTTGCAAGATTATCTTGCAGCCACACATGCTACCTGCCCCATTTTTTTCTCCCCTCCTTTTTTAGTATGAATAAGGGTGGAAAATTAAAGAGCTGCTGCATTAGAACAGAAAGGAGGAGAAAGAGACTTAAGTGAGGTATAAGACCAACAGAGAAACATGCAGAGCAATGTAGTGATGGCTTTAAATGCTTTATTATGTATAGTTTTATCAAATTGTTATGTCAATTTTAATATGTTGTATTGAGACTTATAGGGAGGGACAGTTAATACATCTAATCTAATAATAATATTTAAGTTGTGATAATTGCTACTTAGGAATATCCCAACCCCAAAAGAAGACATTTTCATCAGTTTTTTAAAAAAGAGCCCCAAAGAGGACAGAAATGAACAAAAATGCCATCTAAAAAACATGACATCTGGTAACACTATCTGGTAACACTACATTATATAACATTATATAACTGTTGTTATAATACTGTACCACTGGCTTGGTACGAGCAGCATGCTTTCCTGCAGATCCATGGAACTGGGTCTCCTTTTTCCCCCAGCCGACGGTGATAAACTTCCCTAGAAGTAAGTAAACCAGTCAATAACTTATATTTGAAATCCTGGCTCTTTTTTTTTTTTTACCATTTTATGCAAAAAGCCTCAAATCACCTCCTCATTTCCCCTCACACTGCCTTTTTGGTGAGCCAGTTTGGTGCAGTGGTTAGGAGTGCAGACTTCTAATCTGGCGAGCCGGGTTTGATTCTGCACTCGCCCACATGCAGCCAGCTGGGTGACATTGGGCTCACCACAGCACTGATAAAGCTGTTCCGACTGAGCAGTAATATCAGGGCTCTCTCAACCTCACCTCCCTCACAGGGTGTCTGTTGTGGGGAGAGGAAAGGGAAGGCAACTGTAAACCTCTTTGAGACTCCTTCGGGTAGAGAAATGCAGCATATAAGAACCAACTCTTCTTCTTCAGTTGTTATATCTTTTTTTTGTTTGCATTCAATCCTCCTCTTGCATACTTTTTGCTCTTAAAAACCTAAATTTTGTATTTTATGCAAATCTAGCACCTGACACACTAACTCACCTTCTCCAAAGTCATCTTGGTGAATCCGATTTTCCATAATCGGCTCAAACTCCCTGGTCATCAAAATGAGTGTCTGCTGCCCTTCATGGGGTAAACAAGCAACAGATTTTAAAAACAAAACTTTCATGGTCAGCTGGAACAATCTACTTTATTTTTCCTATACTTGATCTGACATAGAATTTCACCTTGTGCTGCAAGTAGGGCAGCTATTAAAGAAAATATAATGTGTGGGTCCCAAGAGAAGAAAAGAAATTTGGAAAAAAGTGCCTCCGCCAACCAGCCTTTCTCAACAGGTAAAGGTATCCCCTATGCAAGCACCGGGTCATGTCTGACCCTTGGGGTGACGCCCTCTAGCGTTTTCATGGCAGACTCAATACGGGGTGGTTTGCCAGTGCCTTCCCCAGTCATTACCGTTTACCCCCCAGCAAGCTGGGTACTCATTTTACCGACCTCGGAAGGATGGAAGGCTGAGTCAACCTTGAGCCGGCTGCTAGGATTGAACTCCCAGCCTCATGGGCAGACAGCTTCAGACAGCACATTTCTGCTGCCTTACCACTCTGCACCAGAAACTACTAAAACATACTTCAGGCTTCGAGAAACCCCAGAAGTGGTGCAAATGTGCACAGTGGGGTTGGCCACTCAGATCAGGGCAAAAGTGTTATTGAGAGCCATAGTTGAATACTGAACAGATTCCCTTCTTAACCAGAGTCTGAATTAAACCCTGGTTAAGCAGAGAACCAGTTTGACCCAAGTAGGTTTTGGAGCATCTGTAACACTAAACTGTGTTTAAAGCCAACTAGAGAAGGTGGGGGAGAAGAATTCTCATCAGAAAGAGGAGGCAGAATGCGTTGCAAAGGCTGTCCCCCCTCCCACCCCCAAACAAACCATGTCTTTCAAGCATAGAGTACTAACAACCACTCTGGACGCAAAGCTAAGAAAATTGATTAGTCACATCTGCTTGAAAACTCTGTACCTGTCGCCAGGAGTACAAGTTCTTGGTCTGGACTCCAGCTCATTGCTGTTAGGCCACTGTCCACACTCCCGACACACTCCAGCTGCAAAGGAGGGAAAAAAACACAGGATGGTCACCTTCTTGTGCTGATCCTGCTCCTGGCCCTGTAGCAGCAGCCACATACTGAACTTAAGCATCTCCCATCATCACCTGACAGTGTCAAAAAAGCTTTCAGTGGCTGACATGTTTCTGACCAATGCTACACCATCTGGTGCCAGCCTCCAAATCCCTAAATGCTACTATGGCCTTCCTTTTACTTCAGTAAAATCAAGTCTAACTATAAATTGTGGTCCACATCTGGATTCTTCTTCAGTCTAAAGCTGGGGTAGTCAAACTGCGGCCCTCCAGATGTCCATGGACTACAATTCCCAGGAGCCCCTGCCAGCGAATGCTGGCAGGGGGCTCCTGGGAATTGTAGTCCATGGACATCTGGAGGGCCGCAGTTTGACTACCCCTGGTCTAAAGTATGTACATATGAGCCATTAGGCCACAGCCGACCTAAGGCAACTCCAGCCAGGGTCTTTCAAGGCCAGTGAGCAGCAGAAGTGGTTTTGCCCTGGCCTTTCTCTGCACAGCTCTCCTTGATGGTCTCATCTAAATACTGAACCCGGTTAGCTTCTGAGATCTGACATCATACAGGTCACCTTCCCTCTCCCAGTTTAAAATGGACTGATTTTCTTCTAGTTTTGTACTATAGAACAGTGGTCCACAACCTTCTTCAGGCTGCAGACCCACGGCAGCGGGGAGGGCTATCACCCAGCTGCACATGCCGTGCATGCGCGGGATGGAGTGCCACACATGCGCGTTTGCAGACACGCGTGGGAGTGCCACGCATGCGCATTTGCGGCCGCACATGGCATAAACGCGCATGCGTGGCCCTGTTTCCCTCTCCCCACCTCCTACAAAAAATTTTGCGGCCGATTTGCTTGTAGCCTGGAAAGTTTCGTACTGGGGGGGGGGGCGGGAAGAGGGAGCCACAGCCCGGTGCCAGGGCCTTCACGGCCCGGCACTGGGCCGCAGCCCGGTGGCTGGGGACCACCGCTATAGAAGAAGAAAAAAGAGGGATATTTGAATCCGGTTCCAAATGTACACGTGATGTGAGCTTGTGGCTTCTTATAATATGTCCATTGTTAAATGTATCCAGGTGTGACAATGTATATGTTAATTTTCCCCACAAATTTAAATAAGCCAATAATATATTTTTTTCATTGGGCAGGGAAAAAGTGCTAAAACCCTTGAAGGGCACTATTATGAAAGCAGCCCATCTAGAACATACATACATACATACATACATACATACATATTTCTATACCGCCCTCCCATGAGGCTCAGGGCTGTTTACATAAAACGTAGGGATAATAGAGCCCAATTCATAACATCCACAACAATAATAGTGGGTTCTATAACTGAAGGCAACAAGTATCGTAACACTTCTCGTAACAACAATAACTTTCTGCCTCTGGTTAGGTTTCTGGTCCTCTTTGGCAGTGCTGGAGGTTCTGTAGTTCCACCTGGCACAGAAGCATACCTGGCTTGTATCCAGATGGCAGAGGATAACATCTCCAGTGGCTGTAGCCACACACACAGATTGTTGGTCAGGTAAATCCTCAATTCCCACAATGCGTCCACTTCCATCTTCTGGCAGAAAACTCTCTGCTGTCAGAGAAATTTCATTTGTGACCTATACATAGACGAAACAGAGGGTAATGAGAGACAATTGCCATGACTAACCCGAGCAGCCATTTTGTGATGGTACCCACTCAGTGTTCTTAAAGTACCACAAGATTGGGGAGACACGTTGTAGAACATAAAAGCCACTTGACAAAGAAATTTGGCAGCTTACCTCCTGTGTGAGAGGATCCAGTTCCACAATTCCATACTCTGTGCTGATTAATAACGTCCCTCGGTCCACACGGAGAGAAAAACCCTGTGGACTTCCAAAAACCTGGCTGGCCAGGCACTCCCGTGTTCTCAGTAATTTTAGGTTTCTCATAATGTCCTCAGGATAAACAACAGTATAGTAGGAGAAAATGGTTTTTTCACTCTGCCTTAAAAGCAAATCAGTCAGACTGCACCTAAAAAACAGAAGCAAGCACATACTCATTATAACGGAAGTATTTTAAAGAAATTAATTTATTTCAGCTCAACTCCTTAAAAAATTATTATTATAATTCGTTTATAAACCAGGGGATGAGTACAAAAGTTTTAAAATTTGTTTTGTGTTATATAGAGCCAGCGTGTGATAGTGGTTATAAGAGTGGCAGCCTCTAATCTGGTGAGCAGGGTTTGATTCCCCTACTCCTCCTCCACATGCAGCCACCTGGGTGACCTTGGGCTAGTCACAGTCCTGTTAGAGCTGTTCTTGTAGAGCAGTTCTCTCAAAGCTCTCTCGGCCCCACCTACCTCACAAGGTGTCTGTTGTGGGGAGAGGAAGGGAAGTCGATGTTAAGCTGCTATGAGACTCCTTCGGGCAGTGAAAAGCGTAGTATAAAAAAACAACTTCATCTATCTAAAAGTTAATAATGCGGTATGAGACAAATTGTTAGAATCAGAACTGTTCAGGCTTAAGAAGATACATCGTCACATTTTAAAGTGTTGAAGGACTAGTTCCCAGGACTGGCCTTCTGAGGTAAAAGCAGGCCACATTTTTTACAGCTGCAGTCACTGTGGTTCACTATGGGTAGGGTTAGCCCAGTAAAACCAAAACCAAAAAAGGAACACAACCCAACTTTAATAGGTAGGAACTCAGAAGTTGAGCCATACAATAATGTAAAACTTGTTGATTATTTATTATAGTGCACAATTTAAAACAGAATAAAAACTTCATAAAGACTGTACAGAACTAACAGCACATAAGACCAAACATGTTGTTTCTGTGTTTGCTTTGGTCTTATGTGCTGTTAATTCTGTATAGTTTTTATGAAGTTTTTATTGTTTTTAATTGTGCACTATAATAAATAATCAACAAGTTTTACATTATTTTATTGTACAGCTAGGGTTAGCCCAGTGCCATAGAACCCCCTTCCCAAGTGCACTGTTTGCTTTCACTCCTGTGGGGGGAAAGTAAAGCCTTAAACTTGAGAGCACTGTTATGATAGGGAGTTTATCCTCCACCCTTAAGATCAGGCTACACTGCCTGGAACACTAAAAGGGCGGGGGGGGGGGGTAAAATATTTGTGTATAGGCATTAGGAAAATGGGTGCTTTTTTATTTCAGGGGCTCCTCCATGGTCGAGAGGTTGAAAAAAGCTATCCAAGAGGAATTGCAGAAGCAAGCATCACCCAGCAATTCTGCCTGCCCTGCATCCTTCAGGGGCAGCAATGAGCCTTTCCCCTGAGCAGTGACCAGTCAGAAGCAATGAGTGACTTGAAACCCATCGCTAGGCCAGAACACAGTGACCCTGCAGTGCAGGCTCGTTTAGCCATGTTGGGGGGGGGGGGTCACTCACCAGAACTACTTCTGACCCACTGGAGTATTGTGATTCAGCCAGGGGAACCCAGGTTCAAATCCCCACTCTGCCAAGGAGGCTTATTGGGTGACCTAAAGCTAGTCATTCTCTTTCAGCCTCAGCTACCTCACAGGGTTGCTGCTGGAGGGGGAACTCTGAATGCTTCTCTGAACTCCTTGGGATAAAAATGCTCTAGATCGCTAAACCGTTTTCTGACAGATAGGAACTTAGCAAGTGAAGCCATTCTATCACCTCTACTTAAGTGGCAGGCTCACTTGGGAAAGCTCCTTCTCGCTCAAAAGTTCAGAAGATTGCCCAGTCGGTGTTATTATTACCATTACGTCTGAACGCTGCAAGGATATGGAAACTTGCTTGGACCGACACTAGTCCCCTAAATCCCCTGCAACATACGATTTGCTGACTTGGTCTTAAAGAACCAAGAGAAGAGTGGGATCTTTTACAAAGACGCTGCGATTTGGGTTTTCTTCTGTCTCCGCGATCCTAATCCCGACTGAAGCTCGCTTACCTTAGAAGTAGGGTCCTTTTCAACGACACCCATGCACCCTAACTACAGGTCCTGCGCCTGCCATGTTAAAAGCACCCGTGCGGGTAAAGTGGGCAGAACGCATGCTCAGTGGAACTCTGAAGCCGACAACAAGTAAGGGCGGTGCGATTGATACAGCGCGCGTGCTCAGTGTGGCGCCGAAAGAGGACAGCGCGGCGTCCCAAAAGCGCATGCTCAGTGGGAAGATGTCGCGTCTAGGGACGCTGAGCGATGGTTCGTTAAAACGCGGGAAATTTCACGAAGGGCTTTTTTATACGCGCCTCACCTCACAGGGGGGCGGGAAAGGGAGGGGCCAGCTTGATTCCCCCCCCCCACACACACACACGATTAATTGCTGTATTTGTTGATAATATTCAAAGTTCAGTTTTCATGGTCTTCTTAAAGCAGCTAACAAAAACCTTCCAAAAGCAATCGAATATTACGTTGCACATGGTGTCTCAGGGAAGAGGCCACGGTGGGAATCTTGTTTCCAGCAAAGGCCGAAATAGAATCCTGATTTTATTAACATAGGCCGTTACTGCCCCACTATATAACACTTTATACAGCTTCATCTCTCATTAAATAACACAGCAATCCAAAAAGTAATATTTGAGTCCACTGACTAGCATCTTAAGTACCAGCCAGGATCAAGGGGCAAGAAGAGAGGCTGTCTTATTGAAGTTTTGACTCTCAAAATTTACATCCTGGAAATCTTGTTAATATGTTCAGGGCTCCAGGACCCAAATATGGTTTTCCACTGCAGATCAACTTGGCTACCCTCAAGAGCAATCCTAAGGACACTTCTCTGCAAGTAAGCCTCACTGTATGTTTCCCAAGGCTGTTGTCTTGTGTACACTCACCTGTAAGTAAACACCATTCCATTAAGGGGGATTTGTGAGCAGAAGAAAACGAGTCCAGTTGTCCTCTGCTCTACGATTGGAAATGTATCTCCCACTAACTGCTAATTTTTACATTTTTACTCCCTCTACTATGTTTTTTTTATGAGCCTCTTGTGGCGCAGAGTGGTAAGGCAGCCGTCTGAAAGCTTTGCCCATGAGGCTGGGAGTTCAATCCCAGCAGCTGGCTCAAGGTTGACTCAACCTTCCATCCTTCCAAGGTCGGTAAAATGAGTACCCAGCTTGCTGGGGGGTAAACGGTAATGACTGGGGAAGGCACTGGCAAACCACCCCGTATTGAGTCTGCCATGAAAACGCTGGAGGGCGTCACCCCAAGGGTCAGACATGACTCGGTGCTTGCACAGGGGATACCTTTACCTTTTACTATGTTTTTGAATGAGACTTGAACCCAAAGGACTGATAACTATATAAGATCAGGTCGTTATTCTAGCAAAGCTTTTGAATCAGCTAAACATCTTCATTATACTGCAAAGGGACCAAGCCCTATGAAGATAGGTTGAGGGACTTGGGAATGTTCAGCCTGGAGAAAAGGAGGTTGAGAGGGGACATGATAGCCCTCTTTAAGTATTTGAAAGGTTGTCACTTGGAGGAGGGCAGGATGCTGTTTCTGTTGGTTGCAGAGGAGAGGACACACAGTAATGGGTTTAAATTTCAAGTACAGTGATATAGGCTAAATATCAGGAAAACATTTTTCAGAGTAGTTCAGCAGTGGAATAGACTGCCTAAGGAGGTGGTGAGCTCCCCCTCACTGGCAGTCTTCAAGCAAAGGTTGGATACACACTTTTCTTGGATGCTTTAGGACAGTGGTCCCCAACCTTTCTGTGGCTGGGGACCGGCAAGGCATCGGGCCACGGCCGCGCGGACCGCACCCGCGCGGGCCACGCCCACACACTGGCCCGCACCTGCGGGCCGCGCCCACACACCGGGCCGCGCCCCGCTGGCCACGCCCACACACCGGGCCGCACCCGCGGGCCGCGCCCGCGCATCAGGCGCAGCCCGGCCCTGATTCCCTCTCCCCGCCCTCCCGCAGTAAGAAGCTTCCCGGGCCGCAAGCTTGCGGCCTGGTATGTTTTTTACTGCGGGGCGGGGGCGGGGAGAGGGAGCCGCAGGTTGGGGACCACTGCTTTAGGATGCTTAGGGCTGATCTTGCGTTGAGCGGCGGGTTGGACTAGATGGCCTGTATGGCCCCTTCCAACTCTATGACTCTATGATTCTATGAAATGTGTTGGGTATTTTCATGATGCTGTTTACTAATTTACTGCTAATTTATTCTAGTAGTCTAGTGATTTCCATTTCATCGTCTGAAGTGTGCGTGCACCTGAAAGCTAGCACCCTGAATAAAACTTTGCTGGTCTTAAAGGTGCCATGCTGCTTCAGACCAACTCGGCTACCCACTTGAGTCAACATTTATTTCAATACGAATCTTAGTTTTCCAGACTTCCCCTAGCACACACAGTGAGTAAGCATTACTGGAGAGCTAGCACTCACCTCACAACTGACATGGCAACACATAGCCATTGTATTTTCATATAATTGGCTGCAGCACCACCCAGAGAGACTGGGCCCAGCCACTGCTTAAATCACTGTGGTGCCTTAGCCACCCCAATTAACACCATGCCACACTGTCTGCATACATAACAATTTGCATGTGCATAAATATATATAATAAATAAAATAAGACACAGGTTTGAATCCCCACTCTGCCAAGAGAAGTGGTTGAACTATCTTGGGCCAGTCACACACTCTCAGTCTAACCTACCTCATAGGTGTCATGAACCCCTGGTTCCTTCCCCCACTACCCTCTTCTTAGTCACTGGATCTCCAGGTTCTCCCGGAAAACTCCTGCAGCTCCTGCCCTGCTCTGGTCTCTTGCTCTCCCAGAATGCTCCTGTGGCTGTTTTAGCAAAGAAGTTTGGTGTAGTGGTTAAGAGTGCGGGCTACTAATCTGGCGAGCTGGGTTCGATTCTGCACTCCCCCACACGCAGCCAGCTGAGTGACCTTGGGCTCTACACGGCGCTGATAAAGCTGTAAAGCTGTTCTGACCGAGCAGTAATATCAGGGCTCTCTCAGTGTCACCCACCTCACAGGGTGTCTGTTGCGGGGAAAGGGGAGGCGACTGTAAGCCACTTCGGGACTCTTTCGGGTAGAGAAAAGCAGCATATAAGAACCAACTCTTCTTAATATGGCTGTATTTGGATGTTGTGACAGTTTACTAATTTAACAGAATTAACATTATATTTCCACTGTCATGATGGTAGTTCGTAGTCTGAGGAAGAATGCTTGCACTCGAAAGCTCATGCCTTGTTGGTCTTAAAGGTGCCACTGGACTTTGATTTTGTTTTGTTGTGCTGCTTCGGATCAACACAGCTACCCACTTGAATCTACCTCATAGGGTTGTGGTGAGGATAAAATGAAGGAGATAATTTAGTGTCCTGCTTTGGGTCTCCACAAGGGACTAGGGTAGTTTATAAATGACAGGTAAGTAAATACATGCATAATTTTTCCTTGACGTTTGGAGGCTGTAAAAATAGTGACATATTTTCTGCTACTTTCTTTTACAGCCACAAGAGGCTGCTACTGACTGGATAATAAATAGCAAAGTTTCTTCTGTTGAAGGGCTGAAATCTGGTCCAGTCCAGCCATCTTTTATAAAGGCAGATTCAAACTCAGATTTTGTTGTGTTATAAAGGCAAAGTCCTTGTTCTATCTTGTGATCCGACATTGCTTAGGACATATAAACACTTGTATCGCTAGACTCTGCTGAAGTTATCCCATTTCTCTTCCTACATTAAGACTGTTTTTTTCTTACTGACAAAGTTGCAACCTTGCTGATTTCTTTTAGCAAAAGCTAAAATGTTTGCACTGAGGTCCCAGGCTTCTGGAATTGTCTTCCTGAAGTGACCAAGAAAATGCCCACCTCATCCCTTTTCTGTTATACTGCTGGAGTATACTGGGGTTTTGTAAACTGCTGGTAATGACAGCAAAATGTCATATTTTCATGAATATTTTCTAACAAAAAAGGGAAAGGAGGAAATGACCAAATAACTTTTCATTTTCTGTTGTGTTTTCATATCCTTCCCGCACCTATTATCAGAAACCACCAACCTCGTCAAATTCCATTTGCTCAATGGCTCAAAAAATCTAGTTCTTCCTGCATATCCTGCTGTTTTATAGTGTAGGCCCCAGTGGGGCCATGACAAACACTGACCCTTAACCGCACTTCCTTGGGGCTCCGGGCTCACTCCAGTCTTGCTTCCACGCCAAATCCTTGCCTTCCCACAACTGATTTGCAGGGATGTCTACACAGGGGCTACAGGCATGTGGAAAACAAAGTGTCCAGGCTCATGGAAACTTTAGGGAGTTAATTCAAAGAGAAAGAGGACATGAGTCAATTTTTATACCCTGCTTTTCACCGGAGTCGAGGCCGCCGCTTTTAAGGCGCGCGCAAAGATGCGCCAGGCGACGGTCGCCGCATCTCCAGGCAGCCGGACCTTTGGACGGGCGCCAGTCGCCTGGATTTGCATGCATTTGCATGCATCTGCGTGCCGGCGATCCCTCCCTGAGGAGGCGTCGGTGCTGCTTGCTTTCCGTCGCCAGGGCCATGCCCGGGACCGCCTGGCACGGCACCGCCCCGCCCCCCAGCCTCCAGGAAACAGCTGGCCGCCGCTTGCCCCACAGGAGCCGCAGCCGGCCGAGCAGGAAGCCGAGCGCGCTGGGGAAGGCGCCCATGGCCCGCGGGAGGGCGAGCGCAGGTAAGCGCCGGAGAGCGCCGGGCAGGCGAGTCCCCGTTTGCAGACTCTGCCGCCGGAGAACTGACGGCTTGTGCTGAAGTCTCCCCCTGGTTTCTTTCAGCGCCCTTGGGGACACGGATCTCCCTCCCTTCTGCCGGGTTAGGCTGCACAACAGCCCTGCGAGGGAGGCTGCCCAGGGAGAAGTGGGGATTTGAACCCTGGCCGCCAGCCCTCGCCCGACGTTCTTCACTGCTGCAGAGGGTAGAGGGGCGGCCCTCGGCTCACCTCAGTGACATCGTCGCAGTCTGCCCTGCTGGATATTTACCGGCCATGCGTGCAGCCCGGGAGCTGGCGTCCTTTCCCATGGGGGGGGGGGGTGCTCATATACCTTGTAGGATGATGAGAGCCTGCGTGTTGTGGAGGTTAAGAGTAGTGACCTCTAATCTGGAGCACAACAAAATTAGAGTCCAATAGCACCGTTAAGACCAAGGAGATAGTTCAAGGCGTGAGCTTTTGAGTGCAGACACTCTTGAATAAATCTTCATTGGTCTTAAAGGTGCTATTGGACTTAATTTTTGTTGTGCTCCTTCAGACCAACACGGCTACCCGGTTGAATCTACTCTGGATAGCAGGGTTTGATTCCCCACTCCTCCACATGCAGCCAGCTGGATGCCCTAGGGCCAATGACAATTCTCTCAGAATGGTTCTCACAGAGCAGTTCTTTCAGAGCTCTCAGCTCCAGACTACCTCATTGGGTATCTGTTGTTGGGAGTGGAAGGAAAAGGTGTGTATAAGCCACAGAGATTTCTTTGAGTAGTGAAAAGTGGGATATATGAATAATAATAATTAGTGTCAAGTTGCAGCCAAGTTATGGGAACCCCTCAAGGAGTTTTCAGGGCAAGAGAAGAGCCATTGTCTTCCTCTGAATATTCTTACAGTGCAGACAACTGGTCCCTCTTGCCCACTTCTTTGGTTTTTGGCTGATGCTCAGCAGGGTTAGAATCATAGAATCAGAGAGTTGGAAGGGACCTCATGGGTCATCTAGTCCAACCCCCTGCACTATGCAGGACACTCACAACCCTATTGCTCATCCACTGTCACCTGCCACCCCCTTAAGCCTTCACAGAATCAGCCTCTCCGTCAGATGGCTATCCAGCCTCTGTTTTAAAATTTCCAAAGTTTCCAACTGAGTTTTCCCCCCTGAGTTGTGATGAGTTCCCTGAGACTGAATCTAGGCCCTTGTGCATTCAAAGACAGATGTCCTGCCTTCTTAATGTTTGCCAGACTTTTTTATGAGGCCCTATGCTTTGTAAACAGCCACCTAATCTATGGACTTTTGCAGGTGATAGTTGCTTGCACAAGTTTGCTGGCACACCTGAACTGCCATTCGAAACATAAGAGCAGACTGAGGGATTTTTTTTTTTGGGGGGGGGGGAGAGTTTCCTGTTGAGTAGACAACCAAATTCTGAATCACCACATAAGGCAAACGAGCCCACCCAAGAAAGGTGGCAGTTCTGATTTTCAGAGCAGGTTGGTGTCCCGACTGGCTGATAAACACCGGATATGGAGACTCAGTTCATTCGTTTATTATTCAGATTCCTTCTCAATATTGACATAAGGTGGATTTCATCATTCTCCTCTCCCCCATTCTATCCTCACAACAACCCTGCGAGGCAAGCTAGGCTGAGAGTGTTTCGCTGACTCACCCAGCAAGCTTCCATGGCTGACTAGGGATTTGAATCTGGTTCTCCTGGTTGCTAGTCCAGCACTCTAGTTGCTTGACCATGCCAGCTCTCACATTCTGAGTTCCAACCAATCCTGGGATAAAGGAAATTCTACGTACCATACAACTCAGGGAAGGGAAAATTCAACCAGTTGCAAATAGGTCAATACCCCACCAGCACCTCCTCAGCTGTGGCTCCTGGGAGCAGTCTCCGTGCCTGCTACAAACCCCTGAGCACTTACTAGTTTTAAAAAGCAGGCAGGTGGGCACTTGATTCAGATCTTAGTGTAGTATGAATGAGATATTTTGTCTCTGTACCATTTTCTTAATCTGCAATTGATCAGCTGAGCTGACTGCGTTATTGTTGTTGTTGTTATTATTTAACTGTCCCATCTTGTGAGACTCAGGGCTGTTTAGAATAGAATAAAGTATATAAAATTAGTATAAAAGTATAAATTTGAATGCATACATTAAATTATAGCACTTGCTATACTGTCTGTTATGCGTGGGGAGTTCGGGAGCCCAACACCTGTGACTTCCAGCATGCCATCTAGTTTCGCCTGAAATGACCTTGGCTCTAGTACTTTGTGGCCTTGCCCCAGAAGGTAGGGGCCCACACAACAGGGCTGGTGTGACAAATGTTAGCTGCGCTTGTCAGTATTAGCTTAACAAACAGAGTCACCTGAGGCAGGAAGGCCTGGAGGGTTTTCTTTTTTCTCCCTCTGAATCACTTTCTAATCCCCCTCCCCAATGAACTTGTCCTCCTCCCTCTCTATCTTATTCCAAAGACTTCTTATCTTTTCCCAATTAAAAGAAGAAGAAAATATTGTGGAGCGCCCAAGAAAACAACTCCATTGGAATGGATAAAATGTTCTACAATGCGTATTTTGTTTAATTTAAGAAAATCTTCTGCATAATTCCAGTGAATGTATAAAATGTATTTTCAAAATCTGATTAAATGTTTAAATGTGAATAATTTTAGAGACAATATACTATAACAAGTTTGATAATCCATTGTTAAAAGCTTGATGTTTTGCCTGTTGCAAAGTTTACTTGCTATCCAGATATGCTGGTTGTCTTTTTTGCGACTGTTTCATTTTAAATAATGCACTCAATCTTTACTTCAATCTTTGTGGACTTGTTTTCAGCTTTTATTTTTCCCCCCTGCCTCTCCACTTGCAAGGTCTAAGATGCATAGGTCAAGGTAGCAGAAGGAACAGCAGTTTGCAGAACTCAAGTTCTGGATGTACTTTCAACGTTGTTTTTTGAGACATTTCTACTTGAACACTTCATAAATATGTAAAATAGTATAATGTTTTAATGGGCTAAGAGCTTGTGAGTGGCCCAACAAAAATCCGTGACACAAGTGAGGTTTCAAACCTGTGTCTTCTGGTTACTGGTTCAACGCTTAACCACTCTAGCATGTTAGGATCATAGAATCATAGAGTTGGAAGGGGCCATACAGGCCATCTAGTCCAACCCCCTGCTCAATATTGACTCAGCAGCACATGGGCTGTGGGGGGGGACAGGCTTTAAAGAACAAGCCTAGAGCCAGTCTTGTTGCAAACTGTTCCTGGGTCTTTCAGGGGTGGCCAAACTGACTCTCCAGAAGTCCATGGACTACAATTCCCATGAGCCCCTGCCAGCATTGGCAGGACCTCATGGTAATTGTAGTCTGTGCACATTTAGAGAGCCACAGTTTGCCCCCCTCGGTATTAGCTGCACAAGCTACCTTGGAGCAGCTGGTGAACTACTGCAATAGTGGAAATCATGTACAGGAGTATGTCCTTTGTCTTTGTTTATCAGTTTGGGTCGGGTTGGAAAAATATGTTTTATTTTGCAGCTGGAGAAGTTTAATTTATGGCAAAAAAAATCTTCCCACTGCATGCAGATGCTGGAGTTCTTCCATTACTCATTCTTATTTGCTGTTTTTTGCATTCCAGTCACAAGAAATCTGACCTGTGGGACAACATGGAACCAGATTCTGGAAGTCGGGAGCCCCCTGTGCCAGCACCTTCAAGTAAATCAGAAGAAGAGAAGGCGGCAAGCATTGAAAGCGGGAAAAACTGCACAGTCGACCAAGCTGTTGTGTCTTCTTGTCATGAAGGCTTGGAAAATGCATGTCTGAAATCTGGCAGGGAAGCCCCCAGGAAGAAGCTCTGCGGCTACTTACACAAATGTTCTGGGAAAGCACCAATCAGGGCCTGGAAGTCTCGTTGGTTCTTTTATGAGGAGAGCAAATGCCATTTGCTTTACTACAGGACAGCCCAAGATGTTAACCCTTTGGGGAGCATCGATGTCTCCAGTGCTAGCTTCGATATCAAGGCTGGAGCGGATGAGGGAGTTTTTGAAATCAGGACTCCCAGCAAAGAGTTTATCCTTAAGGTATGTGAAATGTACATTTGACTGGTGGGTTGTGTGTTTGTGTTGAATTGTTGATGGTCTAGGCAGGGGTCTTCAAATCTTTTGAGCCTGCGTGTGCACTTGCAATTTTGTCTTGGTAGGCACAGCAACAAATTGGCTACTCCAAAATAGCTTCCACTGAAGCCAGGGCCAGCCACAGAATGATTGCCACTGCTTCACAAATCACATAGTGCAGATCTCTGTGCTGTGGTGGGAGCTGCTGCCAAAGCAACCTTTAAAAGAATTTGTACAGCCAATCAAATCTCCAAAAGAAATACCTGGTCCTGCCTACTGTCTAAATATACTTGGCAGGCACTAGAAAAGGTGTGGATGGGTGCCATGGAGATTTGGTTGTGGAGGACGGGAAGGGGAGGGACCAGACCGGACCTTAGCAAGGCATTATATAGAGAGTCTCCTCTCTAAGGCAATCATTTTCTCCAGGGGAACTGAACTCTGTCATCTGGAGATCTTTTGTCATGCTGGGATCTCCAGTCCTCACCTGGAGTCTGGCAACTCTACAACTATAGCTGAAGGGAGGGGCAGAAAGAAGTAGGTCTGTTTCTGGGGGCAATGAATGAATGTTCATCGAATGCTTGTTTTAACCTTGATATTGCTGCCCGGAAAGCATTAAAAGCCTAGATTGCCCCAGGATGAGTTCCTTAACTAGAGCTGAGTTTCTAGTTATCTGGAATCTAATATTCTCCCCTTAGACCTCTCGCCATTTATAGCTGGAGATTTTCAGATAGCCAAAAAAGATTAATAACCCTTAGTATTTTATAAATGAGAACAGGGTATAGTAAAACGTTTTTGTTCAGGAGGGTGATTTTTTTAGAAAGGCGTAGTGTTGTGGTTTTAATGTCTGTGGGGGGAAATTAGGCAGAGTTTTTTTTTTTACATTGTTTGTGGTACATCTTATACCATTTACATTGTAATGTTTTCTAATTCTATAATTTGCTTTGACAACTGTCTATACATTTATTTTTTAATTTTATTTATGTACCGCCCTCCCCGGAGGCTCAGGGAGGTTTACAGAAGAACATAAGAACAGTAAATGAAGTAAATAAGTTAAAAAAGTAAAGTAAACAGGGTGTCTGTTGTGGGGAGAGAAAGGGTAGGTGATTGTAAGCTGCTTTGTAGTAAACAGCAAGTTACAAAAAATTCAGCTTTTCTCTCTAAATCCATTAGTAATATATTTTTCACTAACACAAAGCCAAGTTTAAACACTGATTTTTCAGACGCTTCTGCCCCCCCCCCCAGTTTATTGGCAAAGAGCAGAGACACAGAATAGTTTGATCACATTATCAGCTCTGTTTTCTTTTTCCTCTTACAAAATGTTCTGATTCATTCTGACGAGGAGAAAAACTTTTTTGTCTACAGGAAACTACTGCTTATCATGAGGGCAGCCTTCTGCTTTTGTGGGATGCCAGCATTCAATATTCTGAATCAGGATGGGCACAAACCAGCTGGCAAACAAATTTGTCATAAATTTTGGCTGGCTTGTGGTTCGCGAACTGAAGAACCATCACAAGCTTCCATAAATTGTGGTGCAGTTTGTGAAGAGCAGAAAGCATACCCCTGTTTTCTGTTTCCCTGGGCTTTCTTTGGGGAGCAGAAAGTAGGTGCTCCTGCTGTTCAGGCCCCTGCTCTCTGCTCCTTGAGAAAAGCTGTGGGGAGCAGAAAGCATACCCCTGTTTTCTGTTTCCGAGAGCTTTCTTTGGGGAGCAGAAAGTAGGTGCTCCTGCTGTTCAGACCCCTGCTCTCTGCTCCTTGAGAAAAGCTGTGGGGAGCAGAAAGCAGGGTTTAAACTTTAAGTGACTCACAAACTGATGCGAACTCGGTCAGTTTGCAAATCAGCCTCTGTTCGTACAGGTTTGTGGTTCGCCACAAACCATGAACCTCACGGCAAAAATGCAGTTCGTACCCATTGGGAAATCCAATTAGTTGCTTAACAAATTTGTTCCAATTAAATTGTCTTTGCCATCATGATCTGACCTCTTATTTATTTCTGTTTTTAAAAATTCGACTACAGGCTGTCAGCAAACAAGCTATGATGTACTGGTTGCAGCAACTGCAGATCAAGCGTTGGGAGTTTTGTAATAACCAGCCTTGGAGTTTGGTAGAGGATGCTATGGACAAAGGCCCGTTTTGCTACTGTAAGTAACAGCAGTATACCTATATTAGAGTCCTTCACCCCACCCCTAGGATATTGGAGTTTCATTTTTTTGGTTTTTATAAAATTGAAACACAGGCGTTTGTGGATCAACCAAGGCTCAGGGGTAGAACTCCTGCTTGGCTTACAGGAAGTCCCAAATTCAATCCCTAGCATCTTCAGTTGAAAAGGACCAGCTGTAGGTGATGTAATAAACCTGATCCTGGAGAACCACTTCCAATCTAAGTAGACAATACTGAACTTGATGGACCAATGGGCTCTGATTCAGTATAAGGCAACTTCAAATCTACCGTACAGATGTGACACAAACTATATACTGCCTAACTATGAAAGGGAAGTGGAATCATGCATACTTCCTTTCTCCAGTGCATAAGCCCCACCCCTGGAGTCACCTGGCATTTTCAGAGTTGACCATTTCAAATTTGTAATATAGTCCAGTGTATTGTAGTACAGTCTGAATACATGAAAGCTAGCGGTTATAGGGCCCTCAATCATATATCTGTCTGCCTGGATGCCAGAATTTTTGAACTCAAAATTTGTTTTGTATTTATTAACTTCAGTTTCTCCCCCATGGAAACTCAAAGTCCACCATTTCACCCTCACAACAACCTTGACAGGAAGGCTAGTCTGGGAGTGTATAACTGGCCAAGGTCACCCAAGCCAACTTTCAGAGCCGAGTGGGGATTTGAACCGGGGTCTCCGAGATCCTAGTCTGGCCCTCAAGCTGTTGCAGCACACTGGGTCTCACTTACCTATTTGAGGCTGGATAGTAACTGTAAAGCGGACCAAATCTGAGATTTGCATTTTGTTTGATGAAGCAGTTGTTTCCTCGTTTGCATTAGGAGAAGCCAAAAAGAAGACAGTGGTTGCATATTTTCTGTTCCCTATGGCCCCTCTGTTAAAAAGCCTTCCTGAACTCCATCAAGCGTTTTGCAGCTCTTTCTCTTATCTTCCTTTTTAGCTGAGGCAGAACACGAGTTTTTGCCCCCCGTGAAAACTCCCACAGATGTGGTTGGCATAAAGGCAGCTTCTCTACCAGCTCCTCAGTCCTCTGTACCTTTTCAGAACATCTCCCTCAAGCATCCATGGATCGAAATACAGTACGTGGTTTCATATACTGACATTCCAGAAAAGCGGCTAGTTTGTTTTGCCAGTAACAATGGAGAGCATTGTGGCACCTTAAATATCTGCTGACATATTGTGCCAGGAGGTTTTTGAAGGCAAGGGTTTAGTGTGTCACATGCATTAAGTAAACCAGTAATCCCAACATGGAGTCCACAGGCACATTAATGACCCCCAGTGTATTTCCTGGAATGCACTTGCATTGAGCTGCTCCTTCACCTCATTGGCTTAGGAAGTACTTCACAAGATGCCAGAGATTTTGCCTCCGCCATAGGCACATGCTTGGATTAGGCCTTCCTAACGTTCTGTGAGCCTCTTGTAGCAGACAGTGGTAAGGCAGCCGTCATGCTGTCTGAAGCTCTGACCATGAGGCTGGGAGTTCGATCCCAGCAGCCGGCTCAAGGTTGACTCCATCCTTCCGAGGTCGGTAAAATGAGTACCCAGCTTGTTGGGGGGTAAAACGGTAATGACTGGGGAAGGGAATGGCAAACCACCCTGTATTGAGTCTGCTAAGAAAACACTAGAGGGCATCACCCCAAGGGTCAGACATGACTCGGTGCTTGCACAGGGGATACCTTTACCTTTAACATTCTGTAGACCCACCTTACCTTTTTGATTGGACCCAGTATCTCTTAACAGCTGTTATGGAGCTGGTTCTACTTCTCCACAAAAGCGATTTTGTTATTGTGCCCACTACCTATTCTCAAGAATCCAGAAGTGTCTATAACTTCGGCACACCCGAAGTAATTTTTGGTTGTTGTGTACATGCTGGATATGGGGAAAAGATTCTTATCCATGGTTAAACGACAAAGGTATCCAACAGTAAAACAAATGTGTCAGGAAGATTAGGCTAGAACTCTTCTCCTTGGCATGTTGGAGAGCTGAATATTCAGTCCCCATCTGACATAGCCCCACTGCAGATCTGCCTCCTCAGTGAGAGTTAGGTCTCTGCTTTTATCAGTTATTATAATTCCTTCCTGACCATCTGCCGATGTTTGTGTGATCTCAGGAACACCGTGCATAATCTTTGTGGCAACCGGCAGAACCGAGGAGATTGCGGTGGTACACTTAGTTTTGAGGAGACCCAAGAAGATTTTGAAATCATCGCTGAGGAAGAGCACGGGGGAGCAGAAGCTGAGGAAACAGGTGCTTCTAGTGGTGCACGTCATTATCATATAAAGAGCACATCACTGGTGACCATGATACACATCTCTGTTGGGATCATGAGGTGGTAGAACTACTGTTGTGGTTCTAACACTTCACGATCCTGAACGAGATGTGTATCATGGTCCAATGAATAGAGATGAGGGTGAAAAATGACAAACCAGGGAAAGTTGGAGAGAGGAAGGGAAGGGGACTGTCAGCCACTTTAAGACTCCATCGGGTAATAAAAAGCGGGATACAAAACCCAGCTCTTCTTTTTTCGTGTTCTGAAACCTCTGTAAGGGCGATTCCGCACCAGCGGTCCCATTCTGAGCTGCCGCTGGTGAAATGCTGTAGGACACATTTCAGCACCAGATCATCTCCGGTGTGGAAATGTGTACCATGGGGAACACATTTCAGCGGGACACCCAGTCGACCCGGGAAACGCGGTGGCAGAAGTAGGTTCCGCCATGTGGTGGGGGTGGCGGGTGGTGTTGTAGTTTGCTGGATGCTGGGATTGCATTCTGCACAATCCCCCCTGCCTGCAAATGAAACAACAATGCCCTGGTCTGCCCTGCGGTGACAGGATACGCTGTGAAGCCATCCAAGGCATTGTTTGCCCCTGGAGGCCTGCTGTGGGACAGACCCCATTGGCCCCTGCAACACCAAAACGAAATATAAAAGAATTCGTGTTCCCTTAGCACGGGGCTTCTGGGGTCTGATCCATGCCAGGCCCAGCAGAGCAGTAGCCTGGCGACAACATCATATAAACACAAGGATTAGCCCCACTTCCGTATGTCTGCCCTTTTGGTCTCTGCCCATGCGGAATTGCCATAAGATGGCCATAAATCAGCTGTTACTGACAGCACTTAGCACCTCCAAATGTCACTGACTGAAGAATTAAGTATTTAAATGTGACTTTGTTAAATCTAGAAGAGGAGGTGCACACTACCCCTTTCCTCAGAATCAATCCCAGATTTATCTTAAACCTGTCTGACTTCTTCCCTGGTGAACAAGAGTATTCCTTTCTTTAACCCTGCTTGTTTTCTCCTCAGTCAGTTCAGAAACTCAAGAAAATTCCAGAATGAAGATCAAGCCTGCCTTTATTCGAAAAACGAAAAAAGGGAACAGTGGTTTCTCTTACTTTGCAGAAGGGATGGGACAGGAGAAAGTAGCTTCCTTGAAGTACCAAATTTTAATCCTCACAGAAGAAGTCAAGTCCCAGAAGGTAAATGTGACATTGAAGAGCGTATTTGGTAGGGCTTGAACCACAATTTGTGAACCCACACACAGAAATGGGCTTTAATAGCCCATTCGGCTATATCCCATCTGTTCCTCATAAATAAAAAAGTAAGGCCACTGTAGGCTGTACCTGTCCAGGATTGAGGCCAACGGCAATTGGCCCCTCATCCAGGCTGACAGCCTTCCCAGTCAACCAGACAATCAGGTGAGCCCCTCACCTGACTGGCTGCAGCTCCAGCCCAATAGGAGGCGCAACACGCCTCACAACCCGCCCCCACCACCCGCGTGCCCTCACTCTCGCCCAAAGACGAGCAACCCGCCCCGAGGAACGCCACCTGGCTCCAAAGGGGAGCCTGCTGCGCTGGACACCGCAGCCCCTCACTCCCCCCCTCGCCACAAGCCACGGACCCCCTGACCCCAAAGGGGAGTCCACAGTGCCGGACGCCACAGCCCCTCACTCCCCCCTCCCCTTTGCCACGAGCCACAGACTGCCTGGCCCCAAAGAGAAGCGTGCCGGACGCCGAAGCCCCTCTCTCTCCCCGCCCCCTTGCCACGGACTGCCTGGTCCCAAAGAGGAGCATGCCGGACGCCGAAGCCCCTCTCTCTCCCCGCCCCCTCGCCAAGGACCCCCTGGCCCCAAAGGTGAGCCCGCCGTGCCAGACGCCGCAGCCCCTCACTCCCCCTGCCCCCTGCCCCCTTGCCATGAACCACGGACCACCTGGCCCCAAAGGAAAGCCTGCTGTGCCGGACACCGCAGCCCCTCACTCCTCCCACCCCCCGCCCCCCCTCCATGAGCCACGCACCGCCTCCGTCCCCGGGAGCTGTCGCAAACTCCCACTTCTGTCCCCGAGGACAGGCCTGCTGCAAGAAACGCCTGCATGGCCCGCCCCGGAGCCGCGCCTGGACTCCGCACCCACCCCCACCCACTGACGGATGCCACCCACATCTGCTAGTTAATGAACTGGCTATATTCATGATGGTTGAAGACAATGATATGGCCTAACAGGGCAGCTAGAAGAGTAGCCCAGTGCTGCTTGAAGGCCTAATCTCTTCCATACATCTTAGATCCCAGGTCCTCCCCCTGTCCTGCCCCCCCCCCAATTTAGGCATCCTACCTGATTGCATGCAACATCCCTTGTCTACTAATAAAAGGAAAGAAGATTATTTCTTCTATTTAGGAAATCTGATTGGATGCCAAATGCCTAGTAGCTCTATTTTGCAGGCCCTGCAGAACTGGGATACCTCAGACAGAGTCCAGATCTCCTCTGGGAGCTCGTTCCACCAGGTGGGGGCCAGGGCAGAGAACAACCTGACCTTGGTCGAGGTCAAACATGCTTCTTTGGGGCCAGGGATTACTAACCTGCTGGTATTGGCTGAGCGTAGTGCTCTTTGGGGGGTGTAGGCATAGAGATGGTTTCTTAGGTACATTGGATCCAGACCACATATGGCCTTAAAGGTAATTACCAAGATCTTAAGCTTGATCCGGGATTCAACTGGTAACCATTGCAGCTGTTGAAGTATTGGAGTATAGGCTAGATGTGTGCCCTCCAAGGTACTCTCTATGCTTCATGGCGGCGGCGGCGGGGGGGCTCATATTCCACTCCGGACCTTGCTTTTCACACTGTTGTTCGATACTGAAGTGGTTTCAGGGAGTTCCCTGTTGTGTTCTGGGCATGTCATATTCAGGGTACATATTAGATAACTGTGGAGTGATGATCTGCTCTCTGGGACTGTTTCAGATCAGGGAAACTTTGGGAAGGCAATGTACCCACGCAAAAACCTGTCATAGAATAGTTATTTCCATCTGATTGACTAACCAGAGTTTGTTGCACAGCTTAAACAAATCATAGTTTAGCGTGATATATAGATGCAGCCTACCAGCCTTGCCAAACCAAACAATATTTCTGAGTTGGTTGTGGCTTCAAGTCATCCTGTACCTTCATCGGGAATGGAAAGTCAGCTGAGCATCATATGACGGAAATGCGTTCCTCTTTGCCCGTTCAGAATCAGAAATGTTTGGTCACATTTCTGTTCTGTCCTTCCACTCGGGAACTTACAGCAGCATATGAAGCTGTGTTACACTGAGTCAGACAGTAAATCTGTCTAGTCCAAAAAGATCTACTCCGACTGGAAGCAGGTCTCCATGGACTAGGGAGTGAGCCTTTCTCAGCTTGTATCCCAAAATTCTTTTTAACTAGCATTTGAACCTGAAACCATGACCATGTGCTGCTTCTCTGAGTTCCCTGCTGTAGATCTGACTTTTCTGCTCTATCCTCACAGCGGCCCTGTAAAATAGGCTGAAACGAGAGTGAGCTGTATGAGTTAGTGAGGACTTGAATCCAAACCTGTTGTCTAATTCTTTGGGTTCCAGAGGCATGGCAACCCGTAAGGGCATCTTTCCCCATAACCAATGAGATAGGGACTTGCCTTTGCCTGTTGCTTATTCAAACAAATCCACAAAGACAGATTGGTTATGGATCAATAGTTGGGAGTTATTCCTTTCTGAAATGACAAACTAGATTCCTGAAAATGTAGAGCGTGACCTTAAAATGTAGAACACAGTGAGGAGCAGTGATCGTTCCTTTTAGAGAAAGCCCATAGTAGATACAATGTATTTTGGGAGAGAAGGAGGACGTTTTCCCATTGTTTGTGCAGATTTTTTGTAATTTTAATGGACAGCCGAAACCTTTTGACAGTTCAGATCATGCATGTACACATTGGAAAGTTTGCACTGAATGTACGATCTGGCTCTATAGAACAGGGGTAGGCAAACTGTGGCCCTCCAGATGTTCATGGACTACAATTCCCATGAGCCCCTGCCAGCATACTACAATTCATGGGCCACAGTTTGCCTACCCCTGCTATAGAAAGTCATGTTTGAAGTAACATGTTGCTGTGAAAGCTCTCTTTATAGTAATGTCTCAATTCAGGCAAGTCTTCACCTATGGTTGCTAGCTCTGGGAAACACCTGGAGACTTTGGGGATGGAGCTGGGCATGGGTAGGATATGGGATGGCGAGGACCTCAGTGTTGTATAATGCTATGGTGTCTACCCCCCAAAGCAGCCATTTGCTCCAGGGAAATGGATCTGTTTAGTCTGGAGATAAGCTATAATTCCAGGGGGTTCCCAGGTCCCACCTGGAGGCTGGTATCCCCGCCTTCACCTGATGCTGCAGTCATTTAAGTGGTGAAGGTGCACATGTGAACAAGGAGATGGAAAAGGCCAGGGCCAATGGTGCAAAATCAGCTATAAAATATATATATATATATATATCCAAAAATTCCCTTCACATTCTTCTCTACTGATCCTATACTCTTGTTTGTTTGAAGAACTACTGAAAGACAAACAGATTTCCCTGACAAAGCCTATTGGTGAAACACTTAGGGAATTTTTGGAGACTTAACTGAGTAATAAAATATTTTTAAAATATTTTACTGAGGAATAAACTTTTTACCCGATTCTACACCTATGACTGGTGCAGCTCTTTATTTTCTTGTCACATGTGAATAAGGCCATGCTTGGGTGTGGCATAAGATGTGTCCTTATACTGCAACCAAACCTATAATTTCTGAGCCCATAAAAGATAATTTTGCTGCCCTGAGAGGAGTTCTTTCAGCCCATTCTAGCTTAGCGAACTGGTTCACACTGCCAAATGGTGAGGAAAATATTTACCTCACATCAGGTCCAGAGATGGCCAGTGTGGTATGGCAGTTAGTGTGCTGGACTAGGATTTAAAAGACCCGGGTTCAAATCCCCATCTGCCATGAAGCTTGCTGTATAATCTTGGACCACTCACCTTCTCTCAGCCTCATCTGCCACATTGGGTTGATGAGAGGATAAAATGGAGGAGAGGAGAACAGCGTAGATCCTTGGAAGAAGAGAAGGATAAAAAATGTAATAAATACGTCATTTTATTTACACTGAAACACCCCTGTCAGCACAAAAACAGGGTATCTTGAACTGATGAATGGTAACATAGTGAGGAGGGGATTTTGTGTTTTTTTTTTTGTGTTTTCCTCCTCAGGAACTGGTTAAACTTCTCCACAAAGCCCTGGAAGCAGCTCAGCAAGAGAAGCGTGAGTCCTGCAGGTACCTGGCCACAACAGAGAAAGACAGGCTGGAGTTGGTGCGGCACAAAGTGAGGCAGATTGCAGAGCTGAACAAGCGGGTGGAAGCGCTGGAGACAGAGAGGAAGGATCTGGAGCATCGGCTTGCTTTGAAGGAAGAGCACGTCGAGGAGCTGCAGGCCCACGTGCAGCTCCTGATGGACAAGAATCAGGCCAAGCAGCAGGTCGTCCTAAAGCTGACAGAACAGCTCACCAAAGAAATGTCAGACTCTGCTGGGGAGGCAGATGCCATTGCTACGGACGCCTTGTACAAGCAACAGGAAGAGTTTGAACATTTGAAGGTACTCCTGAGGCAAAAGCCAGAGCAGCGTGGCCCAGTGTCAGGCAGCCATTTTGTCTCCACCCTTCCAGTTTCACCTCAGGCGTATGCCTGCCCCATAGTACTGCGCTTTCTGTTTTGTCTGAGACACCCTTTCCAGATTCCAGCTCCCTTTTCTGAGCTCCTGAATTTGGAAGCTCAGCTGGCTTTATTTCAGAAAACCCCACCCCAAGTTGCAGGAATAAATTAGAACTGTTGCTCTGTATAATCCTATGCAGAGTTATTGCTGTCTAGACCCATTGACATCAGCAGACTTTAACTGGATCAACTGCCCATAGAGTTGCACAACTGGTCTTGGAAATCAATGCAAATGAATTAGTAGCTCACAAAAAAAACCCCAAAAAATTACCAGCTCGCCTGCCTATAGAGACCTGTGTCAGAAACACTTGACTGAGTATTAAAAAGTAACAATATACAAAATGAATACCCAGAATTCAGCAAGTAGGCTTTGGATTATGTCTGTAATTATTTTCCTTGGGTTGCAATAGAAAAGAGATTGTAACGATATGGGCTAACACGCAGGCTGCTGTTAGAATATGAGAAAACTGAGGCACTTTAACAGTTTATTTAAAGAATATCTAAGCTGACAACTGTATGAAGAACTTCTCTTCAAGATGCCTTTTATATTACTATGTACAGCCAGCGATGCACAGATTGTAAGAAATATGAAGGCCACTCACAGTTGACTAAAGGTATGTCATGGCCTAATTCTCTCTTAGGTAGCAACGGTCTGAATTGTAAGTGTGGTTTGCATGATTGCATGCTCTGCACCCTCCTACCCCTCAGAAAACCCTCCACAAAGAAACCTGGCACGCTGAATCCTATCTTTCTCCCTGACATGTTAGGCCCCTGAGTGCCTCCTCCTCCAACTGGCTTGCCTGCTTGTCTAGTGGTCAGCCAGTCGTCCTCCATCCCCCACCCCTGACCACCCTCTCCTCCTCCCATTTTCCTCTGAGGCTTGGAGGCTGCAGATCCCTGCTGCGTGAGAGCTGCCTGCAGCTTTTCCAGGTCTTGAGGGGAGGGGGATGTCATCCGCAGAGTTCCTTTACCCCCTCCCCCCAGCACCCGTTGTATTCATGAATGCAACGGACTTGGCCCCTAGTCAGTCTATAAAACAGATTGAATACAAATTCGTATAAAATAAGAGAGCTACATAGTAAAGTCCATAATTCCTACTGTAATCGCTTAGTCCCAAAAATAAGAATGGTGGCCTCTAATCTGGAGAGCTGGGTTTGATTCCCCACTCCTCCATATACAGCCAGCTGGATGACCACAGTTCTCTTGGAGCTCTCTGTTTCATCTACTTCACAGGGTGACTATTGTGGGGATAGGAAGGGTAGGCGATTGTAAGCCGCTTTGAGATTCCTTCAGATAGTGAAAAGCAAGGTACAAAAAAATAGTTCTTCTTTTTCTCTTGTAAATAAAATGAAATAAATGGCCACTCCAATAACTCCCTTCCCACAACCAGAACTAAGCAGAGGGCTTCTTCCTTCAGCTTGTGCTTTAAAGAGCATACACGTTCCCTTTCTAACCTTCCATGTTACAATGCTTAGTTTCCAGAACTTCATCCCCTAGCACCTTGAAACAAAGCATCGCATGACAAAAGTTAACCAGAACAATGACTTTACAGTGGGCTGTTATCTGTATGACTGTAGCATTTGTCTCCTTTTGCCAATGGGCAAAGAGAACAAGGGCTTTTGTTGTAACCCTTCCTTCCTCACAGCTAATGAATTATATAGTTTTGCAGACAGTTTGTTTTGAATGATTCTCTTCTCTTTTTCTTTTTCGCCAGGATGACCTTGAAGCCTATAAAACTCAGAACCAGTTTTTGAATTCTGAAATCCACCAGGTTACTAAAATCTGGAGCACGGTGGCACAGAGAGAGAAGATCCTTCTGATGAAAGTAAGAAGCCAAGCTAGGTGCTCTTTGGAGAGCCAGCGTTTTTGGTCATGCTCTAGTCCTTCTTATGCACTTCCAGATTTGTAGGACGTTTTTTACCTGTTTCTGCATAATCTTTTTAAACATAGAAATCAGGAAGAGAAGCTTAACATCTAGTCATATAAATGTTTCCACATATTTGAGGAAAGAGTCCCAATTTCTACCTCTCTCTAAAATGCAGATTGCCTGAGTTTTAAACAGGGATGGATCTGCACTGGATTTTTCATCCCTGGTGACCCCAAATTAAAGAAAGTCATTTACATGTTATTCGATTTCCATTTTGATATTTAGCGCTTTAAATTTTCCCTCTGCAATGTCTATGATTCGTGGTGACACTACCTTTCCCCCCCAATATCCAGGAGCGGATATAACTTGTTACATTTAAGAAAACTGCTCCACTGGGGAAAAATTAGATGCTGTACATGAGTTTCACATTGTGGGAGCCAAAATAGGTGACTTCTTCATTCATACACACACAGACACACACACACAACACATGTGGTGTAGTGGTTAAGAGCACTTCTTCACATGCAGCCAGCTGGGTGACCTTGGACCAGTCACAGTTCTCTTAGAGCTGTTCTCACAGAGTAGTTCCCTTAGAGCTCTCTCAGACCCACCTACCTCACAGTATTTCTTTTGTGGGGAGAAGAAGGGAAAGGTATTTGTAAGCCACTCTGGAACTCTTTCAGGTAGTGAAAAGTGGGGTGTAAAAAACCAGCCCCCCCCCTATTATACATGGATTACACAGCAAGCATGTTTTTGGAACTGGTGGGTTAATTACTGTAACTTTGCCAAACGTGGGGAGACTTGAGCTCTTACAAAAAGCCCATTGACCTTGCCTTAAGCCTGAGAATTTAGACAGTCTACTCCCAATCACCAGTATACTAGTGGGCTGCATCACTTCCCTCCCCATCAGTGGGATGTAGAAGCCAGAGGAGGTTCAGAACTGTCCACAGGGTTGCCTGCCTTGGGCATTACTGCTCTGGATGCAACGAATGTCCCAATCAGCTCTGGCAACTGACCTCTCTCCAGATTTCAGCAACCTGTTAGATTTCAGCAACCCTCCCTTTATGTCACAGTGCGCTCGCCTGCAAGCCCACAACTGCCAAATTGAGAGCAAATACCTGATGATGCTGCGGAAGCTGCAAGGCCTGCCGGACCTGACCAGTGACCATATGGAAATGGTGAAGGGCCTCATCCAGGAGGCACTGCAGTGGAGCGTGAAGGAGGAAGCTACCGTTCCTGCACAGCAGAGCCCAATCAAGTAATGGCACAACACGGCATTGATGCTCTGTATTCTTGGCACTTGGGGGGCAACAGTGAAAGGGCTTCTGGAGTTCTGGCCCTTCTGGCAGAGGGCCCCTGGGTTTTGCCCACTAGGGCCCATTATGCACGGAGTGGAAGGTCCGCATTCGGGGTGGAATGGCGGCGGCGAAAATCACCAATTATGCACGCTGCAGGCGGCAACCAGGCGCAGAGTCAACGTATGCCACCGAAAAAGCCGTGTTGGTGAGATGCGGAAGAAAGTGGAGCTTCCGGGGACCAGGGCGCAACCAGACACGACTCCGGAGTAGTCGTGTGCATAATCGGATACTCTTGGTTTTGCCACCGTTGCGTTCCGTCCCATGCGTAAGCGGTTTGCTTCGCTTCTTCCTCCTCCGCGTTTTCCGTGCCGCCGTTTCAGCGGCTGTGCATAATAGGCCTGTGTGAAGCAAAGTGTTGGACTAGATGGGCTGGTGGCCTGATCCAACATGACTTCTCCTATGTTCTTGTGTATGGTTGGGTACATAATGGAATGTGGCTGTTTTGTGACACTCCTGGAAAAGTGTAGGAGGGCTTGGGGCCTGACTGTGGTGTAAAGCACTGGTCTTCGGTCCATTCATTGGAAACTTCATCTGGATCATGGAGCTTCACTTCCTGAGTTGTGGACCTCTATATAGCTGCCATATTCTGAATGCCTTTTGGAAGGATCTGCTAGCTGAATGCATACATAGAGTGCAAGGGACAGCAAGAAAGAACCGGCCATCCATGTATGGCCAATATCTACAAATACAATAAACAATAAATGCATTTTCATTCTTTCTTACTCTAAGCAAGAAAGGAAACAGGAAATAAAGTGTTTTATATATGTAGCTAATACTTACAAAGTGACCAAATTGGGGTTCTTTGGTCACAGAGACCTGCTCAGAGACCTCCAGTGCCACTTCAGGCATAGAGATTAAATACAGTATTGTTGTCTGACAGCAAATGTTGGCTTGTGTGAGTATGATATCTCATGATATACTTTGAGGACTTTGTAAGAGGGACATTTTAAAATTGAACAGGCAATAGGCAAACCATCAGTTGATCAGAAGGCGTAGTAATCTGATCCCCCCACCCCACCCCTTGTTTTATTTTCATCCTTGACCAGGCAGTACGATGACTATGGGTTTATGACGGTGCCTGACTACGAAGCCGAAGACTGGAAGCTTCTGGCAAAAATCCAGGCTCTGGAGATCAAGTCCAGCCACCTCCTGAACCACGACGCTCTGGACAAATCCCTTTCCGAGCGGTGGAATAACCTCGGGGAACTGACCCCTTCCTCGGAGTTAAAGAGCCTGCTGCGCTGCGGCGTGCCAGTAGAGCATCGCCAGAGAGTGTGGCGGTGGATCGTCAGCCACCGGGTGCAGCATATCCGTTCTCCTGGCCACTACAAGGACCTGCTCAAGCAGTGCGAGGTTGCAGAACATCCGGCCTCCCGGCAGATCGAGCTGGATCTGCCCCGCACGCTGACCAACAACAAGCACTTTACGTCGCCTACCTCTCAGCTTGTTCCCAAACTCCGAAGGGTTTTGCTGGCGTTCTCCCGGCACAATCCCACCATTGGCTACTGCCAGGGTTTGAACAGGTAAGGGCTTGTGGCTACTTGTTTTTAACCCTTCTACACTTTTAGAATGCACCTTATCAATGAATCGTTAGAATAGTCCTTATTGTCCGAGACTTGGATGGCCCTGGCTAGCCACTCCTGTCAGATCTTGGAAGCTAAGCAGGGTTGGCCTTGGTGAGTACCTGGATGGGAGACCACTGAGGAAGATGGGTTGCCTTGCAGAGGCTGAAAATGGCAAATGGCCTCTGTTCGTCTCTTGCCTTCTAAACCAGGGGAAGTCAACCTGTGGTCTCCCAGGTGTTCATGGACTACAATTCCCATGAGTCCCTGCCAGCTGGCAGGGGCTTGTGGGAATTGTAGTCCATGAACATCTGGGAGACCACAGGTTGACTACCCCTGTTCTAAACCCTCCACCGCTGCCATGAGTTGGTTGCGACTTGTCAGCACTTCCCGCCACGTTTAGCTGTGCTTTTTATAAAAAGATGTGTTTGACAGTTATTCCAAAGCTGTGCAAAAATATGAAATTGTAGTCATGACTATTGCTTATAATACAGAGGTCCAAGTATGCAGGGATATCTGGAATCTGTAAAATGACCCCCAGGTATATTTCCCATAGGATGTTCCAGGTTCTCACTGCATTCCACTCCCCGACCCTTTCATAATACCTAGAAGAGAGGAGGGACAAATCACTCATCCTTAATGGCCCTTGTTTCAGTGTCCCAGATGCAATTCATAAATTTAAATTTTAAAGGGGGACTTTAAATTGACCAAGAATAATAGCCTATGCAGATGAAAAGATGCCTTAGTTGAGGAGTTACTGTTAAAGTTCTATATTCTGAGCCTTCGGGGAGGGCGGTATATAAATCTAAATAAATAACTTCCCAACATTTTATAGCTGCTTCTGTGTTGGCTGGCAGCCATTTTGTGGTTGTGCCCGGTCTCAGAATTCCAAAGGTGCCCATGGAGACCCCTGCCCTAAAGAGTGCAACTTTATATTGAAGAGCAAACAGAACAGTGTCAAATCCTTACTCCCTGTTGACAGTATGGTCTGCCAGTGTTTGTTCTGGCTACCTGTCAAGCGGAGTGAAGTGTAGCCCGAAGTGCAATTGCCTCTACACTTCTGCTAGGGCCGGGGTTTGGGGAGAGGGCCATAGACTCCACCCTCCAAAGCAGCCATTTTCTCTGGAGGAACTGATGACTGTCAGGAGGTCGAGTGTAATAGCAGGAGATTTTCAGGTGCCACCTAAAGGTGGTTACCCCTATTGGCATACTGTTGGTCCAACTGCTAAGGAAATGTTACTGATTTGGGTGCAACGGAGACTTGTATAGGAAAGATTAACCTATTCTTTAACAAAATATGTTGGTATTTTTCTTGCCTTTGATGCTTATGTCAGGTGCTAAGGGTCCTAAATTGGTTGTAGGGGCAGCACCCAGGCTTTGTAGTTTCTGTTCCACCCTGGCAACTTATAGGTGGAGGGACCTGTTGGGTTGCTACTCACCTGGTTACCAGGTTGAGACACAGAGCAGTCTTGAATCTTAATTCTTTGTCTGCTACTCCGCCTAGTTTGTCCTTTATAGATTTTTTTTTGTCTTGTATCCGTACAACCACGGCTCAGTCCAGATGTCACACATTAAATTAGCTACGGTTAGTGTGTTTGCCTGTGCAAACCATGGTTAGTTGGAGAATATAAAAACGAGCTCTGAAACCCGGGCTGAGGTAGGGTTTTTTCCCAGCAAGAGTTGGTCTTAACCATGGTTTTGTGTGATCAAGGAATATGCAAATCTGGAAAAGACATTGTATCTGAGGAAGTGTGCGTGCCCGCAAAAGCTCTTATGCCTTGAATAAAACTTCGTCGGTCTTAAAGGTGCCCCTGGATTCTCAGTTTTGTTCTGCAGCTTCAGACCAACACAGCTGCCCACTTGAATCTGTGGAAATCTGCCTTAACCTTCGATTCTCCCCCATCACGGCCCTTGCTGCAGGGCAGGATACTGGTCAGCTTTCTGCCGTGGAGAAAAGGGGAAGAGCAATGGCAGTGAAATATGTCATGGCAAACCAAGGATCTGAATGGTTGCCTGGAAAACCCTGGTTCTCTTGCAATAACCGGAGTTAAAATAATCTCTGTCTTCATGCTGTGTCTGAACTGAGCCATCTAGACAGAGAATGCTCGTATGCCTCCTGAATAAAAATTCAGTTGTTGCATTTCTCCTCTGCAGCTGCAACTCAGCCAAGCTATATCAAGACAAGAACGAGAACTATTTGCTGAGATGGGGATTTCTTTAAAGTTTCCATTGTGGCTGTTTGCACTGCTGGGAGTGGGGAAGCAGCTTTTTGCCATTGCCGGGTGTTCCCCTGAACTTCTGTGCATAACAAGAGTGTCAGCCCCTGACTCTTTATCATTTCCCTGTGGTTGTCATGTGTCTCCACACACACACACACACACATACTGTGGTTCTGGGGACTACCCCAGAGCAGAAATTCCCAGTCTCAAAGCAGCTTACAATCGCTTCCTCCCTTCCTCTTCCCACAATAGGCACCCAGTGAGGTAGGTGGGGATGAGAGAATTATCACTGGCTTAATGTCACCCAGCTGGCTGCATGTAGGGGAGCGGGGAATCAAACCGGGTCCTCCAGATTAGAAACCACCGCTCTTAGCCACCACGCCACGCTGCACAACCAATCAGAAGCCTTGCTGAGGCAGAGCCCTACTTCGCCCCACCCACTTCCTAAGGACTATTGGCAGGCAGCAGGAAAGGTCTAGGGGCGCCATTTTGGGGAGGACCCCTGCCCCAGAGGATCAGTCTTTCCTACACCCCGGTTGTGAAAATCCCTGGTCGTAGCTTTAAGAATACGCGTCTTGCTTACAATGGTGTCTTATTCGTCCCAGATTAGCAGCCGTCGCCCTGTTGGTCCTTGAGGAGGAAGAAAACGCTTTCTGGTGTCTAGTTCACATTGCTGAGAATCTGATGCCTCCAGATTATTACAGCAACACGCTGATAGGTTCACAGGTAAATCTCACACACCCAACTGAGCAAAACAACAGGGGGGTTATTTATCATGCAGAATGTGTGTAATATAGCTGGGAGACCCTAAGATTGGCTGGCTGGCAGGCCAGGGGCGTTTGCAGGTGGCTTGCCATTGCCTGCCTCTGTGTCATGGCCCTGGTGTTCCTTGGACGTTCCTTGGTGTCCCTTCCAAGGTCTAGCCAAGGCCGACCCTACTTAGCTTCTGAGATTTGAAGGGACTGGGTTTGCCTGGGCTACCCAGGTAGGGAACTGCAGAAGAAGAGCCAAAGGAGGAGAGGTCTCTTTAAAAAAAAGAAAAAAGGATATCATTGTATGAAGACAGAGCTTCAATCCAAATCCTAAGCACTTGGGATCTTTTTTTGTTAATCCCCCCAACCCTGGTCGTGTCCCAACCTCAGGCAAGTATTAGGGAAGAACGAGGCATGGGTTTAAAGCAGTGGTCCCCAGTCCGGGGACCGGGACCAGTCCGTGGATCAGTCAGTACTGGGCCGCGGCTCCTCCTTGTCCTCCTCCCCAGCTGCTGCCTTGGGGGCTGCCCTGCCACTCTGCTGCTGGCTCACCTTTGGTGCTCTCTGGCGGCCGCCATGGCTGGGGCTCCCCCTCGGTGTGGCACTGCGTAGCTGCTGCTGGCAGCACCCCTCAGCGAGCAGTGGGAAGTCAGGGGCGCCGGTGGGAAAGCAAGCAGAGCAGGGGCTCAGGCAGTGGCAGCAACGTCCCTCAACAAAAGACTACCCCCCCCCGGGCCTCAGTAAAATTGTCAAGCATTGACCAGTCCCTGGTGATAAAAAGGTTTGGGACCACTGGTTTAAAGGACCTCTGTGCCTCAGCCACAACATGAGGAATCAGCTACTGTAGTGGTTACGGTGTTAAGACTAGGATTTGGGAGAACCGGGTTCAACCACCCACTCTGCCACAGTCCTGTCACTTGGGTCAGACACTCTTTCTCAGCCTAACCATCCTCCTTGTCGTCAGGATAACGTGGGGGTGAGAATGATGCAATAAGCAGCTTTGTAGAGTGGGTTTATATACCAATCAGATATCAGGGGGAATAATTTCACAGTCATAGTTTAGCAGTGGAATGGGCTGCCTAAGGAGGTGGTGAGCTCCTCCTCCCTGGCAGTCTTCAAGCAGCAGCTGGGAAGATACTTATCCTGGATGCTTTAGGCTGATCCTGCACTGACTGAATGGCCCCTTCCAACTCTGCGATTTTGTCCTCAGAACAACCCTTTGAGGTAGGCAAGGCTGTGAGAATGTGACTGGTCTAAGGTCACCCAGAGAGCTTCCATGGCAAAGTGGGAATTCAAACCTTGTTCTCTAGGACCCTCCTCCCACCACTATACCACGAAAGGAGATGCTATTCTAGAGAATCTCAACTTCCATAAATGGTAGTTTGGTGAAATATGAAATTGACAAGAAGCTTGGAGACTATTCAGTTTACCTTATGAACTTCCTGTTCAGAATATAACAAAATTTAAATGGGGAAATACATCTGTGGACCCAGCCAAAGAGATTGGCTTGCCTTTCCCTAGCCAATCTTCAGTTGCCATCGAGTCCACTGGTTGTCTGCCCCCTTGAGAAAGGCAGCAGCTCTATCAATTTTGAATGGCACAGGAACTAAAGATATTGGTTCTAGTATGGAGGTTTCCCAGAGCAAAGGGAGGAGGAGTTTCTGCTCTGCCCTGCAGGCCAAGGCATGATTGAGGCTTTGTGACATGTGCTGTTGCAGCATCCACTGCCTTTAAGGGAAGAAGCCAGGCTCCAGAAGATGTTGACAAAGGAGTTGGCTGTGCTGGTCATATCTTTCTCATTGCCTCTTGTCAGTCTCACATGTGGCAGTTGTTTGCTGATTGGCTAGCAAAGGAGGAGGAGGATGGCCAGGCGGTCTTTCCACCCTGGAGTGTTTGCTCATGTGCAAAATCTCTACCTTGTGTAGGTAGGGAGCAAGATTATGCTTTCATTAGGACCCAAGAGAATCTCCAACCAACCTTGGCTAATTCTTAACTCCACACAATTCTCAGGTTTTATGGCCTCAGTCTCTGTCCTTCTTCTCTTAAAGACATTTTCCTGGACCTTGATCTTTTCCACATCCTCAAGTTACTCCTGATTTCCTTGGCAATCATTTCAAAAGCATAAGAATTGGTTTTGGCAGAGGCTCTGTGTTCCCTATACATTTCACAGTTTATTTTCCTCCACATATGGCTAAAATAATGAGGATTTTCAGGGGAATGTGCTGTCATTATTGGTGACACCAGGGCACACATGCTACTTTTTAAATAGGGCTCTAACATATTGATATAATGTTTTAGTATTGTAATGATAGTTTAAGCAGATTCTCTAAATTCCCAGTTTTCATTTTTAAAGGAAGTCTCTATCCCCTTCCCTTGTATAGATATGTCTTTTTCCATGAAGGATAGAGCTAGAGACTTACTTTTTAAAAAGAAGATAATAATGCTGGGGATTCAGAGAACCTGCTTAAACTACCATTATGACACTACAGCACTATATCAATATTTCAGGGCCATTAAAAAGAAAACCCTCAAATCATCTGGAGAGGAAAGGGAGTGATTCATCAATGATAACAGTCTAGTCATTGAAATTGGGCTGGGGGTGGGCAAGACAAAGAAAACCAATGGAAACATGCACTATATAGGACAGCCTTTTTCAATGTTTTACCATTGAGAAACTTCTGAAACATTCTTCAGGTTTGGAGAAACCTCAGAAGTGATGTCATAAGGCCACACCTTCCTGCCATCATGCCCCCAGAAGTCACATGTCACCAGAAGTGACATCACCGAGATACTCCCACCAGATGAGACAACACCAGGCCACCTCCTACAACATAAGAAGTGACAGCACTGAAATATTTTCAGATGATTTGTGAACAGAAACATACCTTCAGTTTGGACTGGCTACCAGTTAGCTCTTCTTCACCAAAGGGAGCCTGCAGTGGGAGCCTGCAGAAACAGGCTCAGGGCAAGTCTGTGCCACTACATCACCTGGATGCCCATCCCAATACCACAGACTGGGTCAGAGCAGGCCTATGATGCTCCGTCACTCCCACCTGCAGTTCAGTTAAAAAGAGAGTACTTACCTCTCTGGACTCCAGTTGCTACCACCTGCAATGAGCCTTAGCCAGCAAGGATTTGTATGTCCAGGGCCCCTCCCTGTCCCACCTCCTCCAGGCCTATCTTTGGCCATTTTAGAAAAGCCTGCACTAAAAAAAGCGGATAGCTCCCATAAAAAAATATCTGGGCAAGAGAGGACTCAAAAGAAGAAGTGAAAACTAAAGGCACAAAAATGCATGCAGGAATCGGGGGACAAACCAAAGTAGTAGGATCAGAACCAATGGAGGAGAATGTGGAAAAGCCTGCTGTCCCAGAGAATTAAATTCATTAAATTGCAATTGAAAACCAGTGATTGCAAATGTTAAAATGTAGATAAATACGAAGAAAATAGAAGGCCAGGATCATTTGCAAGAGTGTCACAAATGATCCAACTGCGTTTACAAAGGGAAGACTGTTAATTGAGGCATAAGTGAAAAAGCTTATTTTTCATCATGCCTGCATAGTTATGTGTTACAAATAGGAAATGAACTAGAATCACCGTCTCTTGCTACATTGTATGAGTCAGTGAATAAAGGAGACACGAAGTTCCCTAATGTATTTAAATACAATGGTCATGGTCAGATTAGTAGAATGGACTGAATGTTGCTAAAATGAAACAATGGGGCTTTCCCATCCTTTTCAAATATGTCCTGTGGCTTTATTGGATTGAGGAGTTGCTAGTAATTTCATATAAAAGTAAAAACATCAGAGGAGCCCTGAAGGGTCAGACCAGTGGTCCATTTAGTCCAGTACCCTGTTTCATAAAGTGGCCATCGAGTTGCTCCAGACAGCCACCGCGCGGGCAAGACCTTTCCTGAGATTGCCTCTCAACATTATTAAGAGGCACACTGCCTCGGACTATGGAGGTTCCCTTCAGTCACTATGACTGGCCTCTACTGAGGGATGTCTCCTCCATGAATCCGCTCATCTCTTTTAAAGCTATCTCTGTTCCTTGCCATCAACAGCAAGGAATATCCCAATTTAATTTAAAGCCATTGTATGGACTAGAGCAGCCGTTCTCAACAGGGACCATATGGCCCCATTGGGAGCCCTGGCATATTTGAAAGGGACCACAGTGAAAAATGTAAGAAGGGGACCCCAAAGGGTTTAGGGGGAGGCTGATAACTGAACCAGTGAACTACCCTTTTGGTCACATAAAAGGTAAAGGTATCACCTGTGCAAGCACCGGGTCATGTCTTACCCTTGGGGTGATGCCCTCTATTGTTTTCATGGCAGACTCAATACGGGGTGGTTTGCCAGTGCCTTCCCCAGTCATTGCCGTTTACCCCCCAGCAAGCTGGGTACTCATTTTACCGGCCTTGGAAGGATGGAAGGCTGAGACAACCTTGAGTCGGCTGCTGGGATTGAACTCCCAGCCTCATGGACAAAGCTTTCAGACTGCATTTCTGCTGCATTACCACTCTGTGCCACAAGAGGCTCTTTTTGTCACATATGATGTCATTAATTGCTAAAAAGGCCTCCCTCCCTTGCAGCTCAGGGCAGTGGCCAGCGTTGCTGCTCCTTTTTTGATGCAAGTGTTTGGACGAGTGATAGAACATATTATATATCTGTAAATAAGGACAATAAAATGGTTTTCAGAAGACCTGGAAAAGGGGCCTCTGAATTGGGTATCCCAAGGGGTTTGTGGAGCATGATTTGGAATTGAGAACCTTCAGATGTGCAAGAGAAAGATCCCTAAGCATTCAGTGGGAACGCCATCTCTCGTTAAATAACTTTAATGTGCACGTGTAATTTAAGTACTGTTAATTGTCTGCATTTGTCAACGTGCATAATTTACAGTGGGAGACTTGGGCGTTTCTCAACACATCAGCATTGTACTGTAGAATGTCCCATGTATGTCATGATTTGTTTCGAATTACAGTGCAGTCCAAAGCAGAGTTGCAGCCCTCTAAGCGGACTGGATTTAGAAGAATTTAAATCTGTTTAGGATTGTACTTGGGTCCCCGATCCAGCTAAAGCTAGTTGTTAATGCCACCAAACAATTTAGAATGCAAAGTGAGTCAAGATCGAATCCTCCTCAAGTCTATTCAGTTGTGCTTACTCCCAAAGGTTTTCTGATGGCCGTATTAGTCATTTTTTGAATTTTTGAAATAACTATGCAGTAAGTTGTCAACAATGAGCTGTATTTGAGTTCATTCACATGTTCAGAAAAATGGATCCCTCCAGGGCTGAATAGAAATATCGGACTCTTATCTCGCTATAGATGCTAATTTTTTGCCCCCAAGTATTTCCCTTGTGTTCTATCCCAGACCAACATGGCTACCCTCTGAAGCCCTATTAAAAGTATAGAGACTATTTGACTTTTGCTAGATTGAGGTCTCAATAGACAAGTCCCCCCCCCCCCCCCCGCCGGTTGTTGCAGGAGCAATTGAGTAATTGACACAAGGAAGATGAGTGGTTGTTCTGTCATCTGTTCATTTCCTAAATGCTGAAATAGTCTCCGTTTTAGTTCCTCCTTAATTTTCTGCTGGGGAATAACCTAGCCTTTGAACAAGTTCTGTAATATAATTACAGTCTGAAAGGGCTTGCTTATGTTCTGGATAGGAAGTTCAGGGGTACTTTTGGTAAAACACCACATGGACTTTGGGTGTTAGTTCAGAACACTCTTATTTGGGGCAGACCTCATAACTCCTGATCAGCTTGTGGGCTCCTTTCCCCATAAGTTTGGGAGTTGGCCATGGATAACTCTACAACTGCATTAACACATACTCTAACCAGCCAACTGTAGTTGAAGCCATGGTTGATAGCAGGTTTGCAAACTGTGATTTAGACTGTGCTTTGTAAAAACACCACCATAGTGGCAACCATGTTTAGTTCTGAACTCAAAAGGGTATACTGTCCTAGTTTTCAGAGCTCTCCCAGATTCACCTACCTCGCAGGGTGTCTGTTGTGGGGAGAGGAAGGAGAGGCGATTGCAAGCCACTTTGAGACTCCTTTGGATAACAAATAGTGAGGTACAGATACTATCAGCTCTTCTTCTACATGAGAATGTCCATGTGTGACCAGAGGAAGGATGTTAGTCTGTGGGGTGCTCCCACGCTCCTAACAGTGGTTAGACTCCAGGCAAATATTAGGGTGCCTTTTTGGCAGATATCTAGAGGGCCCAGGCTATGCCAGGCTTCTCGGATCACAGACACAAATCAGGATTGGCTCTGGTTGGTGCTTGGATGAGAGTCCTCCAAGGAAGTCCAGGCTTACCGTGCAGAGAGAGGCAACGGCAAACTACCTGCTTGACTCTTGACTTAAAAACCTGACGGCACTTTCCATCTTCAGCTGGGGCAGGTGCAAGGGGCCAGAGGAGCCTGCTCTGCTTCTTTTCCATATCTGGGGGAGGAGAAGTCCCAAGCAATTGGAGCCCCCTAGCTGCAGGGCCCAGGGCAGCTGCCCTCGTTGCCCCTGAGTGAAGACCATCTCGGTGTTAAACCCCTTTTAGACAAGACTATTAATTCTTATTGCTTTCCTCCCCTTTTTCTTTTTTGCTAAGTACAGGTCGATCAAAGAGTCTTCAAAGACTTTTTGTCAGAGAAGCTTCCCAGGCTGACGGCTCACCTGGAGCAGCACCGGATCGACTTGGCCCTTGTGACCTTCAACTGGTTCCTGGTTGTATTTGTAGACAGCCTTGTCAGTGACATCCTCTTCAGGGTGTGGGATGCCTTTCTGTATGAAGGGACAAAGGTAGGGAAGTCATTTCCATCCATGCATGAAATCTAGTCCACCTACAACGTCGGGCAAAGATGCGTCAGCAGCACTGGTGGATATGGCCATGCTCCTGGACTCCTGGGTGGTTTTACTGAATGTGTAACTTCCCAGTTCTGCCATCATTATGGTTTTTTCCACATTTTCATTTTCCCCACTTGCAAATTCCTGCTTCTTCACCTCTCCCCTGTTCTGCATGCGTTTTCTCCCTCTAGTGCAGCCTTTTTCAGCCTTTTGACTGTGGAGAAGCCCCTGAAATAAATTTTCAAGCTTCGAGGACCCTAGGAAGTGATCTCAGCTAGCCACGCCTCCCTCTCACACCCCCTGGAAATGACATGTCACCGGAAGTGACATCATTGGCCACACCCTTCACCCTCCTTTCACTCCCCCCCACATCTTGACTACTACGGTGGCTCCGCCTCATGTTGGCTTGAAAGAATGGCAGGAGCTGAGAAGACAGCCCCAAACCCCCCACCCCATACCCCAACACAAAGAACTCCCCCCACCCTTTGATTTTTACACTCATGGCCTGTCCACCGAGCCAGTTCTGTAGCTTGTGGCTAAGTCCATTAAGTTGGGAGGGGAAGGGCCATGGACCCCCTCTGGAACTCCCAGGGACCCCCAGGGGTTAATGGACCCCTAACTGGGAATCCTTGCTCTAGTGGTTGATTCAGTATTACCCCAGTGTATGTCTGGCATAAATAAAAATCTGCAGGGAGAGATGTCTGGCATGAATCAATGTAATATCAAACTGACCAAGAGAGAGAGCAGAAAATCTGAGGAACAGCCCCCCACTCCACCACCGAAATAGGAATTTATAAGCAAGTAAAATTAGAATGATCTGCAAGGGGCATAGCTATGATCTACGAGGGTATGGCCACTTCCTGCCTACGCTGGGTGATGTGAATTCTGATCCTAGGCTGTGCTTCCCTTTGCTCCCAGGTGATATTCCGTTATGCTCTGGCGATCTTTAAATACAATGAAGATGCGATCTTGAGGATCCAGGACAGCCTGGACATTTACCAGTACCTTCGTTTTTTCACCAAAACAATCGGCGACAGCAGGTAACAAGGATGTGGGTTCTTCTTTTTTGTCAGGAATTTGGGGCTTGGAGTGGAGTCTGGCAAGCAGACGTCTGATAGAACCTTATGTAGGGGGAAAGCTAGTTTGTAGCTGTGGGAACCGGAGACATGCAGACCCCGAAACAAAGGATGGTTGGGAATGCCACATTCTCTGAGGAAAATTGGAAACCAGGAAGCCAAGCTTGACAGAAGTAGACCAGTAGTTTCCCTTACACAAACTAGGTCTTGTTAATAAGGCTCCTCAGAAACTTTTTGAGAGTTCTCCAATGAGCGGATCAGCAACAGCTGACACACGCCTCTGAAGTGTGGCCATTGCTATTGATCTCCCCCTACAGTGGGAGGACAGAAGGTAGCATGATGTGCGTCATAGTGCACTCTTTCTGTCCAACAGATCTAGGCGAACATAGAATCTGTCCCCGAATCCCTGAGGAAGACATGAGAGTTCTTTAAAAGACACACAGAAAGATTTCCCCTGAACGTATTAGATTTTTGGATGGCTGGTTTCTAATAATAACCAAACCAGAATGATAGCTAAAGGCATGGGTGTTCCTGAAGAACACCGTGAGACGGATAGACTGAAGATTCTGGTGTCAAACAGCACCAAAGCGTTGAGCCTCATTCATTCATTCATTCATTCATTCATTCATTCATTCATTCATTCATTCATTCATTCATTCATTCATTCATTCATTCATTCATTCATATACTGCCCTCCCCTGAGGCTCAGGGCGGTTTACATGGAACTGGAGGGGGAAAAAAACAGTACAGATAACATGGTAAATTGAAGAACAGTGAAACAGTCATAACAGAAGAACAGTAACATAATGGAACAAACATGGTGAGAACATCCAATTTTAACTGTAACATACTGACAGCCCGTAGGATAGACTTCCTGGCATGTACAGCTTTTCAAAAGCTGCCCCATTTCTGAGAGCCTCTCCAGCCTTTTGAGGGAATAGAAACAGCATAAAGTAATTTCCCCAGACCTCTCTGGGACATACATTAAGTCTAGCCTCTCGGCTCCTAGTTTCTGCCTGGCTAACACTTTCACTCCTTTTCAGGAAGCTGATGAATATTGCCTTCAGTGACATGAATCCGTTTCCCATGAAGCTGCTTCAAAACCGGCGTGGAGCGCACAGGTTAAAACTGGAGGCCGAGCTGAGAGAACTGGAGAGGATAAAAGCCCAGTACATGAGGGAACAGGCAGACCACGTGGTCAATCGCCTGGACGGCGCTGTGAGCGAAGATGAAGAGGAGGGGTAGCTCCCATTTCTTCCTCTTCGCCTCTCTCTCCAGAGGGTTGCCCTTCTTTCAGGACAGAAAGGTGGCCGTTGGTTTTTTCAGGGTAAAACTCTTGAGTGCTGAATTAAGGTCCATTGGATTGCATCAGACAACTGTGTACTGTGTGCAGTTGTACCCGACAGTGTTTTTTCTGGCTGCAAGTCATGGTGTTGTGTGGGCTGGATGTCACTGTGCTAAAAATGTACACCCTGTCTTTCTGGATACATTCTGGTTCCTTTCAAGTTCTCAATTTAGAGTCGTCCTGTGTGGCTTCCGGCATCCAGCATCCAAACAGAAAACTCTTCCTGATGAACTGAAAACACTTACTGATTAGCTTAATCCATTGCTTTTATCCTGGGGTAATGCAGTGGTCTTCAACCCCATCGGGCAGGACACTCAAGTGGGTGGTGGATACCCCAGTGGCTGACCTGTCGGCCCTTTTTTTCAGCTCCTTTTGGGAGGACCTGCTGCTACTGCTGATCCACAGAGAGCAAGAGCACCACGTCTCTTACTTCTCTCTGCACAGTCGCTGAGACAGTGAATTCAATGAACAGTGGGGGGGAGGGGCGGCTGACCCTTGGCTTGTTCCTCATCCCCGTAGGCCTCCTGGTGCTCAGCTTTGAGTTTCCGGCAGACACAGGCTCCCTTTTGCTGTTGTTGCCCTTGACACCTGTGAGGTCATAACTCTGCCCTCTCCTTGTCACACAGTTATGATGTCATGTGTTGGCAGCTCATTGGGTCCCAAGTCTGGAAAGGCTGAAGACCCCGGTGCTTTGGGTTGCATACACCAGGATGGGAAATTCCCAGAGATTTGGAAGGGCAGAGTTGGGCATGGGAGGTCACCAGGGATGCAGTGCCCACAAACACCACCCTCAAAAGCTGCTATTTTCTCCAGGGAACTGTTCTTTATAATCTAGGGACCAGTCATAATTCCAGAACTCCAGGCCTCACCTGGAGGTTTGCAGTCCTAACTGTTCTAATAAACCACCAGGCCTGAGCAATGTTTTCCTGATTTTTTTCTCCCCTTTGTGTACTTTCTTGTTTCCTGCATGTGTGTGTATAAGAGAGAAAGTGATGCACATGAGTAGATTTAAAACTATTTGACAGGATGCTGTAGCCAAATGGCTTGTATTATTTATTTAGCACCATAAAATTGGTGGGCTTTCATGACTGTGGTATTGCCGTCTTTCCTGCCCCTATTCATTTACATGGTGCTTCTCTACATAGAGGTAGTCACCCAAGAAGCCAATTATGGTAAATACTAGAAAATAAGCCCGCTGCAGGCAAAATGCAGCGGGCGCTAGAAGGGCACGCGATGAGGGCGTCAGGGCTGTGCGGCGGGGCTTTGGAAGTCCGGGAGGGGTTTCCTGGGGTGCGAGCGGCGGGCAAGCTGGAGGGCAGTAGGAAGTGGACGGGCTGCGGCTGGGAAGCTGGCTGGGCACTTACCGGGAAGCTGGCTGGGCACACTGTGAGTGGCTGGATGTAGCGGCGCTGGAGGTGGGAAGCTTGGGCCGCATGTTCGAGTGCGCTGCCGGCGGCGCTGGGTGGGCCGAAGTGTCGCCCACGGGCTGATGCAGGTGGGCGGGTCCGGTGGGCGAATAGTGATGGGCGGCAGCGGGGCGTCCTGCGCGGGCGTCGGGAGCAGCCTCATCTGGCATCATGGGAGCTGGGCGGCTGGCGCTCCGTGGTGGGTCGGATCAGTGCCGGCGGCGGTCCCGAATCATCCCCCGCCGGCCGTTGCTCGCTGCCTGGGCCGGGGGGCGATGTATTGTAAGTGGCAGCGGCGACCTGCAGCCTTGCAAGGCTTGGAGGTAATGGCGGCGGGCGGACGGCTGTGACGGAGCGCAGAGGGGGGTGGATCGGGAGGCGCTTTGTGGGCGGAGAGGATCGCCCACCAAAGCCAGGCCGGAGGGTCCCCAGGGAAGCGAGCAGCGCCACGCTCAGCCAGACGACCATCCCTGTGGCCTCCGACGCAGCTCGTCTCCCCGCCTGTCTGCTTCCCAGCGGCTTCCTTGACTGTGGCTCGGGGGGGTCCCGGGCTTGCTCGGCCGACAGCCTGAGACGGCGAGCTGTGTCAGGCCGGCCGTAAGGGAGCCCCCGGCAGCCGCGCTCTGCGCGGCTGCCTGGGACTCCCTTGCGGCCGGCCTGACACGTCGGAGGCGCTTTGCGCCTCCGACGCGCCAGGCCACCGGCAAAGGGAGCAAGTGCGAGCCGCGCTGCGCGCGGCTCACAGTTACTGGGGCTGGGAATCATAGGGACCAATCGGCAGGCGCTGCGCGCCTGCCGATTGGTCCCTACGATTGTCTGTCCAGAGGAAGGGTCCAATTCGGACCCTTCCTCATCACGGACACATCCCGCCCTAGAACCCCTTAGCCTTTTATATAGTCCGTGGCGCCCGCGGCGCCACGGGCGGTTTAAAGATATATGTGTGTAGGGCTCCCACAGCAGCAGGAAAAAAGATTCTCTGTGTTATTCTAAAGCACCCTTTTCCAACTTTTGACCATAGAGGTACCACTGAAATATTTTTCAGGCTTTGAGGTACCAGGGAGAGATGCCAGGTAGCCCTGCCTCCCTCCTACACCCCCCCCCCCCCTGGATGTGAGAGGAGTCTCGGGTGGCAAAGGTTTAAATGTCCAGGACCCCTCCCCTTCCAACCCCCTCCAGGCTCATGATCGGCCACTTTGGGGAGGGCAGGTCAACCTGCCGAAGTAAGGGTGGGAATGCTCAGCCTTCATAGGGTGGGAAGGCTGTCCTCAGCCGCCATTTTTAAAATCCTCACACCGTAGTACCAATGAGGTATGGTACAGTGGTTGGGAAACCATGTTCTAAAGTAACACCGAAACTGAAAGTGTGAATGGTCCTCCACTTGAACTCACTAAACAGAGAATTCATCTTTTAATTGAAAAGGTCCTCCCCCCCCCCTTGTTGTATGTTTAAGGGCCGTCTCCTCCGTGAGTTGGCTCAGGATCCAAATTCCTGGTTGAAGCATGGCAAGCATTGGGTTACGCAATGCCGTTGGCCGTTTGCTTTTCTCCGTCTTTTTTAAATCGTCTCTCCCCGTCTCTGTGTGTGAACATGGACCTCCTAGTCTGAGGCTGGAACACGCCCTAGTTCAGGGGTCCTCAAACTTTCTGAGCCTGTGGAATTCTGACACACTGGTGGACTCAACCACAAAATGGCTGCCACAGCTTATCTTCAGTCATACCATTAAGAAGAGTTGGTTCTTATATGCTGCTTTTCTCTACCCGAAGGAGTCTCAAAGATGTTTACATTCACCTTTCCTTTCCTCTCCCCACAACAGACACCCTGTGAGGGAGGTGAGGCTGAGAGAGCCCTGATATTACTGAAGAAGAAGAGTTGGTTTCTTAGTGGAACAGGCTTCCTCGGGAGGTGGTGGGTTCTCCATTTTTGGAAATTCTTAAACAGAGGCTAGATAGCCATCTGACGGAGAGGCTGATTGTGTGAAAGCAAAGGAGTGGCAGGTTACAGTAGATGAGCAATTGGGATGTGAGTGTCCTGCATAGTGCAGGGGGTTGTACTTGATGACTCATAAGGTCCCTTCCAACTCTATGATTCTATGGTTCTTATATGCCGCTTTTCTCTACCCAAAGGGGTCTCAAAGTGGCTTACAGTCGCCTTCCCTTTCCTCTCCCCACAACAGACACCCTGTGGGGTGGGTGAGGCTGAGAGAGCCCTGATATCACTGCTCGGTCAGAACAGTTTTATCAGTGCGTGGCGAGCCCAAGGTCACCCAGCTGGTTGCATGTGGGGGAGCGCAGACTCGAACCTGGCTTGCCAGATTAGAAGTCCGCACTCCTAACCACTACACCAATCTGGCTCCCATACCATGAAGACAACTTGTACTGTGGTGGCAGCTGCTGCCAAAGCAGCGCTTTTAAAAATTTACACAGCCAGTCACCCCAGCTGGTCCCACCCACTTTCTAGAAACACTTAACAGGTGCCAGGAAAGGTATTGTGGGTGCCAAGGTGCTTACAGCCACTACCCTGAGAAGCTCTACCCTACTGAGCTACCTGAGATGGTATTGACTCAGATTTGGGCTCTGTTTAGACATGGAAAGGTTCAGGGTTATGCAGTTATGTAGGGTTATGTAGTCATTCGTCCCACACCCACCCCTCCCGAAATCTAGATCTGGAATGGCCTCGCACAGCCTTGGCCTACCTCTGATCAGACCCTTATGATCTAGATCGGCTGTAGCCTGCTCTTAATCTACACCCCCCCCCCGGCCGTCTGGGAAATTCCTTTGGTTCACTGTAGCACACCAGTCATGCTTTGCATGTTCTAATCTTCTGTGTATCATTCCAATTTTAGTAGACACGCTGCCAAAGCGAGCACATGCTTTACAAGTTCTGACTCATCCACTGGATCTATGGAAATTTTGTTAAATCTTTTGAGCGACCAGTTCCTCTAAGAGAACGATAAATTGTTGGTTTAGCTCCCCTTATTCTTTTAATGTGCTGGTCATATACATTTGCTGTGCTTGTGTTTCATTCTAGTTTGGGGTGGGATACTGTCCCAGTTCTCTGCCCCCTCCCTCCCCCAGCTTCTCTTGAAGTTCCTTTATGCTAAGTTTGCCTTAAGGGCTGGGAAACTGGCCCTGCGAAATTCCAAACATGCAGATTTCATGATTGGCACCATAGTCAAGAGTGAGTCAGTCCAGGACTGCTTTTGCCTGAAGCAGCTTAACATTTTAAGAGTCTGTGACTCAGCTCCTAGCCTGAAGGTGCTGCCTTATATTTAGGGCTGCCAGCTCTGGGTTGAGAAATACCTGGAGATTTGGGGGGTGGAGTTTGAGGAGGGGAAGGACTTCAATGGAGTATAATGCCATAAAGTCCACCTTCCAATGCGGACAAGGAACTGCTCTCTGTTGCTTAGAGATCGGTCATAATTCTAGGAGATCTCCAGGCACTACCTGGAAGTTGACAATTCTACTTATACTAGATGAGCCCATGGGTCAATTTAGCTCAGCCCCACCTGGTGGTGCTGGTGGTCGCTTTCTTAAGAGGTTTCAGGCAGAGGATCTTACTAAAGACTGAACCCACGTGCTCACCAGGCCTAAACTGCATATTTCCTCAGGGTTTTCCTGTTCTGCACGATCAGATGCATCCACATTATCATTAACTTTATTTATAAGTGACTTCCAGAGTGCCTCCATCTTATCCTCACCACAACCTTGTGAGGTAGACTAGGTGAGTGTGTGTAATTGGACCTAGCTTACCCAGTGAGCTTCCATGGGAGAATGTGGGTTCGGACCTGGGTCAACCACTTCACCAGGCTGTGAGTTTGATGTTTGGGATTTAATTCCAAGGGATGCATGGGGCGGATTCAGATCAGAGCTGTGTCGTGTCTGTATGTTTGTGTGGGGGATGGGGGGGTTACATCTTCACACATCAACATAAATATACATACATTTCAGCGATCTTTATTTTAGCAATATAATATTCCTGAAAGCTCTTTTCACTGGCACTCAAGGGTCTGATTCTTTTCGCATTTTAAAGCAGCCTCCACTTTTATGTTGCCGAACTGAAGCTCTTATCTTCAGTTCTCAAGTAGGTACCAGTTACGGGTTCCAAAAGGAAAGAGTTTTTGAAAGGTCACTCGATAACTACTTGATGAATTGCATTTCCCGTCTGTCTGTTTTTTGCTTGTGACTTTCCACATTCCGTTCTACTTGGAGCAAATTTATCTCAGCAGTGTGTACAGCAGGGATTCCCAACTGGGGGTCCATGGAGCTCCGTTGGGGGTCCGCAGCCTTTCCCCTCCTGCCTGAATGGACTCAGCCACAAGCTAGGGATCCAGCCCCTTCTACTGTTTCCCCTCCCCTCCTCCCAAGCATGAGCAATTTCTCTTGTGGTTTCTGCACTTGGGAGGGGGCAGAGCCTGCGCAATTCGGATCAAGACCATGGCTTGTAGGGAGGCGAAGCTTAGGCCTCCTTTCCTCCACTCCATTTTCTCCAACCGAAACAGCCCTGGGGAACCACACTGGGGAACTGATGGATTACACATAAGTTACCTCAACAGGGCAAATGGCAGCCATTTCATGTCAGAAAAATGCTGTTTGGGAGGAGAGGGCTTTTAATCCCCCTGTCCTCAGATGGTATAAACTTGCTCCAAAGGTGTGCACACTCAAGAATCTGCATCTCAACCTGCAGCTTCCAGTGCATGTCTGGCTGACCGGGTCCAAGGCAGACTGATAAACCATATATTGTGCAAGTTATTGTAGCCCTGTTCCTGCTAACGCATGTGAGCAGTTTCAAAGGAAACAGAGCGATTTCTTGTGAGCTTCAGGGATCTGTTCTTAAAGGGATGCACACGAACCCTGCAATTTCTTTGTTCTCCTATAAATCGTGATCTGTTGCCTGCAGCTGCCACCTCCTTCTGTTCATTTTTGGAGGGAAGTGGTTGTATTTATACAGAGAATATTTTTGTGGGGGGGGATTTTTCTTTGCTTCTGTTAACCTTTTTGAACTGTTCCTTCAGATTATCATAGCGAGTCAAGATGCAGGGACATGGGCTCAGCACTGTTTCTGATACATTTCAAGGAGCTAGTGATAACCTTTAAAGTTGTACAACAGTGGTTCTCAACCTTCCTAATGCCATGACCCTTTAATACAGTTCCTCATGTTGTGGTGACTCCCAACCATAAAATTATGCAAGTGTTCTTTCACAGAAATCAAACTAAAACAGGCCAATGGCATTAAAATCCATTGTTCATGATTATATATAAATTGGTTTTTTCCAGGGTTTCTCAGTTCAGTTCTGCCTCTTGTCCCACCGTGCTGATCTTGTCCTTTTCCACTCCTCCCGACAGATGAACGCTCTAACTCAATCTATCCCACAAGGCTGTTGTGTGGATGGCGCCTCCTGGGCAAGCTGCTTGTCCTGCCATGAGCCCCGTGAAAGGGTCATTCGACCCCCAGGTTGAGAACCACTGTTGTACACGATCCAGGGCAAAGTTACTTGCAAGAACACCTTTGTTTCCAGATGTTCCTCTCCAGGCATTTAAGATTATCAAAACATTCCATTACCCATTGGGGTATATAATGTGCTGGCAAACAGCAGTGCCTTTTCTGCTGTGGCCACTTTTCTCTGCCTAGGAGGTCTGCCTAGCCAAAGGATGCAGTTTGGTGGCTGGTGAGAACAGTTCCTGTGAGAGATGCTTCCCTCTTGTCTGTGTGGCAGAGCATGGCACTGAAATCAGAGTTGTCCTTCCTTTGTGGTTATTATCTGGCCCCACAGTCTTGTTGCTTAGTTGTTTTGTTCTGATGTGTACCTTTTAATGGCTAGATATTATATTGTCTGTCTCCACAATTTGATAAACGTTGTAAAAAGTTAAATTTGTAATAAAATAAACCACTCACTCTTCGCAGTTACGTCCCTAAACTAGAACTGATTTCAATATGCGCATTTACACGTAGCCCTGACCTGCGTGGTGTAGTGGCTAAGAGTGGCGGCCTCTAATCTGGAGAGCTGGGTTTGATTCCCCGCTCCTCCACATGCAACCAGCTGGGGCGACCTTGGGCTAGTCACAGTCCTGTTGGAGCTGGTCTCACCAAGCAGTTCTTTTAGAGCTCTCTCAGCCTTACCAACCTCACATCTGTTGTGGGGAGAGGAAAGCAAGGCGATTATAAGTTGCTTTGAGACTCTTTCAGGCAATGAAAAGTGGGATATATATAAAAAACCCCACTTCTTCTGAATAGTCCAGTCTAGCCTGCTCACACCAGCTCCCCAGGAGCTAAGCAGCATTGTCCTAGTTCGTATTTGGATGGGAGACCCCTAAGGAAAACCAGGGTTGCTATACAGAGGCAGACAAGGGCAAACCACCCCTGTTCACCGCATGCCTTGAAAGCCCATCCAGGGTTGCCATAACTCAGCTGCAACTTAACAGAAGTTTCCACCCATTTACCCATCTTCATTGTAAGAGTGTGGAGGGACCAAGAAAATCTAAGGAGTCACGACTGGATTGATGAACACCTTGAGTTTTGCCCAGCTGTTTAATTTTTTTTTTTAAGTTCCCAAGCTGTGGGGTGCCATATCAAGGAACCTCAGGTCATCTAGAAGGTCGGGAAAGAAGTCCAAATGCAGAACAGATACAGTGTCTTACACACACACACACACACACCAGCTGCGGTTTTGCTGGATCGGGGCCATTCTCTCCCACCGACCTGTATTCCTGGAACTGTTATCCCGAAACACTAATAAGGGTCCTTTCAGATTCATCACCCACAAGCCCACCTTACCTGTGAAGCTTTTTGGTTTCACCATGCAGCCCTCTTGCCCACCCAAATCATTGTCAAAGTCTATGGCAGCAAATTGCGGGATGGGGTGGGTGGAAATGCTCTCTTTTTCTCATGCTACGTAACAGCATAATAACGTAATAGTAAATGAATGACATAAATGATGTGCATCCTGAGGATTTTGGTTATGGGAAAAGACTGGAAGAAGCCTGATTCTACACATGATTCATGTGGTGTGTTGGGGGTGGGGGAGCTTGTTTTTTGTCCCCTAAGTCAAGTCAGCATATTTTGAAGAGGGGCTCCTTGCAGATCTCTCTGCTTCCTGATTTACGGGCCTTGGCTGCTTGCTCAGCAGGTACTGGATTGACCTCTACTGGTTGCCAGTTGCAACTGCATGTCTCTTTAGAAAGGAAATTGATTGATGTCAATAGCAAAGTTTTCCAGGTTTATAGATTCAAACTTCATTTTGAGGCGAACTGTTATCCTGCTTTTTAGTAATTTTATGAAGCCAAAGCTTGTTTCCCAAAATTACAGCCCCTGATAGCAGTGTCCATTTCCAGCACGATGGGTATTTAAAAAAAATACATTTACATTCTTTACCAAAGAGATGAATAACCGAAAGGATCGAGGGGGAGGGACTTCTTTTTTACTTGAAGAGTGTGTAAACGATTAAGCACCAGCTCCTATGCCAGCAAAAAAGGTCTTTCTGAAACATCGAATGAACAAATATTTGTTGCTACTGGTGTTTTCGGGTTTTTAAAAAACAGATTTAAAGGGAAAGGGGCTTTCCGGGAGCACGAACACAACAATTCATTGGCTTTGTTGCGATTCCGGAAAGACCGGAAACTTGTGGGTAATGAAAACAGCGCTAGTGGGAGAGCCTTTTTTCTGCTAGAAACAGCTGTGTGTGTTGTCAAGACCTGCCGCTATTAATTGTCACGTTTTACAATAGCGCTTACATTTAGCTACATTGGCAATTGTGCGGAATAGCCATCATAATTCCCACCTCCCAGACATGGAGGCTGATTGCTACTGAAATTATCCAATTCTTGTCCTTAATAACTTTCTGTGAAATTTGTTCCCAGGGTTAATCATTCATCCTTCTTTTATGCTGAGTTTTTGTCACCAGGGAATACGTTTACACACACAGGACTTGCTGCTAGTCCATATTAAAATTACAACATGAAAAAAGGAAGGTTCAAAATAGAAATACAACAGAAAAACAAGGGACCTTTCCAAGGCAATATACTTGTGATAGTGTATATATCGAATTCCAATACAATTTCTGTTACAATTCCTTTGATATACAAGAAGAAACAACCATATCAGCTCCTAGATAATTTCCGTTTTCAGTGACTTCTTCAGTGGTGGAGTCCTCTAATCCTCCAATGTCAGTTTGTTGTGGGAAAAAGTGGAAAAATCTTACCGCTTCTCCTTATATAACTATTTTAGTATCAATAGGACATTGGCTCAAAGGTACCGGGGAATGTTAGTCAAAGACAGAGCGGTTTCTCAGATAATCAGGGCCCAGATTGCATACGGCCTTGAAGGTGATTACCAACACCTTAAGTCTGATCCGGTAGTCAACTGGTAGCCAGTGCAGCTGTTGGAGTATGGGCCAGATGTGGGCCTTCCCAAGGTGTTCCTACGTTTGCTGCGTTCTGCACCAGTTGGAGTTTCCGGATCAGGGATAAGGGTAGGCCTGCATAGTGAGTTACAGAAATCCAGCCGGGAGGTGACCGTCACCTCAATCACTGTGGCTAGGTGTTCTGGGGCAAGGGAGGGAGCTAGTAGCTTAGCTTGACAAAGATGGAAGAATGCCAGCTGAGCTACCCTTGTGATCTGTTCCTCCATGGAGAGGGAGGTATCAAAGATCATGTCCAAGATCCTGGCTGAGTGTGAAACCAACGGTTGCACCCGTCCAGGTCAGGCAGTCGCGCTTCCTCGCTTGGCCCTTTCCTACTGAGCCGCAGGACCTCCGTCTTTGAAGGATTTGGCTTCGGAAAGGATGATTTCAAACCTCTCGTCATAACCCCCTAGCGCTTCCTTAAGGCCTGGAGCGTTTCACGCATTATTTCAGCAATTCTCACCACGCTCCTGTGACGCAGGGCCTCAGCATTATGGATCGAGGCGGCTGAGGCAGAGAGATGGCAGCTTGTGATTTTTGCACCGGAAACGAGAGCTGAATGGTGGACTTTGTTCAGGCACTCCGCTACGCCCACTCTTGCAGATACAGTGAAGTTGTCAAAATCTACAGGAGAAAGGGGGGCGGGGAATCAAACTAGAGGCGTCTGATTCTAGCACTTTAGATCCGTACAAAAAATTTGATGTTGCGACACACACCAAAGTGGAAGGCCTACGTGACAGCGGCTGCAGTGTCTCATTACAGACTTTATCACGGATGGGCATCACGTTGCTTGGACTTTGTTACTGATAAATTTAGAGTGGCAATAAATAGATTTGCGGACTTTAGCACCACTTGGCCATGCATCCTGTGGCTCTCACAAAAGGGCTCCTCCGTTTCTCATCTGCAAATCAGTGGAAGGGGATAAATTGCTTGGAAGATGTTCAGCAAGAACTGCACTGGGAGATACAATGGAATCCTTGGTTAAATTAGATGGCAAGGCCTTCGCCAAACTCCCTTGGCCAGGGATAGTTGTCCTTGCTTCTGGGGATATGCATGGATGGCAGGACCAAGTGGGCATATGCCACTCCTAGCTGGAACTGGGCCCCTGTGGTACATCAGTAACCTCCCTTCTTTGCTGCCCAAGTCCTCTCTTGGGCAACTTGGCTGGAGAATGAGCCTTAGCCAACAGTGCAAATCTAATACTATTATTACTACTACTAACAATAAACTTTATTTTGGTATCCCGCCCTTCCTAGATAGTTCAGGGTGGCTGACAAAAAGCAATCAATCTCATGATAAAACCAAATATAACATTAAAACATGTTTATAACTCACAGTAGTCCCAATAGAATTTGAGCAGGGGGGATTTGACGTCCTTCCTGTGTTTCAGCAATGTGGCCAGTGCTTCTTGTTGGTTTATTTGAGACTAACCAAAGGCCTGTTGGAATAGTTGTGTCTTGCAGGCCGTGCAGAACTGGTTCATGTCCAGCAGGGTCTTGATCTCTTTCATCAAAGCATTCCACCAGGTGGGGGACCAAGGCCAAGAGGGCTCTGTCCCGGTCAAGGCCAGTCCCACTTCCTTCAGGACGGGGATCCCAAGCAGGTTTCGGCCCAATGACCATAACACTCTTTGGGAACAAAGTGAAAGAGGCAGTCCCAGACTGTTTATTATTTTGTTATTATATTTATACTTATTTTGTTATATATATATTTATACCCTGACCTTCCTCGAAGGCTTTCAAGGTTAATACCAAAACCCTGAACCTGATCCGGTCTCCAACCTGAAGCCAATGAAGCTGGGCGACCACTGTTCTCATACATGCCCTCCACTGGGTCTTCGTAAGTACCCATGCTGTTGCATTTTGAACCAGATGGAATTTCCGGAGCAGTTTCAAGGGAATCCCTGCATAGGACGAGTTGCATAAGTCCACTGGAGTAAGTTGAGTTAGAAGGTGTTAAGTCTACTTAGCACTGCGTTGTTAAGTATATAATACATTGGCATAACATTTGGCTATTTACAGAGTTCACATGCTAGTATTTATTGGTGTTGAACATTGATCTCAAGGTGATGATAAGGTTTCATTATGATTTAAAAAGATAATACTGCTTAACAGTATATGATGTATATCTTGTTAATGAAGACATTGGTTTTTGTACTGTGTAGCTCTGTATGTTTAGTTTTATGTAATGAATAATTGTATTAACCTAAATTCTAATCTTCCAAGCATTGATTTGAGGCTAGGCACTTGATTTTGATGGTAGATATTTTGATGGTAGATATTTTAATTTGATTTCAAAACTCATAGAAATATAAGAATCAAATTGTCATCCATCTGTTTCTTCTAGTTCTTTGTCTAGGAAGATGTTGTTACAAAACAACCATTAACTTAATAGCTTAAATATATGCATGTACGAAACTTGATTTCTTAATTATATTTGTTAACATAGCTGAAGGGTGAAATTAGATTTTTGTTTTAAATTATCAAGGGATGAAGCTGGAAGAGCTCTTTCATAAGAGTTCTTCTGGATCGGACCATTGGTCCGACAAGTCCAGTACTGTTTCACACAATGATTAACCAATAGTCTAGAGGAGGCTTTCTCAATCAGAGTTTCATGAAACCCTGGGGTTTCTTGATGACTCTGGAAGGGTTTCCAAAATAGGTGGGGGAGTTAATGTTTTAATATATTTTCGATTTGTCAAACATTTATCAGGTCATATGACCATGTATGATCATGCCGACCCACTCCCAAACTGGCCAGTGATGGGGCTGGAGGGGATGGGAAGGGGAGGGACCCTGGGTGGACGTGAACACTGCTCTGCTTCCCAACCATATTCTGCATGTTTGTGCCACTTCTGGGGTTTCTCAAAGGTTGAAGAATGTTTCAGGGGGTTCTCAATCACAAAATAGTTGAGAAAGGCTAGTCTAGAAGGCCTACAACAAGCATTTTGGCCAAGGCCTTCCCCTGCGGTTGGCTCCTGGTGCTGGTATTGCGGTTTATTTCCTCCAGATGTGGAGATTCTCTTTAGTCACCATGGCTCGTAACTGTCGATAGACCTTGTCCTCCATCAATCTGTCCAAACCTCCCACATTTTAAGCACTCACTGTGTGAAGCCGTAGTTTATCCTGATTCTGCACCTTCACTGAAACCCGTCAAATTCTAGTAATTTGGGAGAGGGAGAAAAAGTTCACACATGCAAAGTATCAAGTGAAGGATTAGCAGTCTTTCTCCACCAGGGTTTCGTAAAACCCTGAAGTTTCTTGGTGGCCCTGGTGGCCTTGGTGGTTTCCTGAATGGGTGAGAGCTAATTCATTTTTAAACATTTATCGGGTGATATGACCATGTAGGGTCATGTCAGCCCTCCCCCTCAAAATGGCCAATGATGGCCCTGGGTGGGTGTGTATACACAGCTGTGTTTCCCAACCAGATTCTGCATGATTGCACCACTTTTGGGGTTTCTTGAAGCCTGATGAATGTTTCAGGAGTTTCTCAACGGTTAAAAAGTTGAGAAAGTCTAGACTAGCATATGTGAATCTTAAAGAATGCATGGCTGCACTACCACGTGAGTTCGTGAAATCACAGAGATTTTTATGCTGATGGGGAAAAAATCTTAATGGATTATTCAGACCTGGTATCTGCAAGCCACAGAGTCAGATGCGGCTCATCATGAAGAAGAAGAAGAGTTGGTTCTTATATGCCGCTTTTCCCTACCCAAAGGAGGCTCAAAGCGGGTTACAGTCGCCTTCCCATTCCTCTCCCCACAACAGACACCCTGTGGGGTAGGTGAGGCTGAGAGCATGCTGATATCACTGCCTGGTCAGAACAGTTTTATCAGTGCCGTGGCGAGCCCAAGGTCACCCAGCTGGTTGCATGTGGGGGAGTGCAGAATCGAACCTGGCATGCCAGATTAGAAGTCCGCACTCCTAACCACTACACCAAACTGGCTCTCACCTGAATATTATGAACCCGAATATTATTATCTTAAAATTTAAATCTGTCAGTTCAAGCATGTTGGCGGAGCATGTTGGTTGTCAGAACAATCAGTATATGAAGGGAATGGCTTGGCGAGTGGCGTCCTAAATTGGCGCATGACACATCCTCATCAAGGAGTCTCAGTAACCAGTGCTTGGACTGCAAAAACGTGGACCAACTTTATCATTGCAGTTTTCATCCAGATCAATGATCAGTCATGTCAAAGTGCATAGTTTAATTTTGGCATCGTTTGGCTCTTGAATTCTCCAAGGTTGCACACCTCTCCTTCAGAAACTTACAAGGCTGCAAGGCTGGATTTATGCTCTGAATAGAGTTATTGCTCTTACTGCTGAGGTAGTAGCCAGGCTCATATATTTCATTCTGAATATTTGCAGCTCTTTCTGGAGCCGTGCATGAGATAAAATTCTGGAGTGACTTCAGTGGTTTGGCCCCTTGCAGAGCTTGAGATGATGACCAAATGATCTAACCGTGCGCTCCCCAGGCAGCCTTACCCAAACAGGATCCTGGCAAACAATAAACAGGATTTTTTAGTGTTCCAGGTTTAGAGGTGCGGTAAGGATATATCCACCTTAAGGCTTAGATGCCATGAGTTATACTCGCTAAATACCTTCTTTTGCAGCCTGCAAGCCAAAACTCTACCTTATTGTGAAACGGTGATATGGGAGTTACATACTTTGGCAGCCAATGAAATGATGATATATATTCAAAAATTAAGACTGGGAAAAATTCAGGGTCACTTGGCAGCCATTCCTGATCTACTCTGCTCAGAAAAGTTGGACCTATTTTATAACTTTTCTTTCTTTCTTTCATTCTTTCTTTCTTTCTCTCTCTCTCTCTCTTTTCCTTCCTTCCTTCCTTCCCTTCTTTGTCTGCCTGTCTGTCTTTTCTTATGCTGCCTTACTATCAGCATATTTGTAAATATACCTAAAAGCTTCCAGCCAACTTACCTATAACTTGAGCTCTGAAAAGAAAAGGAAATAAACACAATATTTGTAAAGTTATTTTTGTTTTTAAAATATTTTTATCTATCATTTCCCAAAGAGCAAAATTAATCAAAATCGGACAAACTGAATGATTTCAATCAAGTTTGTCATCAATTGGGCAGCATGTAAACCAACACAATTAAATTGCTGTTTAGAGCGTACAAATAAAATTTAAATTTAAAACATCAGAGAGTCAGTAGCATCTGTCCCAAAACGATTAACATTTGAAGTACATCTAAGTTCTGCTGCTTCAGACCAATATGGCGACCCACCAGAATCTAAACTAGCTCAACTTGAATGGCCGTTTGTAACAAGGTTCTCAGACCGTCAATAATCTTCCCTGCAGCATAAAATTAATATTTAGCTTTGTTGTCAAGTTTCATCCCACCCTGTCTCATCCTGGGATTCAGCCCAAAGGCTCGTAGTTGACTTCCATTTTTTAGCCATTTCTGTTCTTGTGGCAAAGATGAGGGAGAAGACAAGATTCTGATGCAACCGATTTTCATTTTGCCCCTCAACAATACCTTAGAATTCTGATTTGCCTTAGAATTCTGATTAACAGGCGAGTGGCTGTATTTGACAAACCTGGTTTTTGAAAGAACACTCCAGTGCATCTGATGGATGCTCATCTGATGGAGCCATGACTCATGAAAACTAATTCTGGAATAAATGTCAGTAGGCTTTGAAATGCCAGAGGACTCCTGTTTCATTTTGCTGATTTTTTTCCAACTACAGTCAGTCTATCATACATGATCAGGATACAATCTCAGTATTTATTTGTGTTTCATGATAAACTCCTATACAAAATTTTAAAAGAATCTTATTACTCTAACTGCAGAAGTATGGAATGGCTTTGAAACCATTAAATTACAGAAAAGCATATGCAGGAGATGTGAATTTGAAGTGCAGAAACTGTGGCTGAATAACCATGTCCCTTTTATCAGCTTCTTTGCTCCTCTCCACCACTATTCTGTGGGTAGTCTTTTGCCAAGGGACGTTGCCGCCGCCTGAGCCCCTGCTCCACTTGCTTTGCCACCGGTGCCCCTGACTTCCCGCTGCCCGCTGGGGGGCGCTGCTAGCAGCAACTGTACAGTGCCACGCCAAGGGGGAGCCCCAGCCACGGCGGCCACCAGAGAACACCAAAGGTGAGCCAGCAGCAGAGTAGCAGGGCAGCCCCTGAGGCAGCAGCCGGGGAGGATGAGGAGCTGCGGCCCGGTACCGACCGATCTACGGACCGGGACCGGTCTCTGGACCGGAGGTTGGGGACCACTGCTCTATAGCATTGTATCCCCCTGAAATCCCTGCTGGAGATTTGGAAATGGACCCTGGGGAGGACAGGGATTGCAGGGGGATACAATACCATAGTCCACCCTCCAAGGCATCCATTTTCTACAGGGAACTGATCTCTGGAGATAAGCTGTAATTTGGGGGTCGGGGTGGGAGCCCCTGTGTCCACCTGGAGGCTGGGAACCCTAATGAAGCATGTGATGCGGTCTGTCCAGGGACAAAACTAATGGACAGGAAGGCCTGAGGAAAGGAGGGTGAATGAAGGGAGAACGAGAATCTGAAGGGAGGCTAGGTGGTAAAGGAAGATTCCCCGGGAGAAAATGGGGCGATGGGAAATGAGGTAAGGAATGCCAACCTCCAGGTGGGACTGGGGATCACCTGGAATTACACTGTTAAATCTGTGTGTTCAAAGGAAGCCAGGACTACTAGGAGTTCAATCAGCTCTTTATTGTGACCCCAGCATGATGGTACGAGTTAAAAACTGAACCAACAACCCACCCCCCAAAACCCCAAGTTATGTACACAGGGAAGCTACAGCTCTTCCCACCAGTGGTCCGTTTCAGTTTAAACTGACTGGATCCAGCAGCTGCACATTGGTCAATTGCATTGCAAGCTACGATCCTGCCTAGGACCTCAAGCTCGGTCCTCGGCAGATCTGCAGGCACAACATATGCCTCATCTCTAGACCACAGAGACCTGTCCCCCCCCCCCCCGAGAAAATTAAAGTTTTGGAGGGTGGACGGTGGCATGATACCCCAAATTTTCCCACCTGCTGGAACTGACAACCCTGCCTCGGCCACCCCCCACTGCTGGTCAAAGAGGTAGTGACTTTGCAAGCGGGAGACTGCTGGTTGCAGCCCTGGGTAAAATTGTCAGGCTGGCCAAAGGACGGGAGGGGTCAAGGAAGCAGGCCATAGGTGGAGGGAACCTTTCGTGGTAGAGGCATAGGAAGGAGAGCCAATGGAGAAATGAGGCCTGAAGGGCAGGAAGGAGAAGAGCAGGAGGATGGGGTGGATCCTCAGCCAAGTCTGCTGAGGTCCCCCTTCTCCCAACCCACCACCATCAAATCTTAAGGAATGTCTCTAACCAGAGTTGTCATCTCTACTTCCGGGTGCTTTTGGCCATCTCTCCCCTTTGGGCCTCCTTCCGTGGAAATCGCCAAAAAAAACAGAGGGAGGCCCTTCCCTTCACCCCAGGCCCCCGAAGGCGAGCGACGGTGGCCAGGGAGCCACGCATGGAGATAATGCAAAGAGCAAATTGCAGCGCCGCATTGACCCCTCGCAGCTCTCTCCTCGACAGGGTTTGCGGGCCTGCCTGGCGGGGCGGCGCCCAAGGCTCGCTCCGTCTGCATCACGCGGCTCCCGCTGGGGTGGACGGGCTCGGCAAATGCGGCGCCACTCCCGGTGCATCAGCCCGGGGAGCCCGCTGATGCGCCGCGTTTTGCAGAAGCCAAAACAGACCTCTCCAAAATACACAATCTCCCGGGGGGGGGGGGGTTGGAGGCTTTGCAGGCGCTCCTCTGCAGCCCTGCCGCTTGTGCCTCCCCTCCCGGCTTGCAGGATCCAGCCCGTTCCCAAGCCCGGAGCGCTGCTTCCTCGCGTGCAAGTGTTTGCAGCTTCGCCGCCGCCCTGCCCTGCCCTGCCGGGCCAGCGTTTCGTGCCCCCCTCCCCTTCACCCTCCGTCCCGCCGCCCTCTCCGCCGGGGCTTGCTGCACTGCAAGGGCGGCACACAAAGGCAGGGAGGGAGGGAGGAAGGGGCTTTCTGGGCCTGTCCTCCTTTCCCCGGAGCTCCGCCCCCCTCCTTTCCTCCCCGGCTCGTGCGGGCTCCGCAGCGGTGACTTTGCAAGCGCGCGCCCTGGCCGGGGGTTGCAAGCCGGCGCACTAACCTTGCCCGTTATCATTTTAAAGCTGGGTGGTTTTTATTATTATTATTTTTAAAGAGAGAGAGCGAAAAGTCAGGCGAAGGTGGCAGGCATTGCTCTTCGACCTCTGGGCGTCTCGCCGTGCTTCGCTGGCCACGCGTGTGCCGTGACGCCTGCATGAATGAATGAATGGGAGATGCCCGCGATCCGCAGCCGCACCTGTAAGCGGAGAGGCGGCCGTTCTGCAGGAGGAGGAGAAAGCCAGAGAGAGGGCGGCGGAGTGGTGCTAGTGGGGTAGAGAGCATCCGAAATCCTTGCTGCAGAGAGCACGAGAGGCAGGCGACGAGAACCTGGCCGGGATCCCCCCCCCCCCAATCCTACCGCCTCAGAAAGATTCCGGGCTGCATGACCATCACAAAGGTAGGAGAGTCGTGCAGAGATGCGCTTGCGGCGGAGCCAGTAGCCCCAGCATGAAACAGCAATCCTGATCAGCCACTCTGGCTGTCTGTTGCAGCGTTTTTTAAGGTCTGGATGAGGGGGGTGGGGGAAATGCAGCCTTGCAGTTCTTCTGGGCTGTTACTAAAAGGGTGGACTTGCCATCTGAGGAGAGGGGCAAACGGGATCCTTGTAAACGAAAATACTTCTCCTCCCCCCCCCCCCCCGTACATTTGACAGGGGTATATCCTAGCTCTCCATCTTGGGGGGAACCACCTGGCAGATTGGCTGGGCGGCACCGGGCAGGTCTGTTCAGTAGGGAGGAGACCCCATAAATAGATTTCCTCCCCTCCCTCAGAAATAAGGCACGAAGCCCTCCCTGGGAAGTTACTCTGTGCAAGGAAATGATTCCCCCTTTTCCAAAAGGTCTTGTGGATTTCCCCGCGTTTCCTGGACAGGGGCGAATCTTGGCCCTGTGTTTATGCTGTGTCGGAGGGCAGGGCGTAGTATTTGCTTGAATACAGATGACAACGGGATGCTTTCCTCATTTGGCGGTCATCTTTTTGAGAATTGCCAGTTCCTGGTTTCTAGACTGAGAGGCAGAGCTGAGTCAGAGTTCGGTAAGAGCTGACAGGAATTGAAATTTGGAGGGCTTTTTTCACCTCAGGAATGTGGGCCAATGGATGACTAGCAGCCTGGCCTGGTCACCTATGGTGGGTAAGAATCTGCCCCAGGTGATCAACAAAAACTTAGGTCAGGCGGAAAGGAGTTGATTCTCCTTTGCTTCTGGTTTGCTGAATATTCCCCATAGGGTGTATGAGGAGTAAGCCCCATTGAATTAAAAGGAATCTACTCCTGAGTAGACCTGCTTAGGATGGTTCCCTGGATCACTGAGGAGAGGCTGGAGTAGTTTGAAATACCCTGACAATGAATATATAAAACTTTTAAAGTGTGTGCAGGGTGTGTGTGTGTATTTGGGGGGGACATATTCACATTTCATAAGTCTTATTTTCTCCTGAAAACCCTGAAAAGTCTTTTTTTCCCTCCTGTATCCTTATCCAGCTAAACCTGTTTTCCCCCAAAACTCTTCTTCCATTGCTGTGTCCATTTCCAGATAAAGCCAAGTATTTAAATAAAGTCCATCCTCGTATCTAGAGCCATTGGCCCAACAACCTGACCCTTTTCCCTCTCAGCTCAATGCATACCTGTAAAAGACTGGAGATGATATGAAATACTGTGTAGTATTCTGAATTCCTTAATGCATTCCGAATTCCATAATGAAGAGGACAAGGGATTGGCCTTCCTTTGCCCCTCTGCATACTGTGAGTTTGTTTAGGGTCAGGTCCTGCCTCTGTAGTAGTCTGCTTGGCATGCAGAAAGTCTGAGGTTCAGTCCCCAACAGCTCCAGTTAGCATTTTCCACACATGTTGGATAATGAACTTTCAGTGCCCCTTAGAAGCGGGTTGTCCTGTTCCGCACAGGAAAATCCAGCCGCCAAAGCACATCGAAAGTGCATTTTCCAACTTGTGCGGAAAGAGGCGTGGAACTGAGTAGACAGCACTGACCTTGATGGATGGACGGTTTGATTCTGTAGCTCAGTGGTCCCCAACCTTTTTATCACCAGGGACCAGTCAACGCTTAACAATTTTACTGAGGCCTTGGGGGGGGGGAGTCTTTTTGCCAAGGGATGCTGCCACTGCCTGACCCCCCTGCTCCACTTGCTTTCCCGCCGGCGCCCCTGACTTCCCGCTGCCCACTGGGGGGCGCTGTCAGAAGCAGCTGCGCAGTGCCACATCGAGGAGGAGCCCCCGCCATGGCGGCCACTGGAGAGCACCAAAGATGAGCCGGTGGTAGAGTGGCAGGGCAGCCCCCGAGGCAGCAGCCGGGGAGGAGGACAAGGAGGAGCCATGGACCGGTACCGGACCGTGGGTTGGGGAGCACTGCTGTAGATGACAGCATTACACATTGGAGAGATAGATTTATTTATTTATATTTATATACCGCCCTCCCACGAGTTCAGGGCAGTTTACATAAAATGTAGAAAACAATACAAGGAACTTAGTTTTTCCATAACATTTAGATAACCTTAACATTAATACTATTAACACAGATAATTGCAACAGTGGTAATTATAACGGTGCAAACAGGCCCAGGGGCAGAACACATTTCTGGGAGGAAGGGAGGGAGCAGGGACCCTGCAGATGTTGCTGGTTACGCCTGGTCTCAACCAAATGCCTGGCGGAAGAGCTCTCTTTTGCAGGCCCTGATAAAGCCATTGACCAATATTGTAGAAGGCGTTGGTGGGCTGACTTTGGGAAACTTGAAGATAAACAAAGGGATTTTTTTAAAATTATTTATTTATGTATGTATTTATTTACATTTATATACTGCCCTCCCCTGAGGCTGAAATATGGGCCCAGAGTTGCTGACCGCATTACCCCTTTCTCCATTTTACCCTCCCTGCAACCCTGTGAGGTAGGCGAGGCTGAGTGTCAAGTAGCTTCCCTGACAGGACAGGGATTCAAACCTGGGCCTTGAAGAAAAAAAAACCCAGTCTGACACTCGAACCGCCGCGCCTCGCTGGCTCCTCGCTATCTCAAAAGGCTTCTGCGCAATAAGATGGAGTCTAATTTTTCAAATGTAAGTAGATAAACCTTTGTTCTCTGTCCGCGTCCTACGTAAAAACAGCATTCCACAGAAGGTTAACCTGACCCCTTCGCTCCAAGATCTCTCAGCTTCAGTTGCTGGGTGATCGCCTGGAGATGTTGCTTAGTGTCACTCCGGAGGGTGCCGCTAATTGCTGTGAGCTAATCACCCAGTGCTGGAGAACACAAGTCTTGCCTTACCTGGATCAGATAAACACCTGTGTCTTTCAGCGTTCTTTTCCCAGCAGCCGGTAGCCAGCTGCCCGGGAAAGCTTGAAAGCACCACGCAAAAACAACAGCTCTGCTTTCCTCCTTACGTGGACCCAACAGCCTGAGTTTCCAGTGTGAACCCAGCAATTTTTAAAAATCCTTTACATCTAGGGTTGCCAGCTGCCTGGAGGGTGCAGGAGACTCCTGGCTCTTTAACGGAGACTGAATGAGTTTTGTTGACAAGGTGATGTTATTTACCTGCGTGCAGTGAAAAAAGCTTCTTTGCAGAGTAAGCCTCTTTTAAAGAGATGGGATATTTTTCTCCAGATCTGTTGGCAACCCTCTGTGCTCCCGTGTCTCATTCTTGAAATGTTGAGGCGGCGAATAGCAGTCCAGGGAAACTAATAAACTCTGTCTCCAACAAACAGATTAGAACTGGTGACTTGTTGCCGTTGCAGTGACCTCTTTACTTATCTGTTTACTCCACTTGTTCTCTGCCTGTCTCTCACGCAGGGGGTGGTCTTAACTACGAGGCGACTGGGGCAGCTGTCCTGGGCCCCATTCTGGGGGAAGGGCTGACTGCCCATCTGCTGTGGTGCCACTGGGGCAGGCCCTGCGTTGTCTTCTAGAGTCACAGCAGTGCTTCGGGGTAGCAGCTGGGGCAGCCAGCTGTAGAGATGTGAGGGGTCAGATCCCCTTCCCAGCCAGTTGCCACTGGCTTCTGCCCTAGTGCTCCCCCCCCCGTGTCCAATGATCAGTGATAGATCAGGATGCAAAGACCGCCCTGGAAAAGGTGTCAGCCCTGCCCCTCTTGTGGGGCTGGGGTCCCTGGGCTCCTGGGGCTGCTTGGCTGCATCTACCACCAGTGGTTGTGCTCGCCCTGTTTGGGGTTCGGGTCACTGGCTCACAGTGCCTCTCACCCACCATGGAAGAGTTGGCCCTTGCTTGTGGCCGGGGGGGGCATGGTATGGGGGGGACAGTGGTTCCAGGGCCCCATTGTGGACTTTTGCCCAGGGCCCCAGAATCACTTAGTCTAGCCTCTGCTCCTGGAGTCTCGGGGTGGATTACGCACATTTAAAAAGGGGCGATAAAACGAATTGAAATTTCTGCAGACGTCAAAACTAAAAAGGCTTTCCTTTGTGATTTGAAATCCAGATGTGAATTTCAGCCTTCTTACAATCAAAGTGTACTGATTTCCCTCCTAATTTCTTTTCCTTTCAATATTCCTTCCCCTTTGAGTCATCTCCCTCTGCCCTTTTCTTCTCATTCTTTGGCATCCCCCTTTCTTCAAGTGCTCCTAATTTTTGCCTGGGGCTTTCCTTATCCCCCCCCCCCAACTTCTGTCCCTTCTGTATTATGCCTTCAAACTGCCCTTATATAGGATCGGAGCAACACTCCCAGTGGCATCCAGAGACTCTTAGGATTAGAGCCGTACAGCCTGATGTTCTCTCACGAGCTGTACCGGTCTATGCTGTTCATCTGGCAAATGTTTTCATCCCCACACCACCTATGTCCCTTATAGTGCATAATAATCAAGATCACCCCTTCTTGGTCTAATTCTTGCCCTTACAATCTGCTCAGATTTTAAAATCTGCAGGGCTGAACTTTAGCAAGCCTCCCCAGGAGGGAATTTCATACTTTCAGAACTGATAAGGCTCCTTTGAACATGCAGGTATAGTTTTCAGACACCACTTTGTCCTGCTGGGGCTAAAAGAGGAAGCATCTCGTAGAAAAGTTACCTGTTGACTTGGTGGTTTACCAAATGATTGATGCGAAGGTCAGCTCAGCTGGCTTTTGAGTATCTTTTTACATTTTGTAACCCCCCATGAGCATGCTTGGGAGTGGCGGGTAGCACCGTAGTTGCTGGCGTATAAAGCGACTGGGCGTATAAGACGACCCCCCAACATTTCCACTCAAAATATAGAGTTTGTTACATTACATTACAGTACTATGGGTCATTACGGGCAGCTATGTCTATCCCAACTGAAGTGCACCCGGCGTATAGGACAACCCCCCCCCCCTTGGAGACATGTTTTTCAGGGGGGAAAAGTAGTCTTATACGCCAGCAAATACTATAAATTAAATAATAATAATAATAAAAATGCTGCTGCTGCTGCTGCATCTGGAAGTGTCTTCAGAGATCAAATCAATTAGGCAAAAAAGTTCTTCATGGTTCATTTTGAAGCCAATGTGAAGTTGCACCTCATCCCTGTAAAGTTGCACCTCATACCTGTCTCTCATGCTGCATCAGGTGTTGGAATATTAGGGCAATAAAAAGCAACAATGTTCTGTGTATGTGTGCAGGTAACAAAGCAACAGACAAAACGGAGACTTTCTAATTTAATTACTTTATTACAGGAAATCCATTTCTAGATAGAAAGGAGGCAAGAGAGAGATTTCTAATCTATTCTAACTCATGAGGATGGAGAGAGATGCAGGGATCTGTTCTGCTCTCCTAGTGCCAACATGGAAAAAGGGACAGTGAGTGAAGAGAGGGTAGGAAGGAAGAGGAAAGGAGAGTATCAATTTATATATCAAAGGGACAGTAGTAAAGTAAAGGCAGGAAGCCTCTTCTGTGTCCTGGCCTATCTGTCTTTCTAACTCTCTGATAGCCCCAATGGCCATGTGGGTACTTTTTGTGGCACTGTCAGTGCTTGTGATGGAAACAAGGGCAAAATTCTGGCCTGGGAAATACCGACACAGTTAGAAGAAGATGTTGTTTTTTATACCCTGCTTTGCACTACCTGAAGGAGTCTCAAAGCAGCTTACAATTGCCTTCCCTTCCTATCCGCACAAATAAAGCCAAATGCTGCTGTTGTAAAAGTTTCTGAAGTAAATATATGTGAATCCATGGAACTTATTTTTCTAGCTTTCAGTCTCGGGGGGTGGGGTGGGTTCTGGTGGAATTTTCTGTTCCATGATTAGATTCCATCCCCACCCACCTTCCTATCTAGCTCTCTTCATAGCTCAGATGATTAGTTGGCTAATTAAGAATACCATTAGCAGTTTCCCTTGGGGGCCTTCAAGTATGCTTATAAGGGAGATGTACCTTATTCATGAAGCTACCTTATCCAATGGTCTATCAAGATCAGTATTGTCCACTCTGACCGGCAGCAGCCCTCCAGGAAATTAGGTAGAGCAGCTTTCATATCACCTACTGTCTGATCCTTTAACTGGAGTTTGAACCTGGGACATCCTGTGTGCAAAGCACGTACTTTACTGCATCTCAGTTTCACCTCAAGGCAGGGAAGGTGTTTTAGCCAGCCCGCTGCCTCTGCTGAACGTGAAAGAGAAAACAGCAGAAGCATCTGCCCTACTGACCAGGCCAAGGCTCTTTTCACATCTTCTCCACGCACTTTAGAAGTAGATTTTCCTTTTGGGCCCAGGAAAATCCAGCTGCAAAAGCACACTGAAAGTGCATTATTTAACACGTGCAGAATGGGCTTTGCTGTTACCTACTGCCTACTGGATGGATACACCCCTATTGCCTTTGTCTGAAGAACTTGAGCACGCACAATCCTAGGAGAATGCTCTGGATTCAGTGTCAGCTTGGTACCCCTTCTTCAGGTTCCCATTCTGGATTCCCCTTTCCCTCCCCAAAGTGCTGAGGACAAGAAGTGAACTGCTGATAGCATTGCTGAACAGCCTCTTGCTACACCTGTCAAATGAGTTAGGATCCTGAGCCACCACCAGTAAAACACTTTTGTCCACCCAGCGCACGTCAGAGAGTGCCGCAGAGAAGTGCCTTTTCACAGAGCGATTTACAGGCGGATTCGTGCACGCTTCGGCTTTGTGAAGTACATGATTATCTTCTAGTATTCGCCCTCTCGAGAGGGTCTGGGAGGCGAGCGTTCCGTGTAGATTGGTTCTATCTTTAATCCACGAAAGCCTCGGCGTAATACAGAACCCTCATTGAGTTTGAGGATCAAGCCCTTGATGAATAGCTCCAATGTGTAGTTAATGAAAGGTAAGACGATGCTTGGATAAGCTTGTTTTCATGCTCCGGGGGTGTAAAACGATCATTCTGCCAGGGGCCAAGGAGAGACTCTATGGCACGTCTCTCCCTGAACTGAAGAGACGATGGTGTTGGGGCTGGCTCTTGGCTTTTTGTTCTTTGCTAATTTTTTCTGTTTGTCTGGAAGTTAAAGTAGCGACATGAAAGAGAGACCGTGCCCCTCTGTCATTGCACTGAACGCCGGGTGACGCAACCTCAGGCTGCTTCGGTTCTTTCAAACCCAAGAATTGTATGCTATATCTTATGGATTTCATGTTCCACTGCGTTAAAAATACTCAAGGTGTCTTTGAGTTAATGGCTGGAGATTTGGGCTCCTGGCCATTGCATGCTGAATTGCCTTGAGTGCACGTCCCTTTGTTTGTGCTGACGTATCTAAAATGAGGCAAGTGAAAACTTTCTACCCTGAATATAATGAGGTCTACCTTGTTTTGAACTGAACGGAAGATCAGTCCATCTCTCTAGCACTGATCTTTCCCTTACCTCCCATAAGGCGGGGCCTTCAACCAGAGCAAATCGCTGAGCTGTAATACTTCTCCAGCGATGTTCCCCGTCATTTGCAGCCCCGTTGCTAACCAGTTGCTGCAGGATAGCCGATGGTCAGAAAGGTCCTGAGATGCCTAATTCCTGAAACGACTACTGAGGTTGCAAAATTTTGGGTGAAATCTGTGCCAGTTAACGTCAGTTTTTAACTTTGTGCTGTGTTGATGCTGCTGTTTTAAATCTGGTTTTACTTGGCGATGATGTGGAAATCTTGTTGAGATGTTGTGGTTTTTTTGTGTTGTATCTTTTGAATGTCAGTAGCGGTGAACTGACCGACTGGCCTAATGTCATAGTGCCCCGATCTGGTTGGCCCAGGCTGGTCAGATCTCAGAGGCTAAGCTCGGTCAACCCTGGTTAGTATTCAGCTGAAAGTCCAAGGTTGCTTCTCAGAGGAAGGCAATGGCTAACCATCTCAGAGTGTCTCAAGCCTTGAAGACCATGCTGGGTTCCTGTAGGTCAGCTGGAAATCGAGTGCACCAACCAGTGTTTCACCAGCTTATACATACAGCTCCTTTCATGCGATCCAAGCCCTTAATGTATGTTTGTTGTGATTCTTACAGTAGCTCTTGGGGGCAGGCTGTGTCTATCTCTTCACAGTGTTGAGGTTGAGAAAGCAGTGGATTATTGGTTTTGTGGCTATTGGAAGACTTCCCAGCTCACTGCTCGTATCCCTAGCTGACAGCAATGCAATCTCGGTGGAGTTACACACCCTTCTCAGCTCCCTGTCTTCAGTGGATTGAGAAGGCTGTAACTTCACTTGAGATTGCATTGTTTCAAAGGGGTTGCATGGGTCTGCAGCAGAACAGCTAGATCTGAGTCCAGTAAACCCTTAGAGAGCGAGAGAATTTTCAGGGGGTAAGCTTTCAAGAGTCAAGGCTTCCCCCCATCATATTGCTCTGTTGCCCGTGGCGTGCCACGTGGCAGGTTGCCACTCTGACAGAGAATTCGCTGCTGATAACCTGGCCAGTGCTTAGGCTAACTTATGGCAACCCCAAGGCACAAGACGTTTAGAGGTGGTTTGTCATTTCCCACCTCTGCCTAGCAACTCTGGGCTTCCCTGGCCACTTCCCATCCCAGTACTAACCACGGCTGACGCTGGTCTGCTCCGGAGATCAGGGGGAAGGTTCAAGAGCCATAGAAAAGTAGATGGCCAGTCCTTATGTGTTACCCTCATGCAATGAATGGTTCAGGGAGGGGCCCTGGCCCAGAGATAGAGCATCTGCATGGCATGCAGAAGGTCCCTAGTGCCATCCCTGGCATGTCTCATGCAAAGGGTCAGGGAATAGATTATGAGAAGGACCACTGTTTGAAACCTTGGAGAGCTGCTGCCAGTCAGAGTAGATGATATTGACTTTGATGAACCGATGGTCTGACTCAGTAGAAGGCAGCTTCATGTGTTGGTTTAACAGAGGCAGATCATGGTGTTAGGGCAAAACAGACTGTGCAAGTAAGGAGGGATTTCTAGAAGAAGAAGAAGAGGAGTTGGGTCTTATATGCTGCTTTTCTCTACCCAAAGGAGTCTCAGAGCGGCTTACAATCTCCTAACCTTTCCTCTCCCCACAACAGACACCTTGTGAGGGAGGTGAGGCTGAGAGAGGCCCAATATTACTGAAGAAGAAGAGTTGGTTTTTATATACTGCTTTTCTCTACCCGAAGGAGTCTCAAAGCGGCTTACATTCACCTTCCTTTCCTCTCCCCACAACAAACACCCTGTGAGGTGGGTGAGGCTGAGAGAGCCCTGATATTACTGCTCAGTCAGAACAGCTTGATCAGTGCGTGGCGAACCCAAGGTCACCCAGCTGGCTGCGTGCGGGGGAGCGGGGAATCAAACCCAGCTTGCCAGATCAGAAGTCCGCACTCCTAACCCATGCACCAAGCTAGCTCTCTAGAGCAGAGTCTTGCTTAGGGATCACCCCTTGTTTTCATGGATTGGCTTGTGTGACTAACCAAACCAGTTTGTTAATTAATTATATTTATTGTACAGCTAGTGATTGATTATACCGCTGCCTGACAATCCGTTCATTAGCTGTGAGTGAACCTTTGCAACCTTCAGCCCCAAAAAGGTTACCCTAGTGCCAGATAAGGCATCGCCAGCTGGCTTCTGCTGATCTAATTGTGGTCCTTCAAGCAGGGCTGTGATGGATGGGCGCTCCATCCGGAAGGGAACAGACTGAGACAGGAATTAGATCTGGGATGTCTGCTCTTATGATGTGTGTTCAGCCGATGGAGAATGCTATGCAACGATAGATTAGGAAGAAAACAAAGAAAACACTCTGAACCTGAGCCAAGGCCAAAAGAAACCGCTCACCACAGGAAAAAAAATGGGGCCGTTGTCATTGCAGCTCCAGCGGAAAATCAAAATTGGTGCTGTGTTGTGTGTCCTGCATACCCAGGATGACCTTCGGCTGATCTTACAGTGGCCTCAATCTTGCATTATTATCATGCTTACCCTTTGCGTGTGCTTCATGTTGCAAGAGTCCAGGTGTTACGCTTGGCACAAAGGAGGAGGACGAGAAGAAGGGAATATCTGGGCCATGTCGAGAGCATCTGCCCTTCCTCTTTGACCTCAGCCAAGAAAGAATGTCAGTGGATCACAGTTACCTGGAAAGAAAGCAGACACGCCCGTATTTAAAATGCATCTGAGCTAGGGATGCTTTGCCCTGGATAGTCCAGGCTGCTCAGATCTCAGAAGCTAAGCAAGGGCTGCCCTGCCCTGGTGAGACTTCGGATGGGGGACCATCAAAGGAAGTCCAGGGTCCAGGCAGTAACAAACGACCACTGAACATCTCTTGCCTAGATCACCCTGTGAAGTCAGCTGTGGTTTGATGTCAGGAAGAAAGAAAGGTTTGGCATCTCAGTAGGGAGAAACTTGCTCTTAGGGGTTTCATTTATTCATGCTCTGTTTGACCCTGGGCCTGCCTGTGTTCATTCCTGGAATCTGCTCAGCCCTGGGAGATGTGCTGTTGCAGTCAAGTGTCTCTGGACAATTGCAAATTTCCCCCCACATTACTAGGAAGAGCTCAGGATTCTGGCCAGGAGTGTGTGGCTTCCAGATACGATTGTTCCCCAGGCTTTTGGCATATTAAGCACGGAGAGATAGGTAGTCCAGTTTGGCTATTTTTCTAGTTAAATGATCCTTTGGTAATCAGGGAGCATACTAAGTGATCTACTCAGAAGCAAGTCCAATTCTGTCCCATAACGTTAACTCCCAGGAAAGTGTTTTTTAGGATTGCAGTTTGAAGTAGAAGAGCGAAGATGAAAATCCCAGTTCAGCCATAATCGTAAAATGAAAGGTTTGCAGAGCTGGGAGAAGTCTGAGGATAATTCCAGTGACCTGAACAGAGATGGATTTCCCCCCCTCTGCGATGGCCCTAACGGATTAGCTCCGATGGGCAAGCTGGTTCATATAACCCGAGCGTAGATTGAAAGTCTTGGTAATTACTCGATTCTCGAGGGAAGATAATATAACTGTTGTGATCCAAGTATTAAAAACAGGTTACAATCTGCAGGGCATGCAAGGGCAACCAATGAAACCATCCGAAGGTGAAAGTAGCCTTGCTCTCAGCCTGGATGTCCGATCCACCTTTGTGTGCATTTGCTGAAGATTCTGTAGGTTACCTTGATTGCAGGTTTGGCTGTAGGAAACACAGGGCCCCCCAACTTCTGAGCCTGGTTGCACCTTTGGAATTCACATACTGTGTGGTGGGCCCAGCCACAAAATGGCTCCTGCAGGGGGTGGAGTCAGTGTGGCGTAGTGGTTAAGAGCGGCGGCTTCTAATCTGGTGTTTGATTCCCCGCTCCTCCACATGCAGCCAGCTGGGTGACCTGGGGCTCGTCACAGTCCTGATAGTGCAGTTCTGACCGAGCAGTCTTGTCAGAGCTCTCTCAGCCTCACCTCCCTCACAGGGTGTGGGGAGAGGAAAGGGAAGGCAATTGTAAGCCGCTTTGAGTCTGCTTCAGGCAGTGAAAAGTGGGGTATAAATACCAACTCTTTTTGTTCGTATGATGGCTGCCGCAGCTTACCTTTCAGTCCTGCCACGGAGATCCTTGTGTTGTGGGGGCAGCTGTTGCCAAAGCAACTTGATTAAAAATCTGCATGGCCAGTGAGGCCTCCCATGGCCAATAGGCACACTTGGCTCACCCACTTTTTGTAAACTCTTGGTGGGCACCAGGAAAGGGGTCAGCAGGTGCTCACAGTTACAATGTTGGGGACCCCAGGTAGAGGGTGGGTAGCTCCATGGTGGTCCTTCTGGTTGTCAAAGGTGATTCAGATAGTTGTTCTCCACAGAGGACATCCCCATCCAGTACCTGTTAGCTCTTCATCGCAGAGAATTAATGGAAGTAGGGAGGACCTAAAGCTCTTCAGGATTTGCAAGTAGATGCCCAAAGGCGGCAAACGTATTTTCCTGGTAATTCTATGCTTTGCTTTTTGTTGCTGCTCTTAATGCTGTTCTCTTGTTGTCGTTCCCCCCATTATCTTTCCACTTTAGATAGTGCCTGAACATCTTGGCATGAACATGAAGATTAAGGGTTGCATTGGATGCCTTCCATAAGAATGTAAATGTGCATCCAAGGGTGGATTTCCATGCACTCTCTGTGTCCTTGAGGGCAATTCTTTATTTAATAAGAGAACCAGTGCACTGAGGTAGATTTTTCTGCATCTCTCTCCCCTTCTGGATCAGATCGGTTGTTATTAAGAAACGCAGTCTGTCTTGCCTGAGAGAGAAAATGTCCTGGTGAAAAATTGTACATGTTCTGTAGCCCCGATTTATTTTTGGAGCATATTTTTTCTGTTTCCCTGTTATATTTTGCCAGGATGGTTATATTGCCTCTCCCCCACCCCAATAATTGAGAAAGCTATTGCCAAGAAGTAAAAGCTTTGTGACTTGGAGGTTGCCCTAACGCCGAAACCAGAAGTACTCAATTACTTCTGGAGAAAACTGATAAGGAGCAATGTTTTCTTGGTGTCCAGGTAACAGGAAAAACCATTCAAGGAAGCATTGGCTCTAGGAGAACTAGATGCACAGATTTTGATTTTCTGCATGTGTGTTTGTATGTTCTGGTGATCCTTTATATATTCATTTTGAAAAGGAGGAGCCCAGTAAACAAACAAGATGCACTTGCGCAGGGAATGTTTCCAGAATCCAATGCAACAGCAGCAGTGTACTCTGGGGTCTGTACCACTCACTGCTGCCGTTATCTTTCTTCCTGATTCTGTCTACCTGGTTCTTCCAGACTTTCTGTTAAGCAGTTCTGTGTCTTCCCCACAATTTCCACGCTGTCTTTTGACTAGAAAGCTGCATTCGTTAGCGTGCCAGTTACACTTTCTCCTCTTGTAATAAAACTTGTACAAGAATCCAGGGATTTCCTCACAGAACACCCATAAAAAGACAGGTGTTTTCTCTGATCCCCCCTCTCCAGCTGTCCTCTCTGTGGGATAGAGACCTTTGTGTCTTGCTGGTGGTAGTGGTGGTGGAGGAAAGTTCTGTCTTTGCAGCCAACTTACAGTGACTCCATAGGGTCAAGAGATGTTTGGAGGTGGTTTGCCATTCCCTGCAATGGAGGAGGAGGAGGAGGAGAGGAGGGGGGAGAGGAGGAGGGGGGAGAGGAGGAGGAGTTGATTCTTATATGCCGCTTTTCCCTACCCGAAGGAGGCTCAAAGTGGCTTACACTCGCCTTCCCATTCCTCTCCCCACAACAGACACCCTGTGGGGTGGGTGAGGCTGAGAGAGCCCTGATATCACTGCCTGGTCAGAACAGTTTTATCAGTGCTGTGGCAAGCCCAAGGTCACCCAGCTGGTTGCATGTGGGGGAGCGCAGAATCGTACCCGGCTTGCCAGATTAGAAGTCCACACTCCTAACCACTACACCAAACTGGCTCTCAAGTACTATCCCTTTGACCCTGATTAGCTTCTGAGAGCTGATGAGACCATACTATCCTAGACCATTCAGGTCAGAGGGTTTTTTGGGATATAGGGGGAGTTATATTATTCTATAGTGCACCGTGGTAGCCAGTGACCTTTTGAACCATTTATGGTTGAGACTCATATATATGAAGGACCATGTCAGTTCCTATGTTTCCATATACCAGATACATCATTCTGGTCCCCCACCCCCACCCCACCTGGACATCAACCATATGCTAGGCCTTTTCTGTGGTGGCCCCTGCTCTGTGGAATGAACTTCCATGGACATCTGGAGAGCTACAGTGTGCCCACCCCTGGCCTAGACCATCCAGGTCAGGGCAGTAAATAAATAAAGGTAGCAATAATATTTTGAATTGGGACACTGGCATGGAAAAGAACTGAGTCACTTCGCTTCCTCTTGCCCGTCCTGAGCTGGATTGGGTCCAGGTATGGCTGCTGTTTACAAAAAACAGTCCTTGCGAGATCTAGCCATAAACCTCTCTTGGGTCCTGATAAAGGGTTTCTGGCCTGTTCAAAGGTGTAGCTGTTGTGACAGCTTCTCTGCTGTGACTGTTTTCAGAGCTGTAAATTTTTTCCATTATTCAGATTGTGCTGGGGGGGGGACAAATATGTCCTTTGGCTTATTTGACAGTCATTTTCCCCTCCCCTCTGCTAATTCCCCAGAATAAAGAACAGATACAAAGTTATTGCATGCCTCACCTTTGCCCTTTAGCCAGCCAAATATCTCTGCTAAGCATGGGATTTAGAAGCCAACAATCTCTGCTCTCCTTTCTCCCTACCCTTTGTTTTTATGAGAATCGCTTGCAGATAACACACACAAGAGGTTGAAGTCCTCTACAATTAGTAGCTGAGAACTTTCCAGTAGTTGGCTCTGATTTTTCTGCAAGAAATATTGTTTCTGTGGATCATTTGCATGGGATCCAGAGGGTCAGTTAGCTACATTCCATTGTACTCTGTTGCCCTTAGGGTTGCCAGCTCCGGATTGGGAAATACCTTGAGATTTCGGGGGTAGAGCCTGGGGAGGGGAGGGATTTCAATGCTATCGAATCCACCTTCCAAAGTGGCCATTTTCTCCAGGTGAACCGATGGCTGTCCTGTGGAGACCAGTTGTAATAGTGGTAGATCACCAGCCACCACCTGGTGGAAGTTGGCACCCTGAGTTCCTCTGGTATGAGAGACATTTACACCGGCAACACAGAATATCTGCACAAGAGATGTGTGTGCACTTTCTTTTGCCAGTCAACATTTCCCTGGTGTCCCCTGCCATTCCATTGGAAACTTTTTTCCTAGGCTCTAATAAAATAAGGTACTTGCTAGAGTGCTATAGCATTATAATGTTAGATTACCCTCATGGCTGGTTCTAGATTTTTGGCGGCCCTGGACAGAGAGCCCGGGGCTCCTGTTGTCCTCTCCTCTGCCTACTACCAGGTCCCCTTTTCATGCCCCCCTTCCCAGCCCAGCAACCACGCATGTCTGGGCATCATTTGTCTACCCACAAATGAGCCCTCTTACCACTTGTTTGAATCACCTTCAGGACCTTTCCCCGACTATCCTGGGCAGTGCATATGGCTGGGAACATGGATGGCAGAGTGCTTGCGAGTGAGGGAGTGGGGAAAAGGGTGGGTGGGTGGGCAGCAGGGGAGGCACATAATTGTCAGCAGTGGGCCCTGCGAGAAGTCCTGGGCCCTGGTAGCTGCCCCACCAAAGGGTATGCTGACACCAGTCCTGGTTGTCAAGATCTGCTAATTCCTCCGAATTCGTGGCTCATTTTTTTTTTTTAAGTCTCAAGATCTTTTTGTAGACATAATAAGTCAGGTCCCATTCCTTCAGCCACTCTCATATTGAAGGGAGATATGCCTTTCACAAATTTCATGTTTATTGGATTTGCAGTTTAGTTTGATGTGATCTACCTTGAGCCTTTGGGGAAGGGCGGAATATGAATGAATGAATGAATGAATGAATGAATGAATGAATGAATGAATGAATGAATGAATGAATGAATGAATGAATGAATGAATGAATGAATGAATGAATGCCCTCAGGGGCCTTGCTATATTTGAGTCTTCAAGGGAATGCCAGTCAGGGGTGGTATGAGCCAATGGGCAAAAGGGGCTGCTGCCCTGGGGTCCACACTTGGGGGGGGGTTCAAACACCCCCTCAAAGGAGGGGCAGAAATAAGAGCAAGCTCCTGCTACCTCTTGCATCTTCCCCGGCTGGCTTCTGTTGGTAGATGTGGCTCCCTCTCACCATGCATGAATTGAGGTCCACTTCTTCCTCGGCAGGGGTCCCGACAGTGGGGAGGTTGTGATGCTGGGGGCCCGTCCTAGATTTGCCCAGAGCCCCAGAATAATCAAGACGCCCGTGAACTAGGCAGGAAGGCTTCAGAATGGTGCTGAAGCTTGTAAAGACAACTTTGCTTTCGGTTTTCTCTCTCAGCTGACTAGAACCTCTCTTGAGGCCAAAAGAGAGGATGCTTCTTCACTGTCTTTGTTCCATCACAGAGGCCTTTGTTACTTCTCAGGGGACCAGTTGTGTCCTTTGCCAAGCTGTCAAGGGGGCAAATTTTTGAAGATGTAGTGGCGCAGGGCTGGAGAAGGTGGCCGTTCCTGAGTTACAAAATGCATTTCTATAGACCGGCTGATGAGACTTCATGCCAGCTTGTTATTTTTATTCTCTGCAGATAACTAAGATAGTGATGGGAAATTCTTCTTAGACTGATTTGATTGGATCAGTGCCTTGTGCAAAAGATCTGAGGTTACTCACAGGCATGCTGGGTAGAGAAGCAAGGTCAGGGTCTCTGTTTTGGAAATACTTGTCTTTAGCACTGACTGATCAGAATTAAAAAGAAGATGTAGTAGGTCTCTGATTTGGCAAAGGGGGCTAACGCTCTTTTGACTGCAGAGTTGATAGAAGTGTTACTGGTTAGTGTTTGGCCTAACACACACATCTTACTGCAGATTTTCAGAACAGTAGGCCTTGAATCTTGACTTCAAATTCGGTTTCTGCCTTAGGCATCATTCTTTTTCCTCTGGTGTATTTATTCTGCCGCTACAATTTTAAAAATGCACTTTTCAACATCGGGGTGGAGTGTCACTTGCGATGTGTGTGTTGGCGTATCGAAAGATTTTTGAAAAATTATGCAGTTGCCCTCTGCTGCTGCCCTCCACCGGGCTGCTGCCATCCAGCAAGTATCTTGCATTTAAATCTTCGTGGTTCAGGTTCCACTCGTGCATTTTCACATTAGTTCCTTAAATCGGGAGTAGTCAACCTGTGGTCCTCCAGATGTTAATGGACTACAATTCCCAATTGGCAGGGGCTCATGGGAATTGTAGTCCATGAACATCTGGAGGACCACAGGTTGACTACCCCTGCCTTAAATGTAAGGGAACAGAAAGGAAAGCGGGCAAAGGGGGGGTGATGTTGAAATTGACAAGACGTTTTCTGAAACTGACAAGTAACAGCAAAGCCCCATTTTCCTTATTGTGGAGCAGTAGGGATTCTCTGCTGTGTTATCAGCCACTCTGAAAATATTGCAAAGAGACACAGTATCAGAATATGGGAGAACATTTTGAGTGTACAGAATGCACGACAGACAGAACCCACTGGCATTGCAAGCTGTGATTATTGGCAGTGTGTGTGCATGTGTGTGTGCACCTGTACAAAGTTGTCTGTCGCTCCACTCCGCACAGGGCTGCAATTTGTATGGGGGAGGAATCCACTGGCAGAAGCTCTGGAGAGCTCTGATTTGATCCTTCCCACTGATTGTGATCTTGGCAGTTTTTAAAAGCCTATCGTGTGGGGATCGCACTCCGTCCTCCAAATGGATCGATACTGAGCGATTCTTAAGTTTGCAGAAGGTCTGTGTGGCTTAGCTGTCATTTTAATGTGAGGGTTTCAGAGGCTGCCTAAATGGTCTCCCCCGAAACTTTGTTCACGAAAGCATTGAAGGGAAAATTGTTTTCAAAGTTAAGGCTTCCTATGCCATTTGCTCTCCACATCTCTTGTCACTTTCATTCCATACTGACAACCACCACCCCCATATTTGGTTTTCATGCAGTACTGAAATCCTTTTCCCTCCTCCGCACTGGGAATGCTGCCATTTACCTCCTCTCAGATCTCCCTTTCAGGTCAATGTTAGCAGCAGTCTAAACTTCACACCTCATTTTAATTTTTTTAAAATTCAGCAATCCAAGACTAATGATAGTCTCATATCATTAGATGCATGCTGCTTGTTTTTTTTTTAATTTTTAAAAGGGGAAATGGAGCTTGTACACCAATCAACTAGCACCTTCCATGGGGCCCCCGAGCTTTCTTCCCATGAACCTCAACATCCATGAGCTTCAATGTCTTTAACCAGCCACGGGTCCATTGTATGTTATGGTTATGGATTTACTGGTCTCACTGTTTATTATTGTTCCATTGTTATCTATGGTTGCCAGTTTCTCTGTATTGTTAATATTCCTACGTTTCTTGAGCTTCCGAGGAGGGCAGTATATTTATTTTATTTTATTTTTATTTATTTATTTAGATTTCTATACTGCCCATTTCTTTGCAGCTCTGGGTGGTTTACACCCATATAAATGTAATAAATAAATAAATAATAAATGAAGGAGAGAGGATAGTGGAAGGGGCAGAGTGGGCAGAACAACCTCAATGTGGGCAGGGGAGTGACCTTTAAGGGGTGGCAAAAGGGTGAGAAGGAATCTGTACAGCTTGGAATTGAAAAAAGGAGAAAATCAGCAAGAAAGCACTCTCAGAACACCTGGGGAAGCAGCGACTAGAAAGCAAACTGAGCACAGAAGGGAGGAAAATCAATGCAGAAAGACAACGAAATCCCAACATACATACACAGTGAAAGCAAGGGGAAACACCCATGCATAATAGGCCTCTGTTACCTGATATCTGGAGGGTTTGAAGTTGTTCCTCCTTGGACAAAGTCTCATTGTAGGTGACAAAAGGTCTGGATGGCCCCATCCTTGACTGCTTCTTCCTTTTCTCGAATTCTCCTCTTGGATGGCTAAACTAAGCTTTTTTCCAAAGGAAGTCCCTAAGCAGTTCGAAAGCAGATACTGTTGCTGGTCTCCTATTTTTGGAGAAACCGCATGATTTACTCACGTCTATTGATTTCATATATCCCAGCCGTGAAGATAAGAGAAGTTACTTTAGTGGGGAGTTGGACATTGGAGGCAGCTAAGGGGACTCCGCTCCATCTGACAACAGGATGTTAAATATTGCTTTGAGACTTGAGGGGGGAGTTTTTGAAACAAGTGCTGTATGGCCCTGTTTCCTCAAAATTGTTGCAGATGAGAAAGTTAATGGCATAGCCATAAATATTACTGAGCTGTATGTTGCGATAACTGTGGGAATGTATGGCTTTTTCAGAGATTTTGCTGCGAGAACTTGAACTGTAAAGATAAACAAGGCACTTGCTGGTGAGAGCTGGTGGAATCCATCCACCTCAACGACGTCACTGCGTACAACAAACAAGGCCCTCCTCAGGGACGGAGGCCTAGCCCAGTCCGTGTCTGCTTTCTTAGCAACTCTGATAAACAGAGATGATTTCACACCACTTGTGGTCAATCTCAGGAGTTTTTCTGCTTGCCTTTTTCCTTTCTCAATTCAGCTTTTGAGAGAAAGCAGCCTATGAACAAATTAGGACCCCATGAAGACAGAGCAGAAGACAATTAATAATATTAGGTTTTTGTCCTTTACGTTGCTGTGGCAAGGCTAGCCAAAGGCCCTTTTAACGTTAATGGGAAATCATTCTTCTGTTTTAAATAGGCTTTCAGCCTGTCTGCTTCTCACTCTCTGGGGTGAATATATGGTTTCATACTCCAGAGCGAACGAGCCTTTACAGGTTCCGTTTCCTTTGGAAAGGGAGCGAGCATTTAGAATTGGCTCGGACAAGCAACACGTGTCTCTTGATTTCTACTGGATGCTTGTTAGCTTGGTTCCATTGGGTTTAAAAGGGATAGAAAAGCTCTCTTTTTGGCGTTAGATCTGCATCAGCCACGTTCTCCTTGTGGACATGTGAACTACAGGCAAGCTGTGGACGATGAGCCAGCGTGGTGTTGTGGTTAAGAGTGGTTCTGGAGAACCAAGTTGGATTCCTCACTCCTCCTCCACATGCAGCCTGCAGGATGACCTTGGGCCAGTCACAGTTCTCTCCAAAATCTCTCTGCCCCACCTCCCTCATAAGGAAGGGAAGGTGATTGTAAGCCATTTTGAGACTCTTTTGGGTGGTGAAAAGCAAGATACAAATATTGGCTGTTCTTCTTCTTTGCTAAAATAATATCTCCTGCTCATCGACATAAGAATGAATTGAGTCATTTAAGTAGGGATGCCAAGAAAAAAGAGGGGGATGTACTTAACCCCCCAAATTGGAAACAAGTAACCCAAAAAGGTTGAAGAAATGTGAACTTACGGCCTGATATAATGCATAGAAAATTATTAAATGTATATCTGACCAATGAAGAAGGCTGTTGCGCCAAAACACATGGGTATAGGCTGGCCTTTCTCAACTTTTTTACCATTGGGAACCCCCTGAAACTTTCTTCAGGCTTCAAAAACACCCAGAAGTGGTGCGATGGTGCAGAATATGGTTGGGAAGCAGAGCTGTGCACACGCCCACACATTGCCTCTCTCCTTCCCACTCCCTCCAGGACCATCTTTGACTATCTGGGGAAGGGTTGCGGGTCTACATAACCCAGGTTGAGGTCTAGGTCGGTGGTTCCCAACCACTGGTCCGCAGCCCAGTGCCGGGCCGCGAAGGCCCTGGCACCGGGCCGCAGCTCCCTCTCTCCGCAGGGCCGTGCCGTGCTGCGCATGCGTTTTGCGCCATGCACGGCCACAAATGTGCATGTGTGGCACTCCTGCGGATGCGCGCATGTGCGGCTGGGTTGCGCATGCGCGTTTGCGCCACTCGTGGCTGAGTTGCACATGCTTGCGCCATGCGTGGCCGCAAATGCACATGCCGGCACTCCCGGCATTCGCCCTCTCCACCGCCGCCGGTCCGCAGCCTGAAGAAGGTTGCGGACCACTGGTCTAGGCTACTTGGTCCATGTTTGTGATTTTTATAATTGATTTTATAGTGAGATTATCATTGAGATCATATAGTGTTTTTAACTTCCATTGTAAATTAATTCATTCACTCATTCATTCATTCCATTTCTATACATGTATTTTCGTATATTTAATGTTTTTCATTTTTCTACACGTTGCACATCAGGCTGCATGTTCATATTTCTTCCAGCTTTTTTGCATTCTTCATTCAGTAGGGTTGCCAGCTCCAGGTAAGGAAAGGCCTGGAGGGGGGGAACTTGGGCAGGGCAGGGTTTGGGAGGGGGAGGTACCTTCGCAAGGTATAATACCATAGAGTCTGCCCTCCAAAGCAACCATTTTCTCCAGGAGTTCTCTGTGGTCTGCTGATCAGCTGAAATACTAGGAGATCTTTGAGGGCTGTGTGTTCGGCTACCCTATTCAGTAAGTATCTTTCGCTGACAGGGCCTGCATGTTCTAAGACAAGATGCAAAAGAAGGGCCTGCTCCTATAAACCAGATCTTAATAGTAGCAGTTCCAGATTAATCCCTGCTGAGTGCTAAGAGTGTTTGTGATCTAGTGGGTGGTGAGAATCATAGAACAAAAATTGAAACCAGCAGCCTGCGTGGGAATGCGAGCTAATTCCAGAATACGCCATTTGGGCAGCAGAGACTCTGAGGTTTATCAGCATCCTCTACCAGTTGAACACTCTTTGCGTTAAGCCTCTGAGCTCTGTTTTTGACTGATATTTCTGAAAAGCCGGTTTATCAGAGCCCTCTGTTGTCATTTTCTTTGTCCCCGAAACTACTTTTCTTAAAACTGTTTTTATTTGGTCTGTCAGCCCCTTAAAGAATGTTTTTTTTACCTTTTTGTAGACTTACTTTAAAAAAGAATGTGTATACAGTCAACATCTCACAAGAAGAAAGGCATAGTCACACCTAGTCTAGCTCTCAGTCTATAAGGCATGGTGGCCAAACTGTGGTTCTCCCGCCTAGTGCTGACAGGAGCTCATTGGAATTGTAGTGCATGGACATCTGGAGCCACCACTGTTTGGTCACCCCTGCTCTATAGGGCCAACTGTCTTCTGCAGTGAATGGTTGACTATTTTCTAATGGCCCTTGGCGGGCAACACACTGGGGTTAAACGTTCTCATGCTTGTAAAGAGAGGAAGAAGAAGAGTTGGTATTTATACCCCACTATGTACTACCTGAACGAGTCTCAAATTGGCTTACATTCACCCCTCCTTCCTCTTCCCACAACAGACACCGTGTGAGGTAGATGGGACTGAGAGAGCTATGAGAGAACTGACTGGCCCAAGGCCACTCAGCTGGCTGCATGGGGAGGAGTGGGCAAACAAACCTGGTTCCTTCCAGTTAGAGTCTGCTGCTCTTAACCATTACACCACGCCAGCTTTCTGCATCTGAGACTGTAAATCAAAAGGAGGGAGAGATGTGGAGAGGTCACTCTGGTGCAAAGCTTTCTTGCACATGTTTGATTTGCTTCAGAGTTTTTGTGATCTTCTGCACATTTTTAAGTGCCTCCAGAACTCATGTGGGTATTTTGCTGATCCCCCCCACTGCTTCTTTGTACCATTTTTATCCAGACTTTTTTCCAGACGCTGCTTTGGAGTTCTTTTTGCAGGTGCTTAATTCTGCATTAAATTTATCGTGACCTGCCCAGCAATGCATTCCTGTTGGTGAAACCGCACCCATGTTCCCTCCCTCCGTGTCTGATTAGATCACTTTGTGGTAACAGTAGCTCAAAAAGTGTTCTTTTATTCTGTTTGACGTTCCTGATGATGTGGTGGCTCTTAACTGGATTGGAAAGGTTCTTCTGACCGCAGGTTATTAGAATCCTCTGCTGCATAAGGCCTGTCTGTGCAGGTTTGTTCCTTGATGGTTTTCATCTAGGAACACTCATTGTTGATGGAATGCCACCTTTCACCTTGCCTCACCTCAAAGTGCTTTTCAGGGAGGTGGGCGCATATCGTGGGTAGAGTAGATGTATGTGAATGAACCTTCAGTCGCTAGTTCCGTTCTTGCAATAGCCCTCTAGCTACAGGGATGGAGGAGTCTTGGGGAGGGGAGTATTTTGTGGCTGTGAGAGACAGGAAATCTGTGGGTCCCTGGGAAGATTTGTTTATAATGTGGTGTGGTCCTTCTATGACTTCATTTTATCGAGAAGAATCTTTCTGGCCTTAATGGCAGCCTGAAGTTTACTTTTCTGTTCTTGCTTTTTTTTCTTGCTGATTCTACCCCTTAGCTCACTTACTCCTATGCAGTGGGTTTTTCACCATAAGAGGTACCCTACTGCAGTGGTCCCCAACCTTTTTATCACCGGGGACTGGTCAACACTTGACAATTTTACTGAGGCCCGGGAGGGGGGGGGTAGCCTTTTGCTGAGGGACGTTGCTGCCACTGCCTGAGCCCCTGTTCCACTTGCTCTCCCGCCGGCACCCCTGACTTCCCACCGCCCGCTGGGGGGTGCTGCCAGCAGCAGCTGTGTAGTACCATGCCGAGGGGGAGCCCCAGCCATAGCAGCCGCTGGAGAGCATCAAAGGTGAGCCAGCGGCAGAGTGGCAGGTCAGCCCCTGAGGCAGCAGCCGGGGAGGAGGACGAGCAGCGGACCAGTACCGACTGATCCACGGACCGGTACCGGTCTCCAGACCAGGGGTTGGGGACCACTGCCCTACTGGATCAGGCCACTGGTCTAGCTAGGCAGCATTGTGTTTTACACAGTATCCAATCAGTTACCTTGAAGAATAGGAATTTGAGGCCAGGGCCTGACTAATAAAGCCTCCGGGCTTCAAGGATGCTAGAAGGACAGCAGCCTTGAAACCGCTTTCCAGAAACACCTTTCCTGCAGCCTTGGAGCTGCCTTCTGAAGGGCAGAAAGGCCTGTTTCATCCCTGAAACTAATTCCCTTTTGTTGATTGCCGGCCTATTCAATTACTGGGGTCAACAGGCTGGTTTTTCTGCCATTGCATTGTTTCCCCAAATCCTCTGGCTCTCCTTTATCTCATAGGCATGAATGATAGTCACATGCTTGTTTGAAGAACTCAGAGGATGCATTTGGGGAACATTCCTGCCCCTGATTAAAGCCCCGGCTATGGGGAATTCAGACCTTTTCTTACATGCTTAAACCAACCTCTCCCTGACCTGAATTTGTTTCTTGGTCATGGGAGAAGGAGGTGGAAGGATGGGAAAGCTGAGCCAGATGTTGGAAACTGGCCTTGGATGGGTAGATAGAGGCACATCTTGTCCTCCAATCGTGGCTAATTCCTACATGGATCAGCACTGGGACCATTGTTGATTGTGTTTTACTTGTGCTGAGCAGTATGAATAAACCCCATTGTAATAAATGGACAGGAAAGTGTGTGTGTGTGTGTGTATGACAAACACAGACAGAGAGAATGAGTTATAAGCTCTGCTTATCAAGAAGAGCAGTTTTGTGTCCTTTGCTTCTTAGGGTTCTCTGTCTCTTTGTCTACCTGAAGTTCCTTAATTGAACTTCAGGGCAGAGTTCACCTTTCTATTCTTACTGCTTAAAGGTAAAGGTATCCCCTGTGCAAACTTAGTTACACTTAAATCCTTGTTGTCCACAGTGGCCCCCAGTCTTTTTTGGGCTGGGAGCTGGGAGGGGAGGAGAGGGAGGCGCAGGCACCGGTGTGCTGTCGCTCCCAGGTGGGGTGGAGAGTGAGCATGTGCCACGGGAGGGGAGGGAAGCGCCCCTCCTGGCATGCCGGTGCCCACGCCTCCCCCCCTGCCATTTGCACTTACAGTGGGAGAATCCCCCCTCCTCAGTTGAGGTTCAGGAGCATCAATATATATTTTAGTGATTTTAATCCTTTACAGCTTGTCCATCAAGCCGTAAGCCACGTATGGGGACTTACCAGGACTTTGCAGAAACAACAACAATACACACAAAACTCTCCTTTTTTGCTACCTGGCTTGAGTTGCTATAGAGTGGCAGAAGGGTTTTTCAAATACCTGGCAGACCAGAATACCTGTCAAGGACTAGAGTAACAGAAATCTAAATGTGAGTAGCCTACTAGATATCCCTACAGATCAGTAAGATCCGGTGGCACCTTAGAGACGAACAAGATTTTTAGGGTGTAACTATAAGCTTATACTCTGAAATCTGTGTCTGACTCTAAGGTGCCCCTGGATTCAAATCTCCTGTTCTAGTGCAGACCAACAGGGCTTCTCTCTGAAACAGAATTCAGATTGTGACCTTGTCCCCTTGTACATTTTGCTGGAGCTCCTGGGCAGATAAATTCAGGTAGAAATCCTGGAAAAGAGTAGCTGACGCAAGCATGCTTTATGAAAACAGTAATTTGCTGGACTGGAAAAGCCTGTGCCAGGGAACTGAAAGTAGATAACCTTGGAGAGAGACAGAGACCCGGTATAGAGGGAGCATTCAGATCTAGCCAGCAGAATCTGCTTAGGATCCCCGGCCCCAAAGAGATCACATTTGCCTCAACCAGGGCCTTTTTGGCCCTGGCTTCGGCCTGGTGAAATGCTCTGCCAACTGAGATCTCAGACATTAACACAAGGCCGAAAACCACCTGATCTACTGGCCTTCCTGTCAGAATCCACCGGCCAACTGCAATATTTTAATGTTAATTTTAGATGTTTTATTCTACTGTAAACTGCCCTGAGTCTCACAGGATAAGGCGATTCAAAAGAGGACGGTAACTAAAAACACCAGAATAACTAAAAACCAGAAGCACATTTTGACACGAGGCGAATACTGGGAATTCTGTCAGCAGGAGCAGCATGTTTGTCTGTTCCGGAAAGCAGTGCATTAAAAAAACTACAAATGATTTATTCTTTCTGTCTGAGTTAATAGCTCTTACCTAGGCGGGTCTCCTGCCGTTTGTGTATTTTCCTCTCCTTTTCTCTGAGATGCTGCCGTAATGGAAAGCAAACTCTACCCTGGGGGTTTGTCTGCAACCTGCCCCCACCCCTTAATGTTGTGCTGGGCTTTTTTGGCGTATGATAGCCGTTTAGTTAGCTGTGTCCTGATAAGCAAAATAAAATCAAAGCAGAGTTGCCAACTCTGGGTTGGGAAATTTCTGGAGGTTTGGGGGCGGAGCCTTGACAGGGAGGAGCCTCAGGAAAGTGTAATGCCATTTAGTCCAGCCTCAAAGGCAGCCATTTTCCCCCAGGGGTTCTGATCTCTGTAGTCTGGAGATAAGTTGTATTTCTGGCCCACATCGTATCAAGACAAATGATATTTATTCTGCCATAGGCTTTGGTGAATACAAAAATGCGAAACCACTGTGCACAGGCTATAAACAAATCACCGATCAGACTTTTTAAAATCAAGCACTATAATAATCTTTCCTATAACAATATTATGAAACCATTCCAAAGGGATACAATGCAATATTACCCATTACACCTTCAATAGGGGTCCATTAACAATCTTAAATCGCCAAGCTTAAAGCCCTAGCTCGATCTCCAAGCCTGGCCTTGGAGATATAACGTATCCTCACCTAGCAATGCCAGGAGCCATCCTAAACATAGTATTTAGTAAACACATCAGGTGCTCTAGATATACATTCCCATAACAAATCCCTGTTTCCTAATAAGTTTTCTGCAAGTGTTTACCCATAAATAGAGCTATAGTCCTGTAAAGCTCAAGGATTTCTCCCATTGTAATGCACAAGACAGTAGATTCTCGGATATCATTAATCACTTGTCTTCCCAGCCAATGTCAGGTTTTGGACTCGTAAAAAGTTCAAAAAGTGTACAAGTAATGTTGCTAACATCGCAAAAAGCAACTGACATCATAATATAACAGCAATAAATAGAGTGTCACTCATAGAATCATTGACTTCCAACTCAAAATAATGTTTCTCGTCTCTACATTGTAATCAAAACATACACTTTTGTGAGTCAGCACTTCAGATCCGAAGGGTTGGATAGGAAGGCATGATAAATTCAGTGCTCCCTTTGTCAGACGCTTTGAAGTGTGTGTCCATTAGGCTGATGCTTTTATATTCATAATCGAGAATATGGGTTGGGTTGGTGGACGGGCCAACTATAGTTAGATAAGCAAAGTAAGATTGGCATGCAAATTAGTGTAAGACATGCAGATACAACGGGAAGTTATGTAAGTATAGCCAAGTTACTTGATGGCTGTAAAAGGTGGGATATGTAAGGTAGTAGGACTTATAGCGAGTGAGGAATCCTGTGTATAACCAGCTTAGTGTAGTGGTGAGGAGTGCCGGCTTCGAATCTGGTGAGCTGGGTTTGATTCCCCACTCCGCCCCCACATATAGCCAGCTGGATGATCTTGGGCAAATGACAGCACTGATAAAGCTGTTCTGACCGAGCAGTAATATCAGGGCTCTCTCAGCCTCACCCACCTCACAGGGTGTCTGTTGTGGGGAGAGGAAAGGGAAGGCGATTGTAAGCCACTTTGAGACTCCTTCGGGTAGAGAAAAGCGGCATATAAGAACTGAGTCTTCTTCTTCAGTAATATCAGGGCGCCCTCAGCCTCACCTCCCTCACAGGGTGTCTGTTGTGGGGAGAGGAAAGGGAAGGTGATTGTAAGCCACTTTGAGACTCCTTTGGGTAGAGAAAAGCGGCATATAAGAACTGAGTCTTCTTCTTCAGTAATATCAGGGCTTTCTCAGCATCCCCTCCCTCACAGGGTGTGTGTTGTGGGGAGAGGAAAGGGAAAGCAAATGTAATCCGCTTTGAGACTCCTCCTGGTAGAGAAAAGCGGCATATAAGAACCAACTCATGGCTGACTTATAAGAACCAGGTCATGGCTGACTTATGCCGACTGTATGAATTACTGACATCCATAGCCTCCTATCACTGACAGCCTCATTCAGGTCTTGCAGAGTGGAGGCCGTGGCTTCCTTTGTTGAATTAATCACTGAGGAACCTTAGGTGCCTGTTAAGACCTAGATGGGGGCGGGGTATGGTCTTGGTGTGGCATCAGAATGTGGCAGAATGGAACATTTCTTTCCTCACCTTCAACCTCATCTCAATGATCTCCACAAAATGCTGATCCTGGGGAATGGGGAACCCTGAGGAAAAGTATGGAAGAGCTGTTTGTCATGGGGAGGGGGAATGGGCAGAACTTGCCATGTTAGTTTGGATCCAACCCTCGAACTTGTCAGTGAATTCCAAATCACCAATTTCCTGTTGGATTCTCCCTTTGACCTTTCTTTGTGGACGAAGAGCAACTGATCCGCAACAGAATGTCCTGGAAGAATAAAATGGCTGCCCACTGGGTTTCTGAATGTTGTCGTTTTTAGTGACAGATTGGTATCTAGTTGTTCTTTTACATAAGAACTTAGTCATGGAAGCGGCAAAAGCCCAGTTTTCCCATTGGTTTTTAAAGTGAGAAAACCATTGTGAGGTGATGGGTCCCCTGCAGTCTTTTTATGTTGATATGTAAAGGTGGGATATGTAAGGTATCCTCAACACTTTGTTTTGCCTAAGGGATTTGGTGCTTACTGTGCCCTGGATAGCTCACACCTGCAGTGGATCTCCAGGACTTGGCAAATGCCGAAGTTCTAACGCATGGGAAGGGCATTCACAAGAAAGCATTCAGCACGCAGAAGGGATGAGCGGAGATTACCCGGTCCTGGCTTTATTTTGATAAAAACAGATGCAAGAATAATAGGAGGGGTTGTGGTTTAGTGGTGAGACGTCTGTTTTGCACGCAGAAGGTGTCAGGTTCAAGTCCCAGCATCTCCTGTTTAAAGGATCAGATGATGTGAAAGACCTCTACCGGAAACTCTGTAGAGTTACTATCAAAGTAGATGGTGCAGATATTGATAAGACCCATGTTCTGTCTGGTAGCTTCATAAGTTCATGAGGTTCTATTTGATTTGAGTATAATAAGAGTATCCAGAATAGAATTATGTGTGGGTGGATGTGTAGTTCCTTGTGGGTTTCATATCACTAGGAGCTCGGATGTGCAACCAGAGATGTTTTCAGAACTTTTTCATGCACTCTCCCATTTTAATGGGCAGTTTTCCCTCGCTAATTTGAACTTAAGCCTCTCTGCTTCCCCGAATCTACTGCCTTCTTCCAATTTGGCTACTGATTTCAGGTGCTCGTGCACCATCGATGACCCTTTTCCAAAAACCTTCTTTGGATGGAGCTATCTTGTGTCTCTTTCTAAGGGCTGTTCAAAATGTTTCTGCCGGAGAGTCCATTACGCAATCCCATCCATTGCACAGAATGTCCCTTTCTGCTTGGAAGAATTTTCCAACTGCGTTGTGTAGGGGTTAGTCTGGGATCTGGGAGATCTAAGTTCAAATCATTGCTCTGACATGGAAGCTTGGGCTGGTCACATGCTCTCTGCCTAACCTACCTTGCCGGATTGTTGTGAGAATGAAATGGAAGAGAGAAGGAGGATGGCAGCTGTTTTGGGTGGGTCCCCGTTTGGGAGATAAGTTGGGTATAAAGAGTAGATAGGGACCCCCAAAGAGATGTCATTAGATTCATAAGACTAGATAAAACAGTGGAAAAACAGAATGTATGAATATCAGTAGATGTTGTTCAGGGTCCCCCATCTTCACAATGGCTTTGCCTTGTTTGAGAATTCATGAGCATGGGATTCACAGAGCTTTAAGCATGTCAACGCAAATGATGGGCCTGTAGAAATGGAAAGGGTTGGGGCCCCGGTCATAAAAATCTTTGCTGGCCAAGGCTCGTCACACGTGGCAGTGACTGGAGTTGGGAATGGAAAGTATTCTCATTTTAACTTAACTGCATTGGGGGTGGAGGGTGTCAGAGGGCGACAGAGTGGTGGATTCCTGCCCTAGCCCTGTCCCCAGGCCAGCAGAGTAGACTGCTGATCCATTTCTGGCATTGGGAGTTTGGGGGGGTGATGGAGCGTGAGGTCACATCCAGCTGCAGTGTCTGGGGGTGATGTCACTTCCGGTGACATGGGGGCGTGGCCTGCTGGCCTCACTTCTGAGGTTTCTCACAGCCTGAAGAATTTTTCAGGGGTTTCTCATTGGTAGAAAGGTTGAGAAAGGCTACTGTAGGGGTTTGAAGGGCAGAGATGTTCAGAGGAGGTTTGCCATTGCCTGTCTCTGCATAGCATTTCCTTGGTGGTCTCCCCTCCAAGTACTAACCAGGGCTGATTCTGCTTAGTTTCCGTGATCTGATGAGATCAGGCTAGCCTGGGTCATCCAGGTCAGGGTCGTTGTGATAGATTCGGCAGCAGAAATAAGACAAGAAGGCACAGTAGCAAATGCAAAATCTTACGCCTATTCTGAGAGCAATTGTGGAATTGTGGAATGCATCACCTTGAAACTGTTTCCCAGTTCAGGAATGTGGTAGAGGAAGATATTGAGTTAACAGCGTTTTGTCTAATCTGCTTTTTCTTTTAACAATGTTTTAAATTGGATTTTTTGGGTATGTCTTTGTGGACTCCGTGTTCCCATAAAATGGTCTGCAAATTATCCTTTTTAGAACACAAGGGTTTTGTTCTTTCTTTCCCCTGGGTGGTAGGAAAGATAATCGTTCCACATTGAGTTTCCTTCAGCGCTAGAAGCATAACAGAAGGGACAAATTTGTTTCCTAAATTAAAGGGTGGTGTGCAACAGGGCTTTTAATTGTACCATATCAGAGCTCGTTTTCCGCCCTTTTATGATCTCCTGGCACGTGTGTTCACACACACACACAGACACAAATTCTCACAGTGGCTGAAGTGTGTTGTTTGTGATCTGGAACACATGCTAAGGTTGACATCGCCACTTGGCTGTGAAGTTCACCAGCGACTTTCTCTTCGCCAATGTACCTTTGAGAGCAAAACGAGAAACTCGTGTTATCCTGAGCTCTTGAAGAAAACATTGGATGCACAGATGGCATAGAAGAGAAACTGGTGGGCAGTATCCTCCCAGCTTTTCCCTTGGTGAAAGAGGGAATGACTGTGCTGTAGACCAGCAGTCCCCAACCCCAGGTTCGGGGACCGGAACCAGTCCGTGGCTCAGTTGGTACCAAGCCGCAGCTCCTCCTCGTCCTCCTCCCTGGCTGCTGCCTCTGGGGCTGCCCTGCCACTCTGCTGCCAGCTCACCTTTGGTGCTCTCCAGCGGCCGCCTTGGCTGGGGCTCCCCCTCGGCCTGGCACTGCCCAGCTGCTGCTAGCAGCACCCCAGCGGACGGCGGGAAGTCAGGGGCGCCGGCGGGAAAGCAAGCGGAACGGGATCAGGTGGCGGCGATGTCCTTCGGCAAAAGACTCCCCCCCCCCCGGGCCTCAGTAAAATTGTCAAACGTTGACCGGTCCCTGGTGATAAAAAGGTTGGGGACCACTGCTGTACACTTTATGGATGAAAGCCACCAAGGGTCGGTGGCTAAACTGAGGAGCGGAAAAGCCGGTCGGCTCCTCCTCTGCAAATTAAAAATGCTTGCCAAGCCCAATGGTCTAGCACAGTCCTGAAGAAAGACCCTGCATTTTTTAAAGTAAGGAAGAAAATGTGCTGGTTATTATGATTGTTGTTTTTATTTTTTTAGATTTTTATTTCCCTCCACTCCTGGAACAGGCTCGTGGCAGGTTAACAAAGATGGTCCATCACTAAAACCCCCGATAAAAGCCCATTCAAATATCAATATCGATACAAGGACATAAAAAGATTAAAGACATCTGGGAGTTGACAGCAGCTTTCTCACTCCACTGAAATTCATGGCCTCCCTATCAGGCTCCTTGCGAGATCTCACTGCCTACCCCGCAGGGGTGGTTCAGTGGCTGAACTTTTCAAGATACTGAAGGGGAGATTGCAGCAAAAGGCAATGTTTCCAAGAGGTAAAACTGTACTGACTATCTCTGGATTTTCAACTGGCAGCTGTCCTCTGAAGTGTTCCAGCTCCTTAATCTTTGCTCCCACGGTAGTAAGCGATTAAAAAACCCTGCATTCAATCATGTTAATGCATGCATACGCAGGAAAAAAGCCATTAAACCAATCCGAAGCCCTTTCATATTTATCTTATGGCCTGTGTTTTGTCAGAGATCCGAGGATTGTCTGCCAGTCACAAAAGGGACGTTCGAGGGGGTAGTTCGCTATTTCCTGCCTCCCTGTCGTGACCCCTAGTGTTCCTTGGGAGAATTAGCACCCAAATCCTTGGAGGTCTCCCAGCCAAGTACTAGGGTCAGCCCTGCTTAGCTTCTGAGATCTGCTAGGATCGGGTTTACCTGGGTCATCCTGGTCTTATTTCATGCACAGACACCCACACATTTTAAAAAGATCCACAACATATGCTTTTGTAAAGATTCGCAACCTCAAGCATTTGGCATCATTGTAGGTGTAGCCCAAGCTTGTTAGAACTTCCACCTCTCAGAAGGTAAAAATAATCTCCCTTGGGGGCTTGGAGGGCTGTGCTTAATGCCTGGAGCTAATTACCTTTCCAGGAACAAAGTTCCCCTGTGCAGCAGGCCCTTGGCTGACAGCTGCAACAACCGTGTCCAGTGAATTCTGCACTTCGGTGTATCCAGAAGCATCCCTCAGGTGCTCGTTGGATCCCAACAGCGGGTGGAGTTGGCAGCCGTTCCGCGTCCCTTCTCTGTTCCCAACGGGAGGCTTGCTTTGGAGACGGCACTCCGTGTAAGGTGTCACGGCGTGAATGGGAGGGAGCAGATGGCAGGTGCCTGGCAGTTTCTTAGGTGATGCGGCCCCCCGAAGGAGGGAAGCCGTAGAAGGTTGTGGGACCCAGCTGTCAGTGTTTTATGCCGTAGCGGGACCGCTAAGCCAACGGCATCCAAGTTTGGTTCCCTATCATGGCCAAACAGCTCTGTGTCATTGAACTGTGATACTATCTTGATGTACATAAAGGTATTGTTCCATTGGGCTTTGATTCATGGGATGGCCTGCGGTGGGTTACGCCCACCACAACATCGCGTCACGTATATTTACTATGACAACGAGAAGAGACTTCCATGCAAGAGGGCACTGAGAATTCTCTGCCAGAGTTCCCTAGCATCCTTCACAGAGTTTCCAATTTTTCTCTAAGAAGAAACAGAGGCTAAAACACTTTTTGTAGATAAGCATGAGAGAGTGCAGGAGAAAAGGAGGAGAAATGCGTAAAATAAATAAAAAACAACCACCAGGCATTCTGGTTGTACTTAAAGGCAGGTCCCAGGCCACAAGAGGTTGAAGACGACTTTCTTCTTGGCCCTGGAGGGCTGATCAGAATCAGAATCACCCAAGCTGGAAGAGACCACAAAGAGCCACCTTCTCGGAGACTTAAAAATCGCACCCTCCTGACGGGTGCTCTCATCCTAAAAACGTCCAACGAAGGAGACTCCAATGCCCTCTGAGGCAGCATGCTCTATCTACAAACAGCCCTCTTGTTCCGTATTTGAGGGGAACATTCTTTCCCATAATTTGAGTCCATAGCTCCTAGTCCTGGACATCCTTCCCACTAAGGGAAACCAGTACCCCTTCCCCAAGACACTTGTGGGAGTTGGGGGTGTAGGGTTGCCAGATCCAGGTCTGGAAATTCCTGGACATTTGGGGATGGAGCCAGAGGAGGGCAGAAAGCTCTGTGAAGTCACTGACCAAAGCAGCCATTTTCTCCATGGGAACTGTTCTCTGTCATCTGGAGGTGAGCTTTAATTCTAGGGGGTTCTCCAGGTCCTACCTGGAGGCTGGCATCCCTAGTTGCTATGCCAAGGCAGGCTATAGCAAAACCACCTCTGAACGTGTCTTGAAAACCTCACAGGGTTACCGTAAGTCCGCTATGACTCGATGGCGACAGGAAAAAAATGGCAAAATACTCAATGTGTTTGAATGTTTCAGAAAAATTAAGACAACACGTACAACTGTGAATACAGCATGTTGGAATCTGAAAAATTGCTCTCTCAGCTTTTCTTCCTGGGGAATTGTTGGGCCAGCATGTAGTCACGGACTAAAGTTCACCCTCGTAAGGACAGTTCCAGAGTGTGACCTATGCGCGATTGTTCTAAAGGGTGCTGCAATCTGGGTACTTCATCACTTTCCTAATTAAAAACAAACACACCCAAACACACACACACACCCTTTGACTGAATATAACAGTCCTGACACATTAGCAAGCGTCTGTGAGGAGAACCCAGCTTGTTGAAGAAATGAATACATTTCGAGGAACTGGTGAGGGGTATAAATGCCTTATTTCGCCATGATAGGGTTTGTTTTCCTCGATTACCTGCAAACACATCCAGAGCCGCTCTAGTCTGTTAGATGAGTCCTGTAACGGGGGTGGGTGGGATTCTCATCCATCTCAGTCCAGCGATAATACCAAAGCCCTTCATTAGAATGAAGTAGGGATGAGGGGGGAAGGAAAGGTAGGATCCTGCGTTGAGCAGGGGGTTGGACTAGATGGCCTGTATGGCCCCTTCCAACTCTATGATTCTATGATTCTATAAAGAGGTTGAGTAAGTTGTGAGGGACGTGGGGAGAGAGTGTGTATTCCCCCACCCCCATAATACTGAAGCTTGGGGTCACCTAATAAATTTGGCTGGAGATAGATTCAAGGCAGGCAAAGAGAACGCCTTTTGTGGGAGGAGGGGACGCTTCACAATTAGCTTATAAATTTCACTGCCCACCAGCTGTACCGCCAGCTTTGACTGCTGGCGGGTCAGGTAGCTGACAGCTCCGATAGCACCATCTTTAGAGGCGAGGCTCCTCTGAATGCTGGGGATGAACAGTGGGGGAGGGCGGCTGCCCTACTTTCCGGGGAGCATCTGGGCTGGCCAGTGTTGAAAACAGGACACCGCAGAAGACAGAAGGCACGCCCCGGCTGGTTATTTAGGTGTTCCGTTGCTGTAACCATGTTTGGATCCACGGAACTTATCCTGCAGCCAAATTAGAGGTGTGAAATTATTAACATTTAACCATTGAAATACTAAGGGTTCCTTTACCTGCCTGTTGGGGGGCGGGTTGCTGTCATGCTGCAACCAGTTTACTGCAAACCTGTAGGATTTTCAAGGGAGGGAGGAGGCATTCCCAGCAGGGGGAGTTCGGAGAGCCAGCTTGGTGTTGTGGTTGAGAGCCTTTAATCTGGAGAACCGGGTTTGATTCCCCCTCTTCCTCCACATGGAGCTGGGTGACCTTGGGCCAGTCACAGCTCTTGCTGAACTCTCTCAGCCCCACCTACCTCACAGGGTGTCTGCTGTGGGGAGAAGAAGGGAAGGCGATTGTAAGCCGCTTTGAGACGCCTTCCGGTAGTGAAAAGCGGCGTATAAAAACCAATTCTTCATCTTCATCATTGTCTGGCTCTGCAACTTCCTTGGTGGTCTCCCATTTTATTAACCAGACCCTGCTTGCTTCTGAGATGATGATGTTTTAATTTGTTACCCACTACTCCCAAGCAGTCTTGTGCCGTCTTACAGATGTCTAGTTAAAAGCCCCCATTAAAAACCCCATTAAAATGGACGCAAAAATACAAAGTACAATAAACCAACAAACCCAACATCATGGCGGAGAACCCCCACCCCTATCCCCAGCCCTACCTCTAGAGGGAAGAGGAAGGAGAGACGAGGTCACCAAAGTTGCAGCTTGACACCAATGAGATGGGGCTATCCCCAGCTATACGGGCGAGGGCTGATCATTTATATGATGCCGTAAGTATTTTCCACAGCTTGGGAAACTGCCAGAAGGATCCCTGTGCATTCCAGGAGTATCTGTGCCTGCAGAAGGTGCGTTTTCCAAAGCTGGCCTTACTGTTAATGGTCTATGCATGACACTGAGGCACATTAACATGTCCGAATTTTTTTTTAACAAAACTCAGTAGCAGAGGTGATAATGTGTAAGAATATATATGTGCGCTAGGCTGTGAGCATGTTAAACGTAAAAGATAGTATTTTTATTGTTTAAATGGTTGTTTACTTAAAGGAGGTTAATGGCTATATATTTTAGCCCTTTACGGCCTCCTTTGCTCCCCCAAAAGGGCTGATAACAGCTTACTACAGTCTCCCTGTATTTTGGGGGAATTACAGCAAACTTCTGTGTTTAGTTCTAAATACCATCTTTCCCCCAGTCGATAACAAACATAAGAAAGATGGGAGGCCCCGCCCCCATGGGTGGGGCAGATCCTGTTTATTGTTAAAGGCATGCAGTGCAAAAACACCCACTTATTTATTGTTCATGTGATTTATATACCACCCCTCACTGTGATTTATTCTCTGGCATTTGCTTGGTGTTGCAATGGGGGACTCAGTTGGGGGAGCATCCTGGCATAAGTGGCATTATTTGGGGGATCGACAAGGGGAATTTTGATTTTCGAGTTGAAATGGATGCTGCTAGAAGCGGGCGCGGTTATGCTCACAACCTGATCACCGGATGCATTTGCAAATAAGCTGTTTGCCGTAGAAGGCGCTGACATGAAAGGAAAGTCGCCCCGTCACAGACCCTTCTGGGAACTCCCTACTGCTTGGGGCGAAATCAGTGCTGTAAAGCGTCACATTTCCAATGGGTTTCATATACATAGCCTGTGATCAGCAGGGGGAGCTGGTTGGCAGAGAGAACGGTCCGGGGCAGTCTGTGCTTGAAGGTCAGATAGGATTCTTACCCCAGCGTAAGGTTTCTGGGGCTAGAACCGAATGCCTCTGACAAAGCAAACCCTAGTCCACGCAGGTTTATGCTGGAGCAAAATCTTGAGCATGTTTACGTTTCCACTAGACCCTGAGGATTTGTGCCGTTATTTCTCTGCACTTCTCTAGAACAGTGAGTGTCAGATTTCTGCCCTAAAAAAGTAGGGGAGTTCAGTTTGGGAAGCAGCTCCTTATCAGCAGGTCTTCCCTGTTTCCCCAGAAGCTGAGATCTGGCTGGCTGACAAGATTGCAGCTGTCCTCGTTCAGCAAAGCTGTTCAGGCTCCAAAGTCAGCATCCTCCTAGAAACCCGCTCAGGCGGAGGCTTGTCATCTCACCATTCAATGAGTGTGCTTTAATGGTTTAATGGCACAGCGTTGGAGGCTGAATTTCCCTGCAGCAGTCCTGCAGGAAACCTTTGATATTCACGGGCAAAAGAGGGGAAAGGCAACGGTACATCAGAGCATCATTGGTGTTTTCCCGTAACCAGCCATCCTTGAAAATGTTTTGCCCTCGCTTCTAGGAAGGGAAGCTCTGAATGAAAGAAAGCAAGTTAACCAGATTTAGTTTCTGGAGTGAAATGTTGGGCTTGTAGCTGATAGGGAGGCCAGCCTCCAGGTGGGACCTGGGGATACCCCAGAAATCTTGCTTAGTCCGGATTACAGAAAACAGTTCCGTTGGAGAACATGGCTGCTTTGGAATGTGGACTTTATTGCCTTGTACCCCACTGATATCCCTGTCCTCCCCAGGCTCCACCCCCGAAATCTCCAGGATTTTCCCAACCTGGATCTTGCAGCACCAGGAGGGCCCTGCCAAACCTAGTGGCTGGTTTAAATGGCAGCATTTTAATTTTCAAAGTGTTTCATGTGCATCAGGTTTTCCAGCTTCAGGGAATCCTTTCTGTGCAACTTAGCCTTGCATGGAATCCTAGCGTGTTGCAGAGGATCGTGGGAAATGTTCCAGGTGCAAATTCAGCTCACTCAGAGCCTGGTTGTCAGTTGCACAGCCAGCTTTCCCCTGTGGCTGCTCATTGCTGGAGAGGTTTCTTTGGAAGTTCGTCTGCCATTCTTCTCATCAGGGAACACCATCTGTGTGAAACCCCACACTTCACACTGTGCCTTTTCAGCAGTTTAATAAACTTTTTTGGCTATTTAAGGCAGTACAGACTGTAACTCAGTGGAAAGGTTCCTGCTTTACATACCGAAGATCTCAAGTTCGATCCCCAGCATCTCCTGTTTTCTCATTCATTCATTCATTCATTCATTCATTCATTCATTCATTCATTCATTCATTCATTCATTCATCCATCCATCCATCCATCCATCCATCCATCCATCCATCCATCCATCCATCCATCCATCCATCCATTCATTCTATGATTCTCCCCCTGAATCCTTACCCAGATGCTTGGAAGCAGCGATGAGGTGGCTCAAGCAGAGTTGTCTGAAGCTCAACCCTTCAAAGACTGAGGTCCTGTGGCTGGGCAGGAAGGGTCCAAGTGAGGAAGCGAGCCTAACCAACCTGGACAGAGTACACCTATCAGTGGCTTGCTTTGCCAAGAACCTATGCGATTCTCCTTCTCAATGGAGGCTCAGGTCACAAAGGTAGCATGGCTGGCCTTCTACTACCTGCACCAGGCCAAGCTACTAGCACCCTACTTGGCCCTAGAACATCTAGCCACAGTGATCCATGTGATGGTTACTGCTAGACTGGACTTCTGTAATTTGCAGGCCTTCCCTTAACCGTGATCTGGAAACTACAACTGATCCAGAATACCATGGCCAGGAGCCTCACAAACACACCGTGGAGGTCTCAGATCCGCCAACGACTGCTCTGTCTCGCAGTTGAATTCCGGATCAGACTTGAGGTTCTGGTAATCAACTTCAAGGCCATACGCTGTCTGGGCCCAGTGTATCTGAGAGACTACCTTTCTGCCTATAGCCCCCAAAGAGTGTAACATTCGGCCACCACCAACTGTCTGAAGATCCCTGGCCCCAAAGAAGCAAGGTGGGCCTCAACCAGGGCCAGAGCCTTTTCGGTTCTGGCCCCTATCTGGTGGAACGAGCTCTCTGAAGAGATTGGGGCCTTTCCTGAACTCCCAAAATTCTGAAGGGTCTGTAAAAGAGAGCTCCTCCACCAGGCAATCAACAGAGGCTAACAGACCTAACACCATTCAGCTGGCCCCCGATATCACAGACATCTTCCACATCCTGAACCCCTGACCCTCCCCCCCACACACACAGGTTCTGTTTGAAAAGTTCAATTGCATTGCTAATAGTTGTGGTAGGTAGGTAGGTAGGTAGGTAGATTTTTATTATTTCAGCACATATCACAAAAAAGGGAGGACTACTACAGAATTAAGAACAGGCAGCTTTCATAGCTTATAAGATATTCTTATTACTATTGTAATTGTTAATTTCATTTCTCTTTAGCTTCTTCTTCCCACCACATTGTCAGTCATAAACCATAATCCATACATTCCATCCTTATTGTACCTTCTCCGGTTTTCAAAAAGATTAAACAATACGTCACGTGAAAGACTTTTAACTGAGACTTGGGAGGAGCCACTAATTGAAACAGGAAATCACAGTGACGTTGATCCGCCAGCTTCTGTGTGAGGCAGCTCCTTGTGTATTCAAAGAAACACCAGCAGGCACAAGTTATGGCAAACTGAATGCAGATGGAAACAAGCCAGCCTAAAAACCACTACAGCAGAAGGCCTAATGCAGCCCGCCCTTTTGAGCCACAGTTGCTACCCATTCCTGGGCAGACTTCAGGAGGCCTCACTAGACCAGGCTGTAACTCAACAGAAGAACTGTCACTGGATGTCGTCATTGGTCTTAGATTCTGAAAAACAACAACAGTGTTCCTCGATTGCATCAGGGACAGCAAGAGGACACAGGGAGATATCTCGGGACTTCCCCGTGTCTCGTGTGGTGACTAAGAAGTGACTTGTCACGGCCGAGAAGTCCTTGGCTGAAATGATGCCTCAGCCACCAACAAACCTTAATTAGCCCTTGTTATCAGGGATCGTGGCAGCAGCTGTGCCATGGGATCACCAAGAGTTGGACTGGACAACAACAATCAAACCTCTGGCTTTCTGTTCCTGGGAGTCCCATGTCTTCTGGTCAGCAAGAGCCAGCGTGGTGTAGTGGTTAAGAGCAGCGGCTTCTAATCTGGTGAGCCGGGTTTGATATCCCGCTCCTCCACAAGCAGCCAGCTGGGCGACCTTGGGCTCGTCACAGCCCTGATAGTGCTGTTATGACTGAGCAGTCCTGTTAGAGCTCTCTGAGCCCCATCTATCTCACAAGGTGCGTGTTGTGGGGAGAGGAAGGGAAGCCGATTGGAAGCCATGGACGTTATACCAACTGGCCACACCTCCCTGCCATGCCCCCTGGAAGTGGCCTGTTACTGGGAGTGACATGTCACTGCCCACATTAACATGCAAGCTCGAGGAGAACTGTGAGGGGTGATATCGGAGGCAAATTCAGGCAGGATTAAGCGTGCAGGCTCTGCCCCCTCCAAGTCGTAGAAACTATGAGAGAACCCATTCACACTTGGGAGGGGGAGCAATGGAAGAGTCCATTTCCCTAGCTTGCAACTGAATAAAACAGGAAGGGAAAGGCTGCGGACCCCCTCTGGAACTCCCACAGACCCCTGGCTGGGAATTCCTGTTCTAGACCAAAGAGTATCCAAACTCTAAAGCCCTTCCTCAGTTTCGGCAGCATCGAGATGATCTTGGAGTACTCTTGCTGCATGGAAGTCACTGTTGTATTCTTAGGAAGCCCGTTGCATAGGTGTCAGGAACCAAGCGGTTGAGACCCAGCAGATTCAAACAACAGGCCTCACTTGCGGGCTTCAAGTTGAAGCTTCAAGTAAAAGTCTTTATTTGGAGAATCAGGACAAAGATCAGCACATCGTAGAAGAAGAAGAAGAAGAAGAGCTGGTTCTTACATGCCGCTTTTCCCTACCCGAAGGAGGCTCAAAGCGGCTTACAGTCGCCTTCCTTTTCCTCTCCCCACAACAGACACCCTGTGAGGGAGGTGAGGCTGAGAGAGCCCTGATATTACTGAAGGAGAAGAAGAGCTGGTTCTTACATGCCGCTTTTCTCTACCCGAAGGAGACTCAAAGTGGCTTACAGTCGCCTTCCCTTTCCTCTCCCCACAACAGACACCCTGTGAGGGAGGTGAGGCTGAGAGAGCCCTGATATCACTGCCCGGTCAGAACAGTTTTATCAGTGCCATGGTGAGCCCAAGGCCACCCAGCTGGCTGCATGTGGGGGAGCGCAGAATCGAACCCGGCATGCCAGATTAGAAGTCCGCACTCCTAACCACTACACCAAACTGGCTCTAACCTCTATATAAGCTCTAAGACAGGAATCTTGACAGCGACGCTGCCGAAGGGAGCTTCAAAGCACATATACCTTAGCTAGGGGAGGGGGCATAGGGGCAGCATTCGGCGGGAAGGTTGATTCACACAGGAAGAGCAATACAGTTGCCTCTTGACCTACAAGGTGCCAAAACAGCCCAAACAGCCACCAGGTATTTAGACTGGGCTCCCAGTGAGAACAGCCTTGTGAGAAAAGATAAGGAAGTGAATGCGGGATGAGGCTTTGAAAGGCAAGCAGGGGGTGGGAGGGGCGCTCCCAGGAAGGTGCCACAACACAGCCGGAGATCCAGGAGCCCAAAGCAATGAAGTGAACCTCAAGAGGGGGTGAAGACTAGGGGTTAGGAACTAGGAGGTCATGACAATAGGTCTTTGATATCTTAAAGCATAAGGCAGTATTTCAGGTGTGTGAGTCATAAACTGTTAAGATTTTGTAGATTAGGGCCAGCGACTAGGAGAGAATACAGGGAGCCAGAGCAGACTGTAGCCCTGCTATCTGCAGACATAATGCTGATTTACTTTATGGGGTTATTGTTAGGATTACCAGAATCGCTGTGTTCTTAGTCCCTGTACTAGACACGAGGAGCTCCTCAGGTGTGTGTGTATATATGTATGTATATGTATATGTATATGTATATGTATATGTATATGTATATTGTTGGTCACATTGTTTTCCTGAGCCAAACAAGGAACAGTCATTGTTTTTGGAATCGCTAAGCTATGACAACATTTAGTGGCAGTATTGCCTTGGGCCATTTCAGCTGGGCCTCCAGAGGACGTGCCAAGCCGGTTGTTACAGCGCCATGGTGATATATCAGTATTTTACTACCTTAGAAAAAGAAACCCCATCTTCAGGGGGGGGGGAGAGGGAGTGGTTTGACCACACAGTCCGGAAGTGGGCAGGAGGGGGCAGGACAAAGAGACCTGGCAGAGCCATTGCACACAAGGAAAAAGGTAACTCAGAACTGGCACCCAGAAAGAGATCAGGGCAAAAGTAGTCTCAAAGGAACCGACAAGAACTGGGGAGGGGGGGGGCAACAAACACAAAGAACTCCAAACAAAGAGAAACTAAGGACACAGACTTGTGTATGGAAATCACGGGGTTAAACAAAAGCAATTGGGGTCCAGGAACTGCGAAAGAAATCTCATGTGGGAAAGATCTGAGATGCAGGACCTACTGGAGGTGAGACATATGTAAATTCCAGACGTATTCAAGATAATTAGAGAAGTGGTTTACAATCGTGGTTGTGGGTAATAATGTAGGTTTTCCCTTGCAAAGTCTGAGGAATCCCTGGTCCTTATTAAATACTTGGAAAGTTGCGTCAGTCTACTAGGTTGCCTTGGGAATCCCCTTTCTGGGGGCCAAAGCAGGCATGGAAATAGCAGGTCTGTGTTTTTAAACACAAATCTGCTTCAGTCATGCCAAACGCGTGGGGGGCAGAGGTGTAGGTGGAGTGGTCTGAGGTGCAAAACCCTCCAACCCCCCACCCCGGTTACTTATCGTTCTTCATCTCCTCTGTGCAAACGTTTTTCCCTAGCTTAACTCCCTCCCCTCCATGCAGGAGAATACCCCCTGGGGAGACAGACGCCAGGGAGGTAATCTGTAGGTGGGTGGAAGGTTCTGCCGTCGTGCCAATTTTGCTGTTTCAAACAGACCTCCCACCCCACACGACCTATGCGATGGGGGAATAATCTGTGTTTAAACAGATTCTGCCACATCTTGTTTGGTGCCTGTGGAAGACGAAAAATGAAAGAAAAACAAATCTCAATACACTCGGGGTAGGTTGGGAGGGTCCTTTGGACCAAAATGAAGCAAAAGTCCTAGTGGCACATTAAAGTTTGCTTTACGTCTCCGACGAAGGGCGCAGTGTCTCACGGAAGCTCGTACCTGAAATAAATGTTGGACTTCACATAAAAAATCTTGCTGGATCAGACCGACAGGCTATAGGGGCAGCTTAATGTAGCGGCAGCTTCTAATCTGGAGATCTGGGTTTGATTCCCCACTCTACATGCAGGCAGCTAGGTGACCTGGGGCCAGTCACAGTCCTCTTAGAGCTGTTCTCCTAGAGCAGTAATATCAGGGCTCTCTTGGCTCCACCTGCCTCACAGGGTTCCTGTTGTGGGGAGAGGAAGGGAAGGCAATTGCCAGCTGCTCTGATAGAGAAAAGCAGGGTATAAAAATCAATTCTTCTCCTTCTTCTACTCCAGTATCCTGTCTCACACGGTGGCCAGTCAGATACAGACAAAAGGAACGGTTTGTAGTGTCTACAATCAAAAAGAGAGGAAAAAAACCTACCCCAAGGCTATTAACAATATTTTCAAAATGTATACTGCATAAAGAAAAGTAAAGAAATAAGTCACTTCTATCTTGCTTTATTGTAGGATCCAACGAGAAAGGTTTCTACATTTCTCCTGTTTCCAAAGGGTAATTTTCCTCAGTGGTTGTTTTCTCACTTGTAAGTAAATTGGTACTTCAATACCTCAATTAAATCTATTAAATTGCTTAAAGCAGTGGTCCCCAACCTTTTTCAGGCTGGGGACCGGCGGCACCAGGGAGGGCGATTGCCCAGCCGCACACGCGCAATGCACATGCACGGCCGAAAACGTGCATGCGCAAAAGTGCCACGCATGCAGGTTTTTGGCCACGCATTGTGCATGTGCGCATGCGTGGCCCTGCTTCCCTCTTCCCCCTCCTCCCACAGTAAGAAGCTTGCTGGGCTGCAAACTTGCGGCCTGGGAAGTTTCTTACTGTGGGGGGGGGTCGGGGAGTGGGAGCCGCAGCCCGGTGGTTGGAGACCACCGGTTTAAAGTGTACCCCAGCTTTTGGCTCTGCACTGTAGGGATGCTAGTGATCCGACTTATCCTCCATGAATCAGCAGTTCCCTCAACCGAGCCAGGAGTGTCTGTGCCTTCCCCCTGAGCCTTTCTAAGTCTGTCAATATGTGCATCGGGCTGGGATCTCTCCCAGAATTATAGCTGATCTCCAGATGACCAAGATCAGCCCCCTGGAAAAAGTGGCTTTTTTGGTGGTTGGAAGCCATGGCATTATGGCCCGTCAAGGTCCTTTCCTCTCTGCAAACCCCACCTACCCCAGGCTGCTTGCTGCATCCAAACACTCCAGGAATTTTCCAACCTGGAGTTGGCAACCCAAATGTAATAAGGAACATCCATATTTCAGGCCAACTTGCTGATTCTGCACACCCTGTGACAGTCCCTAAAATTCCCCTGAGTTTGAATTGTCTCTGAGTATGCAGTCTGCGGCGGAGGAAACTGTCTAGACCCACGTTGCGTCTGTCTTGGAGTGAAATCCACGTTGAGTGGAAGCCCTTGGAATTATACCTGAGCCTTGGCTGGTGCCCCCGGGCAGGTTAGTCAAACAACAGAGCAGATAACTGATACCCGGAGGTCATGGGCAAACATGCACGGTCGGTAAACAGAGCTGATTCACCTGACTGACAAGGAGGCAGCGAAGACCACGCCCAAGCAGGCAAGGTTTCAGGTTCCGATTTCATTGTTTTGTTTGCTCGGCACTCACACTGGACGGGTGCAGGCAGGGGAGCTCGACGTGCAGACTCGGTTGGCATGGGCTGCTGAATGCATCTGCTCCTCATTCGTAATTTTGGGGGGGAAATCATTTTGCATCTTGGGTTTCATGAAAAGTGGCACCCAGCAGCGCTCCAAGAAGTATTTAATCTTTTGGGAACCGGTTGTGAATCAATGAAAGGTAAGTGGCTTTGGAAAAAAACCTTTGGTTTATTATTAATTATTATTATAGTGAGGGTCTGGTCAGCATGACATGTACTTGATTGACTGGGGACTTACGGAGCTGATCCCAGCCAGCTGGTTCTGTTCAGTGGCTGGAGCCCCTGTCAATCCATGGCAGATGGGCTGGACTGTCAGACTAATGAAAACGAAAGCAGTTGCACCTGGGACTTGTAGAGCTAGTGGTTGGCAGACATTAGCTCATGTTCGCCTCTGGGGTGGAGTGGGGAAAGATTCACTAGCAAATTCCTGCTGGCCAAGCTGCTGTCAGGAAATGGACCACGTTGCCCGACAACTCTGCCATAAGACCTGTCTTGCCAAGTAGAAGAAACAAGGGATTTTTCATGCGTCTGATATATAACATTGTCTGTGCTTAGTTTAATAGGTCACAGGTTAAGGGTCACGCAGAGCAGTGGCTCCTGGGAGAGTGGAAAGGAAGTAGTTCTGAATTTCCTGCGTTATGCAGGGAGTCAGACTAAGTGGCCATTGAGGTCCCTTTCCAATGCTTAGTTTCTAAGTCATGAAGGCCCCAAATGGATAGGTCCCTTCTCCAAGGGACCGTTGGATTGCTCCCTGTTGCAAGGAAATTGCAATATGTTTCGCCAGTGGAGGAGATGTCAGAGAGGGAAGGGGTATATGGGAGGCTTGACGTCACCTTATGATCCTAATCCTGACCGAAGAGTGATCCGGTATCCCGGACTCAGATTTCAGGGACCTTGGCGAATAATCAGCAAGCAACGAATCGGCCCTGCGGAATGAAAACGTGTCTGAGATGCCAAAAATTCGAGCTAGAAATCGGTTATTTTGCCAATGGCAAAGGCCACTGATTGATCCGAGAAAAAGGGGAGCTGGGTTGGTTTCGTGGTTACAGTCGTCAGGCGAAGACCTGGGAGAAACTCTCACGGTTCAACCCCTTCCCGCTTGACCGTGAAACTCGTGGGGTCTCACCTCACGTCACTCATTCTTTCTGCCCGATCCACTGGGCTGGATGGCTGTTATAAAGATAAAACTGGGACATTGGAACCATAAAGCCACACGCCCCCAACCCCCCTGCATACCTCTTTGGAGGAAGGGTGGGACGAAATCATACAAGAGAGATGCAAATTATCTAGATCAGGGGTAGTCAACCTGCATCCCCCCAGATGTCCATGGACTACAATTCCCATGAGCCCCTGCCAGCAAATGCTGGCAGGGGCTCATGGGAATTGTAGTCCATGGACATCTGGAGGACCGCAGGTTGACTACCCCTGATCTAGATATCACAACAAGTGGATTTTCCCTTGGTTTGACTGTCGTTGATTGTTTCCGTTTTCTGGGTGGTATCTTTTAAGAAATGGGTCATACGTGTGTGAGAAGCGGCAGTTGAACTGCTCAGCTATTGGCAGGACTGAAGTCATCGAGTGTGGTTTCACTCTCTGTATTTAAAAAAAAAAAAAACACCCTTATATCTTCCAAGTTTCAGTTGGCACAGCAAGACACAGCTTTTCTCCTTTTTAAATTTTTAATTACTCCTTCCGCTTAAATAGTGTGGATAGAGTACTGTCTCGTGACACTAATGCGTTGCTTGAATAATGGCTGCTCTCTCGTCTCCGGAGTTTCGTAAGTATTTATCACTGATGGGTTTGCCTTCAAAGATTGGGAGGGGGAACCTTGCTTTGTATTAACCCCCTCCCCCCCCCCCATAATGTTTACAAGAAAGGTTAGGCTAGAATTCTTCTTTCGATCTGGCCATTTTCCATGGGCAGGGAAAGTTTGACGTAAGAGACCATTCAGGCATGCTGTTCTTCCTCTTGCCTGTAACTAGCAATGACACCGTTCCAGGATCTCTGGACCACATGGATGTAAAAAAAACAGACAAGAAGGGAGCATTTGGGGAGGGGCTGCGACACAGGAGAGGAGCCTCTGCTTTGCATGCAGAAGGTCCTTAGTTCAAACCCTGGGATCTCCAGGTAAAAACACCAAACAGTAGGAGAGGTGATAGACTCACCTGTGCTGGAGTCCCTGGAGAACTGCTGCCGGTCAGAGTAGGCGATCCTGCCCTTGGTGGATCAATGGTCTGACTGAGTACAAGGCAGCTTAACTCAGTTTATGCAGCGAGGACCAGAGAACCAGCAGCGGTTCAGTCTTAGAAGCATTAATGTGCTTTGGAGTTTTCAAATGACCTTGAATGAGAGGTCTCTGTGTATTGGACCAATAGCTTGAATAGCCGCAAATTCATATTTGCCAGTGACCTGCCATCTGCCACCCCAGGGATACAGAAAAAGACTGAAATCTAGCCTGAACTTCTGTCAATCTTGAAAGCTGACGGTGGCCATGATTCTTGAATGAATCATGGTAGCATGAAGCTTGTACTTAGCCCTCTGTTATGGAAAACGCTATGCAGCTTGCTTTGGAATTTGGTGGGAAACGGGACTGGTTTTACACAGGGAGTGTGAGAGCCAGTTTGGTGTAGTGGCTAGGAGTGCGGACTTCTAATCTGGCGAGCCGGGTTTGATTCCACGTTTCCCTCGCCTTGGCACTGATAAAGCTGTTCTGACCTAGCAGAAATATCAGGGCTCTCTCAGCCTCACCTCCCTCACAAGGTGTCTGTTGTGGGGAGAGGAAAGGGAAGGCAACTGTAAGCCGCTTTGAGACTCCTTCGGGTAGAGAAAAGTGGCATATAAGACTCAACTCTTCTTTTTCTTCTAAATCTTTTTCAGTCTTTACCAGGGTTGACAACTGTAAGCTGGGAAATTCCTGGAGATTTTGCAGTGGAGGGAATTTGGGAGAAAAGGGACATCAGTGGGCTATAACGCCATCAAGCTCACCCTCCGAAGCAGCCACTTTCTCCAAACCTCTGTCATCTGCCAATCAATTGTATCTGAGTGCTGCATCTGGAAGTTAGCCTGCCTTTAGTCACGTGCCCGTTGTTATGGGAGTAGTCTGATGCTAAAACAGCGTAAAGTAAGAGGGCTCTAGCTTAATGGGCAAAGAATGTGATTCTATGTTGTTCGGGAAATGCAATTCTTCGAATATTGCAGTGATGGAGAATTCAGCTGTGTGATGGAGAAAGCTCCATGAGCAGAGTTCCCAATTCTCTTCTCCTTGCTTTAATCCAGGGGTAGTCAAACTGCGGCCCTCCAGATGTCCATGGACTACAATTCCCAGAAGCCCCTGCCAGCGAATGCTGGCAGGGGCTCCTGGGAATTGTATTCCATGGACATCTGGAGGGCCGCAGTTTGACTACCCCTGCTTTAATCTATAGTGATGATAGGCATAGGAATCCGATTCAGATGGGAACTGCAGCTTGAAGCTCACTTCTCTGCGTTCTTGCTGAGACTGGACTCCATACTCCCCTTATCTACCTTATATCTCACAACTTCCCCTGGATGCTAGAATTTCTCTTGCCCAAACCAAAAGCTTTCCTCTAGCTGGCGTCCCAAGGGCAAGGGAGGGATAACACATTCCCACAACATCGGAGGCTATGATGAAGACCGGAAAGCCAGAGGCCCTAAAGCTATCTATAGTCACACCTACACAAATCAATTTTAACTGATCAAAAGGCCTTCAGGGTGACACATAAGCAAATGGCAGGTCCAGGATTAAGAGGTCTAATCGAGCCGGGATGAAAATAGATGGCAAAATTAACGTGGTTTTGACAGCTCCAGACAAACCCAGCTACCCATCTGAATTTATCGTAATTATTCCGGACACTCAAACTTCGGAATACTGATGGCTCTAGATGGGTGGGTATGTGAACTGTTTTGATGGAATAATTAAATTTAACTTTTAAATAAACAGAAGAATGAGGGAGCTGCCAATGCAGCGGTAGCTGTTTGGAACTGAGAATTTTAGACAGCAATTTCGGAAAGTCCCATGTGCTGCTTTGCATAGTCCGTAAGACACAGTGGGGCTGGCAACATGCCCCCCTGCTCGACGGACTCCGGAGTCCAGACTGCACGGAGATAAATAGCCACTTAGATAATTAGGGAAATATTTCTTCTGTGCTTTGGGCAAATTTCCTGTTTGCTTTGAATGGAAAGATAATGGTCTCTTTCCTACTCAGGGCCAAGAAATCTGATTGTTTCATTCCTTGTTATTGTATAAAGAAATCACCTAGTTCATTCATAGTCAGAGTACAAGGGAAAGAGACGTTGAAATCTAGCCTTAGCTACTTCTTCGCGACAGTGTTGACCTTTTCAAGTCATAATGTGTCTCTGATGTTTTTTTTAAACAAAGGTTTATACAGTTAAGGCAACGAGGTCTCTGCATGGAGTGGGCAACTACCGTGTACCCCTTAGCAATTTCCAAGCTTGACTACTGCAGTGAAGTCTTTGTAAGGCAGCCCTTGAAGACTGTTCAGAATATATTTGCCCATTGGCCAATGACCTCAGCACAGACAACATAATACCAATATTGAAAGATCTTTACTGGCTTCCAGATGCTGGTATTAATCAGTAGAACTCTAAGGCCTGGATCCATGACTTCTCCTTGAACTTCCCTACTCTCTAACCCTTTGCTACGATGATCTCGAAATGCCTTGATCTGGAGAAGTTTGCTATCAGAGACCAAACTGATGACCACAAGAAGCCAGGCCCTTTTCTGCCATTCCTAAGAACTCCTTCCAGGCCCTTTTCTCCTGAGAATTCCAGAGATCTAGTGGAAACTTTTCTGTTATGCAGGGTCTTTGTTGGGTTGACTTAAATAGGGATCCTGCTTGCTGATTCTGGGGTTGGGATGCATATATTAGGCTTTTGCTATTAAAATTGCTGGGTGACCTTTGGCCGGTGGTATATTCTCAGCCTAACCCACCTCACAAGGTTGTTGTGACCGTAAAATTGTGCACCAGAAGTGTAACCCTGAGCACTTTGAGGCAGAGGCAAGATAAAAATGTTCCGTAGTGAGAGAGTGTGTGTCTCTTAGGGGTGCATGCAGGTAGGCTAGCATCCAGTGAATGGGAAATCTGGGGCCACACACAGCATAATGAAGAAGCAGAAGAGCTTGTTTTTATACCCTGCTTTTCACTACCTGACGGAGTCCCAAAGCAGCTTACAAACACCTTTCCCTTACTCTCCCCACAACAGACACCCTGTGAGGTCGGTGGGGCTGAGAGAGCTCTGAGAGAACTGCTCTGTGAGAACAGCTCTTGAGAGAACTGGGACTAGCCCAAGGTCTCCCAGCTGGCTTCATGTGGAAGAGTGGGGAACCAGACTCTGTTATCCAGATTAGACTCTGCCACTCTTTTACCACTATGCCACACTGGAGTTCCTGCCCTGAGCTCTAACTTCCTGCAGATTCCTTCAGACTTTCATCCAGGAGCATAAGAACAAAGTTTTGAGTCCAGACACACCTTTAAGACCAACGCATTTTATTTCAACGTATGAGCTTTCAGGTGCAGGTACACTGTGTGACAAAGAGTGCTGCACATGAAAGTTCATACCTGGAGTAAAATTTTTTGAATGAAGGTGCCTCTTCATTCAAAGTTTGTTATACCACTTCATGCCAACATGGCCACGCACCTGAATCTATCCTGGAACATAACCACATTGCATAATGCACTTTGCCACCAAACAGGCAGAAGCAGGAGCAGGCCGGGAAGTAAAAGCAGCCCTGGAGCAAGCCAAGCGGAATGGCTCCCATGGGGCAATGAGCCAGCATAGCAGGGGGGTCATTCAGCTCAGCGGTGCAAACAGTGGGTGTTAGTTATGGCTGCCAGCTCTGGATTGGGAAATCCCTGGAGACTTTGGGGGTGGAGCTGGGAGTAGGCGGGATTTGGGGCAGGGAGGGGCCTCAGTGGAGTAGAATGCTGGGGGGTCCACCCTCCAAGGCAGCCATTTTCTCCAGGGGAACTGATCTCTGTAAAACAGAGAGGGAGTATCCCCAGATGGAAATGGTGCCCCTAGTTAGTTTCCCCCATTGAACCCTCCTGAAAAAAGGCAGCAGAGTGAGAAAAGACTATTGCTGGACTGCCACCAATTCCCATTGCCAATGAAGGGTGTTAGCCCAGGGACCAGCTTGGTGGAGTGGTGAGCAGTGCAGACTTCTAATCTGGCGAGCTGGGTTTGATTCCCCGCTCCTCCCCCACATGCAGCCAGCTGGGTGGCCTTGGGCTGGCCACAGCACTGATGAAGCTGTTCTGACTGAGCAGCAATATCAGGGCTCTCTCAGCCTCACCTCCCTCACAGGGTGTCCGTTGTGGGGAGAGGAAAAGGAAGGCAACTGGAAGCCGCTTTGAGACTCCTTTGGGCACTGAAAAGCAGGTTATAAATGTCAACTCTTCTTCCTCTTCTAAGGCTCTGGCAGGGCGACTGAAACTTGGTTATGCTTGCTGCTGGCCTCCAGCAGGCTGTGAGGGCAGAGGCCTTATCACAGCAGTTCTCAACCTGGGGGTCAGGACCCCTTTGGGGGTCGAACGACCCTTTCGCAGGGGTTGCGGCAGGGCAAGCAGCTTGACGGGGGGGGGGGGGCATCAGCACAACAGCCTTGCGGGGTAGATCGAGATAGAGCTTTCATCTGTCTGGAGCGGTGGAAAAGAGTGAGATCGGCATGGTGGGACAAGAGGCAGAACTGAACTGAGAAGCCCCAGAAAAAAAAACAATTTATATACAACCATGAACAATGGATCTTCACGCCATTGATCAGTTTCAGTTTAATTCCTGTGAAAGCACACTGGCATAATTTTATGGGGGTCCCCACAACATGAGGAACTGTATTAAAGGGTTGCGGCATTAGTAAGGTTGAGAACCCCTGCCTTATCGGGAAGTTTCTCTGGAAGTGAAAAGGCCAGTCCTTCCCAGCTGACAAGGTTTTGACCTCTTCCTCATTCCCTTGGCTGTGACAGAGCTGTTGATGGGAGAAAGGCAAGTTTCATTCCACCACTGCCAGTTCTCCATTTTTAGATTCCTTTCAGCCTCCCCCAGCACCCTCGTTTAATAGTAGTGGTCCTTAATGAATCCCTGCCCTGTCTTGATCCCGTGGAGCAGGGGTAGTCAAACTGCAGCCCTCCAGATGTCCATGGACTACAATTCCCACGAGCCCCTGCCAGCATTTGCTGGCAGGGGCTCGTGGGAATTGTAGTCCGTGGATATCTGGAGGGCCGCAGTTTGACTACCCCTGCCGTGGAGCCTTTTTGAGAAGGATGGTATCATGTATAAAGCCATTACTATGCACAGTTGTAGAGCCCACACGTCCCGAACAATTTGCCCAAGTCGCTGGGAATCATTTTGTGCAGTGCTACCCTTTGGCTTGCATAGAAAAACCCTCTTGAATAATTCAGTTGTGCATTGTTTTTGCTGAGAGCGAGGAGCGCAGGAGTCTTCCTGATCTCCTCAGGCAGACCGTTCCCCCCGGGGAGGGGGCACAGCAGAGAAGGGCCCCAAATGGGCAGCTGTCGATTCTACCCTAGAAGAGACTGGCTTCCTTTCCATCCCAATGCTCTTCCAGGGAGCCCATGCTGCTGAAAGAGAGCTGAGGCCTATGTCCAGTCTCCAGACATGAAGGCACTTGGGTTTTCTTCTGAGGGGGGGGGGCAATTGTTTCCACCGAACACCCCTCCTGGCCAAACCCTCAAGAACAATCTGAGGCAGGGCCAGAAGATTGCAGTGGGGTGGGGCTCGGTGGGAACGTGAAGGAAACTGAAGCGCCCTCGAGACTTCAGAATATGTGGTTGGAGACAGCCCGGTGTGTATAACCAGATCTCTGGCGAGATTCAGCATTCTTCAGTTGGCTCTGTTTGTTCAGTAAAGAGACTGTTACGCTCAATTGGTTGCCTGTGAAGCCAGCGCAAGTCCGGCTTGTGTACACCGAAGGAATGTGGCAGAAAAGAGTCTTCATCGTGGGAGGCAGGGGGTGGGAAGAGACTCAGGCCTAGATTATTGATATGAGATTGGGGTGTGCTACATGTACACAATGGTGTGTGTTGTGCCGTCAGTTTGCTTCCGACTTACACGGCGGCCTCCAAAGCATCCTGTCGCTAACAGCTTTGCTCAGATCTTGCAAAGCGAATGCCACAGCTTTCTTGGTTGAGTGAACCCTCCCCTTGGTCTGAGGAAGAGCGCTTGCACTCAAAAGTTCACGCCTTGAATAAATCTTTGTTGGTCTTAAAGGTGCTACTAGGCTCTGATTTTATTGTCCCACCCCTTGTTGTGTCTTCCTCTTTTCTGACTGCCTTCGACTTTGAACTGTCTTTCCCAGGGAGTTTTATTTATTTTTATGCTTGGATTTATATGATTTATATCAGGGGTAGTCAACCTGTGGTCCTCCAGATGTTCATGGACTACAATTCCCTTGAGCCCCTGCCAGCAAATGCTGGCAGGGGTTCTTGGGAATTGTAGTCCATGAACACCTGGAGGACCACAGATTGACTACCCCTGATTTATATGACCACCCCTCCTGGCGTCGCAGGCTTGGAGCGGTTCACAACCGTTAAAACGATTAAGTTTAAATAATCGGCCCGGTTACAGTACCAGCATCTTGACTTCCCATGATGTGACCAAGGTACGATAGCCCCAGTTGAGTCATTTTGGCTTCTAGGGAGAATTCAGGCTTGATTGGATCTCAAACCCACTTCCTCGTCTTTTTGACAGTCCATGGTGTCTGCAAAACTCCTCCAACGCCCCACAAGAGCCTCCTTGATTTACATCTACGACCTGCTTGGGTGGTATGTTGGTGTGGTGGCCACTGTAATGCTCCCTTTGCTCCCCCCACAGATGTCATGGAGTCCCCAGTATCGCAGTTCCAAGTTCCGCCACGTTTATGGCAAGGCCGCCACCAAGGAGAACTGCTACGACTGCGTCCCCATCACCCAGAGTGTCCATGACAACCACTTCTGTGCCGTGAACCCGCATTTCATTGCCGTGGTGACAGAGTGTGCGGGTGGAGGGGCCTTCCTTGTGATACCGCTAAATCAAGTAAGTACCACTTGAGACTGTCTGATGCAGAAAGGCTCAATTTGTGTGTGTGTGTGTGTGTGTGTACGTACACGAGGTGACAATGAGATGCCAACTGTTTCAGCCATCTTGGTGTAGTGGTGAGGAGTGTGGTCTTCTAATCTGGCGAGCTGGGTTGGCTTCCCCGCTCCTCCACATGCAGCCAGCGGGGTAGCCTTGGGCTCACCACAGCACTGAGAAAGCTGTTCTGACTGAGCAGTAGTATCAGGACTCTCTCAGCCTCACCCACCTCATAGGGTGTCTGTTGTGGGGAGAGGAAAGGGAAGGCGACCGTAAGCTGCTTTGAGACTCCTTCCAGTAGAGAAAAGTGGCATATAAGAACCAACTTTTCTTCTTCTTCTTCAGTAATATCCGCCACCCCACCCCACTGAGCACTCCCCCATCATGCTGTTCTTTGGGTCAGTAGACTGCGTGGCAGACAAAGTGGGGCTTTGCTATCAGACGGTAGAACCGATACCCCGAGGCTTCGAAAATCATTGCAGTAAGTGGGCTAGCTGGGAGAAAAGGTTATGTTGTATCAAAATATTGAGTGTTGGCGAAAGGTGATTTTTTCCCCTCCCCTGCCAAGAAGCACTTCCTTGAGGGAAGATTTCTAGAGTTCTCACAACTATTGAGCATCAGTTTGCAGGTTTATTGAACGAAAAGAAGGATGCTTTAGAAAGGCTCATATTTCTCTTTTATGAATATCCATTGCAAAGTGGTTGGCTTCTGAATAAATTATGCAGAGTGGGTGTAACAAATTATTGTGGGACTTTGAACCTGCTTTATGCTGGAACTTTGCTCAGTTTGAAAGCGCTTTTAGGCGGTTATTAGCTGTCTGTTATCACCTGTCTACCTGCAAGAGGGTGGCTGGGAGTGACAACCTGAGAGAAGGGCCTGAGAGTTATATGCCAAGGATCCATTTTAATTCACCCCAGGCAAGGCTTCAGTAACGAGTCTACAAAATTTTTAGAAGTGGATCTCACAGAGCCTTAATCAAAGGGAATGAAATTGCAACACCTGGGCTCAAGTTTGCCAGGATGGTCCATGTGGAATGGAAGTGAATGGCTCGTGCTGATGTAACCGCCAGGGATCTCGGATCCCAGCCACTCTAAGGTGGTCCTCTTGGGTGTTAGTAAGTCTTTCTGTCCCAATGATGACCTGTGCGCTGCGAGATCACTTTGGGGGAAAACCCAGAAGTGATATGTGAATTTAGAATCACTGGAAACCATAGAGTTTTCCCTTGAAAAGATTATATACAATGATTACTGGAGCATCCGAGATAATTTCAGCAGAGAATTAGCTTGTGTTTCATAGATTACAGCAGCCTTTCTCAACTTTTTTACCATTGAGAAACCCCTGAAACATTCTTCAGGCTTTGAGAAACCCCAGAAGTGGTGGGATGATGCAGAATATGGTTGGGAAGCAGAGCTGTGGACACGTCCACTCAGGCCCCTCCCCTTTCCATCCTCTCCCAGCCCATCTTTGGTCATTGGCGGTGGGGGGGGGGCTTGAAATGACCATATAGGGTCATATCACCCAGTAAATGTTTCACAAATTAAAAATATATATATATTAAAATTTTAATCGACTCCCACTCATTCAGGAAACCTTTCCATGGGTACCAAGAAATCCCATGGTTTCATGAAACCCTGATTGAGAAAGCCTGGATTACAGCTCTGGACTGTATGGATCATGAAAAGCAGTGGCTGGTTTTAGAAGAAATGGGTGTGGCACAGCATCTGATTGTTTTGATGAGCAACCTGCACTCTGGACATGAGGCTAATGTTAGGATGGAATATGTAGAAAAACAGAATGGTTTTCAATTGGCAAAGTTGTCAGACAAAGATGTATTTTAGTTCCCAGCTCTTCAGTCTATATACAGAACATATAAGGAAAACTGGATTAAATTTGGATGAAGGTTGAGAAACAGCAACAATTTGAGATATGAAGTTGAGACCACATTACTGACAGAAAATAGTCAGGGGTATGAGTGGTTGGACCCATGGTAGGGGTCTGCAATAGCTAGAAAAATGCTTAATTAAGCTAGTGGGGGTAGCATGGCATTACTGGCTGATGAGTGTATGAAGGCCAAAAAACAAAGAAAGAAAGCAGAGGTTCTGCTTGTGCCATTAAACTAATATAACAACTATTTATTAGAGAACTCCATTCTAGACAGGAAAGGTAAGAAGGTGGTCCCTAATCTAATCTAGCTAGTTGGATGGGGAGAGGTGCAGGAGGCTGGCAAGGTGGAGGGAAGTTTTCCAAAGCAGAAGCTTTACCAATCTACCCTTTAGCAAACCAAAGGCTGGATCATCCATCATTCTGGTAGTCCAACAAGTTGTCCATTTTGTTTTTATAGGTGCATTGTCTAGGCATTTACATGCTGATCCTTCAGCTTGCATCAAAAATTCTGAACCATATTTAAAAAAAACAAACACTTCCAAAACTGCACAGAGGTGTGATAGTGATCACGGCATGGGCACCAACCAATTGGTGCTTTTCAGAGCTGGCTTTCCCCCAGTTCAAAGTGGCTGTGTGGCTAAAGCAAGAGAATCAGTTGTTCAGAGCATGCCACAGGAAGGAGAAAGGATGGATCCAGTCCCCCCCTACTGGTCTTAAAATGTTTATGTCCACTTCGTTTGGAGCCCTTCTCTCCAGTGTGTACTAAACAACGTGTACTTGTCATTTTTATCTCTGAGCTCTGGAATGAAAGGCAATGCCATTGAATTATAAGGCATGTTGTGGCACTGGTGGTTGGGATAAAAAGATGAAAGGTATGCCCTGCAAACTTTGCTTTCCTTTTGACCAGTGTCCGTTGCTGAGCCTTACCGCGAACCCTGCAGCCTGGGAACTGAATCCCTCTGTTTGTTTTTCAGACGGGAAAACTTGATCCACACTACCCTCGCATCTGTGGGCACAAAGGCAACGTGCTGGACATTAAGTGGAACCCGTTCAATGACTTTGTAATCGCTTCTTGCTCTGAAGATGCAACTGTGAGTTTTATGGGGGAGATTTTTGAGTCTGCAAAACGGTTGCCTGGTGCAGATTTAATGCTGTCTGATTCCCACCGGCCCCAACCATAGAGATGAGTCTGTTGTGCCTCTTCTCATACCTTTTCAAATGCAAGTTTCCAGCTCTCTTTCATAACTGCAGTTAATGTTATGTATGTAACCGTGGTTAAGTAACGTCATGTATGTAACCATGGCTATGTAGTGTTGTGTATGTAACCATGGCTACGCAGTGCTATGTGTGCAACCGTGGTTAGGTAATGCTGTGTATGTAACCATGGTTATGCAGTGTTGTCTATGTAGCCATGGTTAAGTAATGTTATGTGTATAACCATGGTTATATGGTGTTGTGTGTGTGACCGTGGTCACGTAATGTTATGTACGTAACCTTGGTTAGGTGATGTTGTGTATGCAACCGTGGCTAAGTAATGTTATGTGTGTAACCATGGTTATGTAATGTTGTGTGTTTAATCGTGGTTACGTGGTGTTATGTATGTAACCATGGTTGTGTAATGTTATATTTCTGACCATGGTTAGCTCCCGCCAAAATTTCTAACCAGACAGATTTGGAGCTAACAATAGCTTCTAAAAGTGCTGTTGATGGCATACCACTGGATCATGATTAGCTCTGGGGATAAAAGTGAAAAGAGAATTCATGTGCAAGGCAGAGCACATGAGGAGGCACCTGGCATTTAAACCATGGTTAGTATCATTACATCTGCACAAGTTCTAGCTTGGAAGGCACCAAGAGGTGATTGAATGCTATAACCTCTAAGTTCCTGCCTTGTTCATTGAGGGGTCTAAGTAGAACTCCCAATCACTCTCACTAACCTGGATTAGTCTATGCGTTGGCACCAAATGCCAATCTGAGGCCCTTGAAATAATGGTGGGATGCTGTGAAGATAAAACAGAGATGGGGAGGGTTCTATTGTAAGCCACTTTGGGTCCTCATTGGGGCCGGGACTTGAGATCTAAATAAATTAATGGATTCAGATTTAGTGGAAGCTGCAATGGGACTGGAATTAGAAAAAAAAATGTGCTTTCTGTGTAGGCCACACCCAAAGAGTCTTTGTTTGGATCTTTTGGTTGGAGTCTTTGTTTGGATCTTTCTCCCCCCATCAGAAACCCTCTCCCCTCTTCCTGGGTACATAGTGTGACTCCATTGTCCCAACAGACCACCAGTCTCTGACCTTCTAGTTCCCATTACCTGCATTTTGGGCAGGTGGCTACAACAAAGCGGGGGGGGGGGACCCGCAATGAAGTCGAGAACTTTTGAAGGTTAGCTGGGTGTGAACTGGGGGCACCTCCTCCCCCATCTCCCCCACAGTTGACAACCCCCTCTTTGGTGACCGAACTCGACAGGTCCTGATTGCCGAAGCTTCTACCATGGTCAGGGTTGATCAATGGATCCGTCTCTGCCTCCCCGTGTTTCTCTCAGGTGAAAGTCTGGAACATTCCTCAGCACTTGCTGCAGAAGAGCATCACGCATGCGCAGAAGGAACTCCTGGGCCATGCGCGGAGGGTGGGGCTTATCGAATGGCACCCAACTGCGAGTGACATCCTGTTCAGCACGGGTTATGATTATAAGGTGAGCTGCCATCCAGGGAACTCTGGTTTCTATTCTTTTTTTCGTGCAGGACGGGCATAGAATAGAAAAAAGGAGAGGGCATGTTGTGTGCCTCCATGTTTCTTTCTGTTCTTCCAAATCATTGAGATCAGAAATCCAGCTCTTCCAGGCAAGGAGGACAGGAAAACCAGTGACTGCAAGGGAGAAACAAGGGCGGGGGGGGAGTCCCACATGTTTTTATTATACATACTTGGTGCATTTCTTGTGGGAAAGTCTTACAGATTTGTACCGCTGCTCCTCACAAATAACAGAAAAGCTGCAGGATCTGGTACCAGGTGCAAAGCTGAACTTCCGAAAGAGCTCACTTTTCATTTTCAACAGCCGAGCAAACTTCCCATCCCTTACCGAAACAATGAAAGGCAGAGCGTCCGGCAGCTCCTTTTCCTGTTGCGACTATACTGTGGCTGCGCGGAGAAGAAGGGTGCTGTCGGGTCCAGACACTGTGCAGTTTCCTTTTGCACGCTTCCCAAGCCAGAGCAGCTGCTGTACGTGGTTTTTTCAGTGGTTGGAGGGAGCGGCTTCTTGCGTTTTGTCAGGACTAGCTGAATACCAATGACAGAAACGTCCCTGAAGACAAAGAAGTATGGCTCAGTGTTTTTGTTCTCTGATTTGTTTAGGTTGCAGAATTCAGATTCTGCTTGGGCAAAATGTGAGCGCCTTCAGTGCAGATGTCTTGCTCTGCTTTGTTTCAAAACAGACGTCTGCTCATCTCCCTTTCCCTGCCCCTCTCCTTGCCATTCAGTAACAGCGGCTCACCTCAGGGCACTGCTCCCACTCTGCCCTGCATGCTGGCCGCTCCATTTCCGGGTGGGAACAGACAGTGCCGGGGGAAAGAAGCATGCCGCCAGGCACTGCTGGCCACTGTGCCGCTTCTTATGCGCACGGCCTGATGAGTGTGCATCCTTCCCTCCCTCAGATCATGATCTGGAACCTCAACACCAAAGAGCCTGTCATTGAAGCCCCAGTGAAGACAATCAGCTTCCACACGGACGTGATCCTCTCCATGTCGTTCAACACAGACGGGAGCCTCCTGGCCACGGCCTGCAGGGACAGGAAGATACGCATCATCGATCCTCGTGCGGGAACCCTTGTACAGGTACGGGAGAGGCTCAATCAGTACCCACAGAGACCTTGCTGTCTTGCATCCCCAGATGACAAAATGCAGTTCTCTTCTGTGTGTGTTGTGGCTGGGAAGGGGGGAGGGTGCATCTTCTTTCTGAAGCCAGAGACAGGGCTGTGACTCAGGAACCGCCAGAGCAAGCCCACATTGATGGGATACCAGCCAGGTAAACCAGGGGCTGTAAGATTGCTTCATTCTGGAGCAAGGGACAGTTAGATTTGAGTATGTTTGCACCTTGTTGTTGTTGTTGTTAGGTGCAAAGTCGTGTCTGACCCATCGTGACCCCATGGACAATGATCCTCCAGGCCCGCCTGTCCTCTACCATTCCCCGGAGTCCATTTAAGTTTGCACCTACTGCTTCAGTGACTCCATCCGGCCACCTCATTCTCTGTCGTCCCCTTCTTATTCGTTTTTTTTTTTTTTTTTTTGCACCTTAGAGACTAACAACACTTTCATGGTTTAAGCCAGGGTTTCATGAAACCCTGGGGTTTCTCGAAGGTCCTGGAAGGGTTTCCTGAATGGGTGGGAGTAATGGTTTATATATTTTTTGCAATCTGTTAAACATTTATTGGGTAATTCGACCACCCAAGTATGGTCCCTAAGACGGCTATCAAAGCATGAAAACATCTAGAACAGCATGTAAACAGTAGCTATAAAATATTTAAACATATAGACATACAAGCATACACGCATACACAACCAGGGTCGGCCAATACTGATTTACTGGGGGAAGGCCACAGTAAACACAGACATCTTCTCCTGCTGGTCAAAGACACTGACTGAGAAAATGGACAAATCTCCCAAAAGTTTCAATACCACAACCAAGAAGACTCAAGAAAGATGTGAATTCCATTTTTAATAAAGCTGCCATTAAAGCCATCAACACCAATATTGTTTAAAATTAACAGATTTGCAATCTGTTTAGCCAGGACAGGAAAAATTGTCGAGTAGCTGAAAGAAGGGTTCTCTGCCTAAAAATCCTTGCAGGTCCCACAGCTGGGGGGCTGCCAAAATCCTGGCGCTGGCCCTGTTCAGTGAGAATCTACATTTGATGCTTTAGAAGCCATTTTCTTTCCACAGTGCATCAACTTGCCTGTTTGGTGTAGTGGTTAGGAGTGCGGAGAGCCAGTTTGGTGTAGTGGTTAGGAGTACAGACTTCTAATCTGGCAAGCTGGGTTCAATTCTGCGCTCCCCCACATGCAACCAGCTGGGTGGCCTTGGGCTCGCCACGGCACTGATAAAACTGTTCTGACTGACCAGTGATATCAGGGCTCTCTCAGCTTCACCCACCCCACAGGGTGTCTGTTGTGGGGAGAGGAATGGGAAGGCGACTGTAAGCTGCTTTGAGCCTCTGGGTAGGGAAAAGTGGCATATAAGAACCAACTCTTCTTCTTCTTCTTCTTCTTCTTCAACTGTGGACAGGAGCTGTCTTTAGTGCTGTGCAACAGAGTTAAATTCCAGTGGCCCCTTTAAGGCCAACAAAGTTTAATTCTGGGTTTAAGCTTTTGTGTGCAGGCACGAAACATCAGATAAGTATGCTTGCACATGAAAGCTTCTCCCCAGAATCAAACTGTATTGGTCTCAAAGGTGCCACTGGACTCCGACTTTGGTCTGCTGCTTCAGACAAACCCACCTGAATGTATCATCCTGTAGTGTGTGAAGGTGCCGTAAAATTGGTCTTACTTAATGGGGTCCCTCCCCAGCTTCCCTGCAGTGGCAATTTAGAGGCGGGGGTAAGAATTCTTAGCCTCTTTTATGGAGCTTTTATTTACCGGGGGGGGGGGGGGGAGGATACTCGCAAACAAAATGCACAACAGTCCAAGGGGGGATCCCTTCAGCCATTTTTTTGGGGGGGGATCCCCCCCCAAAAAAATGGCTGAAGGGATCCCCCCTTGGACTGTTGTGCATTTTGTTTGTGAGTATCCCCTCCCCCCCCCCGGTAAATTAAAGCATCTTACATCTACAGGACGCGTCTCACGTCCAAATTCTTCTGCAGCCCAGAGCCCAAGTTGGCATCCACGCCTGCCTCTCCATGGCAGTTTTCCATCAACGTGCCAAGTCTGTTGTGCAAGATCGTCTCCCTTTTTGTCCCCAGCTGCATAAACCTTGCAAACGCAGTGTAAACAAAGCCACTTCAGAGAAGAAAAAAGGAAAAACCCTTCCCTGTTTGTCCTGACTTATTTATTTATTTTAAACAAACGCTTTCCAGCATGGTTAGGTTTGCCAGATGCAAGGTACTGCAGGTGGCCAGGCTGTTGTTTGTGCTGTGTGCTGCTGGGAGTTTGTTTCGTGGCACTGTTTGGGTGAGACCTGCAAAAGATCCTCTTCCGGAGGTGGGGGCAGAACAGGCATGCAGTGGGGTGCAGGGTGGCTTTCTGGTTTGGGAACAACGGGTGCTGATGAGCTCTCTTCTCCACTGGGGGGGGGAGGATAGAGACTGCTTTAGAGCGCTGCTTCCCAACCTGTCGGTCAGGATCCAAAAGTGAGTCGTGAAGCCTCTGAAAGTGGGTCAGGGGGCTCTCTTTTGTCAATTCAAAACCATGACCTGACCGTGGAAACAGTATCATCCGTGTCACACTTTATGTTCAATCCGTGGGTTCAGAGGTGGACACTGTTGGTGATCTGAGCCCTTTATTAGGACCCCAGCATGTTACAGGAAGCAACTGAACTGAACCAAACTGAAGCCCCCCAAAAACACCCCACCTGATATACAGTAGCAAACAATAGATCTTCCCACCAGTGCACGTGATTGGTCAGTTCCACCAGACAGGATCTAGCCGTGCATTGGTCACTTCCATTGTAAGCTGCGATCCTGCCTTGGACCCTAAGCTCGGTCCTCGGCAGGTCTACAGACACAACACTTGAGTTGGTATTTTTGGCTTCACTGCATAAGACGTGCTGAGCCAGCCAGATGTGTTCCTGACGGTTACTTAGGCACTCAGGGAGGATTCACGGAGAAGGAGAGGCCGGTCGGAGGCTGGGATGTAGCCTGCATACTCCAAGGATGTGTACGTCGGAATGCTATTTGCTTGGGGTTCATAGTGTCGTGGCTGTGGCCTTGGTGTAATGTTTGTTGGTTTCTTGAAAACATCTGGCTGCCCACTGTGGAAAATGGAATGCTGAGCTAGGGGGGCGCCAAGGTCATGGTTTGCTCAGGGCTCCAAGAAACCTTGGATGTGTCAGCAGACCGAATAAACTTGGACTTGCAGGTCACCATACCAAACCACTGCTTTAGGACATCCCTGCACAGGCCCACTGAGAAATCTAGGAGTCCAAGACCCAGCACATGCTCAGTCCAGGAGGAAGTCCTGTGCATGGAATATGGTGGCCATCCATCCATCAGCCAACCAGCCATCCTGGGTGTTTTGACAGGACAACATTTTGGATCCTACAGCCTGTACCTAATGGGCATCTTTATATCCAGCTTGAAGCTGGGCAGGCAGGAATGATTTTTGGGGAGCTGTGAGGCTAATGGGTTATAGTGGTGTCAGACTGAGAGACCCCGGTTCGAATCCCCACTCTGCCATGGAAGCTGGCAGGGTGACATTGGGCCAGTCGCACCCTCCGAAGCCTAGTCTACCTCACAGGGTTGTTGTGACGATAAATGGGAGGGGAGGAGACGGGTGTAAAACCACTTTGGGTCCCCAGGAGGGAGAAAGGTGAGGAGTCACTGAAATAAATAAGTAATAAAATTCTGCAGAGACATGGGTGAAATTTTATCACTCTGCCGGCTTCTCCATTCACGGCTGACTGGACTAGAGTCTGCCTGGTTACTCACGACGGCTGTGGTGGTTCGCCAGTGATTGGCTAGGGGTGAAAGCATTCCGCCCTTCCTCTGTCAAAGCTGCAAGAGCTCCCTCTGCTGGGTTGTCCATGCCTAACGCAATCCCCATTGAGATGGTTAGAGGAGTGATTCCTTGGTGTCAGGAAAAGTCCCAAATACCGAAGAGCATATTTTCCTATTCATAAGCTCATATATCTGAGATCACAAGCCAAATTCTAAATGTTCATGAGCTCCAGGAACACAGACTGAGTCCAGTGGCACCTTTAAGTCCCACAAAGTTTCATTTTGGGAAGCAGCTTAACTCCAGAGATATTTCTTTAGATCAGGGGCAGTCAACCTGTGGTCCTCCAAATGTTCATGGACTACAGTTCCCATGAGCCTCTGCCAGCAAGGTGCCTGTTGTGGGCAGCGGAAGAGAAGGTGATTGTGAGCCGGTTTTGATATTCCTTTGGGTAGAGAAAAGTGGGGTTTGAATGCTAACTCTTCTTTTAGCTGCACGGGAGGGGAGAACCACTCAGCCTAGGCTGGCTACCACCTTCTAGCAATCCCCCTGCTGCTTTCACATGCTCAAACATAGGCTGCTTCTGCCAGGCCTGTCGGACCAAACATCCCCGTTGTATCATTACATGGTTGTAAACAGCAGGGTGTTTACACTCCTGGCACATTGGCACTGTCACAAATGTAAAGGGAATATAGGAGCAGCACATGCTTTGGTGCATCATGGGTGTGTTGCCCCTTGGCAAAGACATAATTTCTGAGCTCTGAAGACAATTAATCAGGGAAGAATGTGGCACTAGGTACCCTCAGCCCATTAAGCATCCCTGGTTGGCCTAACCAGGCCCTGCTGCTTTAGAGTGTCAGACCAGGACCTGGACCACGACCTCCACTCAGCCGTGAAAATTTGACAGGGCCAGTCACCCACTTTTGGCCTCATCTACCTCACAGGGTTGCTATGAGGACAAAAATGGAGGAGCAGCACAAAAGCGTTTGTTAACTCTGTGTCCGTTTTTCCCAGAACGCATCTGCTGAACAGTGTAAGCTGCTTTGGGTCCTCACGTGGGAGAAAAACAGGGTATAAATATTGAAATAAATAAACATACAGCAACAGTCCTGTGTAGAAATCACTCGACTCAAAGCTCTTTGATCTCTGTGGGCTTAGGCTGGAGTAACTCTGCCTAGGATCACATTGCAAAATATGTTACACAAGTTAGCTTAATTTAAAGGGGAAAGAACAAGCAGCTTGCTGGGTTCCCTGTTACTGACGCCCCATGTCTTCTTGCAGGAGGCCAGCAGCAAGTCCCACCGAGTGAATAAAGTCTTGTTTCTGGGAAATATGAAGAAGCTGGTCTCCACAGGGACCTCCAAGTGGAATAACAGGCAAATTGCAATATGGGACCAGGTGAGTCACGTGGTTGCTGCCCCTTCTTGGAAGCGGTTGCTATTCAGATGGCACCATTTGACTCTGGACATTTTTCTCTCTGCCGAGAAGGAAGAAACAAAGGATGTTTCTGAATTCTCATTGTCCTTGTTTGTGTATTCCTGTTTTTCTTTTTTTTTTGGAGCACGTGTTTGGCTCCCTCTAGTGGTCGGTTCAATATTACACCACATGGTGTCTGGCATCTCCCTTTTTTATGCCTTCAAGTTAATTCTGCTATTAAGAAGAAACTTTGACAAGTTAATGAATTATTTGATTATGTTTATGGCTATTAGCATGTACTGCCACACAGTGTTTCTCTTTATAAAGCAGTGTCTCTCTGGGGGTGCTGGTTTTCCATGTGGAGGGCTGTTTTTAGGGTAGAAGAAGCTTCAACCATGCAGGTTTCCACCTCTAGTCCAAGCACAAGGTTGCTAATGCACTGAGAACCTGGCCCTGCCTGCCCACAGGTGACCCCCCCAAATCCTTCTTGAGGTGCATCTTTGTAACCAGCTATCCCCCAGCCTTCTCAATGTAGAAGTACCTTGTAAGTGGCTATTTTGCATCTCCCTCCTCTGCAGGTTGACCTTTCTGTGCCTTTAGTAGAAGAGGACGTGGACGGCTCCTCAGGACTCCTGTTTCCTTTCTATGACGCTGACACACACATCCTGTATTTATTGGGCAAGGTGAGTTCTTGTCCTTGGCACGAGGTCATAATAGATACAGTGACCTTCCTTCAGGGATTCCTTGGATCCTCCCACAATCCTTTTATAAACTTTTCTTGTTCTGTGATTCACAATAGGGAGGAAATGTAGGTTACCCTTGTTTTCTGCAAGGTTCTGTTTATTTCAAGAATCTGTTTTGGATCCATTTAAAAACAGCAGGTTGGATTTTCCTCTTCATGTTTTTTTTTTTTGCCTCTCAAGCTTTTTTCATTTAGGGTTGCTTGCTGGTTTAATTTCTCCCCTTTTGGATTGGTATCCAGGTCAGTTAGGAGAAGCTGTTGACTAGGCTTGTGCACCAGGGGCCCAATCCAGACCAATTCGGCTTCAGTGCTCATTAAAGTCCATGGCGCCATTGACATTAATGGGAGATCCCATTAATGGATTTCCCACTTTTCTGGAGGGGGGTGCGGGTGCCAGTTCCAGCCTCCAAACCTTTAGGGTAGCTCTGGGAGGCTCTTCTGTGACCCCCCTCCGAATTCCACAATGATTGGACCACGGGGTCCACGTCCAGGGGTTCCGAAAGAGGGTGCCCCCATCTCTCTATTCTGTCCCATTGGATAAAATGGGAACCCCCCACCCCCGCAGGCCGTAAAAAGGCGGGAACACCGGCCTTCCCATTAAAATCAGTGCCACCATTGACTGTAATGGTCGCCAAAGCCAAATCGGTGCGGATCGGTCCCCTGGTGCACAAGCCTACTTTTGACATTGAAGCCGAAATTCTGAGTTCTGCTACTCAGACTTCTTGTCACTCCTGCTCCGACAGAGTTGTGCTAAATAAAAATTCTTTTGGCCTCTGTGATCCCGGACTGCGTCTCCCTGATTTTCTCTGCCTCTCTATGGTGTTGATGGACAAGAAGACCTAGGGGCCTTCCTCTCCCTGATGGGCTGCTTTGAGCCTCCTGCTCAGGGCAGGATCAGCCTGAAGCATCCAGGATAAGGATCTGCCCAGCCGCTGCTTGAAGACCGCCAGTGAGGGGGAGCTCACCACCTCCTTAGGCAGCCCACTCCACTGCTGAACTACTCTGACCGTACATAATGTTTTTTCTATTGCAGCTGCTTTTTGCACAGAGGGCCCTGCCGCCTTTTTGTCACGGCAACAACAGTTTGCACCGCAGAACCATCAAAATTCTTTTCCACGGCTTGTCAGAGGCACCGTGGCATCCAACCCCCTTTCTTTTTGTCTCTGTCGTTATCTCCAGGGTGATGGAAACATCCGTTACTACGAGATAAGTCTGGAGAAACCCTACCTCAATTACCTGATGGAATACCGGTCCCCTTTACCTCAGAAAGGAGTCGGTGAGCTGGAAATGGTTTCGGGAGCAGTTTCACGTCCCGGGAAGCGATGAATGGGCATCTGGGAGCGACTGATCAGCCAAGGCAGCTGGTCGGGGGCAGATAACAAGCCTGGGTCTTGTTTTGCACCTTGTGGGGTTTTGTCGCGGCCGTGCCACACGGCTGAGGGCCCTGCCCCTTGCTGTTTTTCGGTAGCACTTAGAGGGCAGAGAGAGACGTCAGGCAAGCAGAGAAGAGCATCTCAGCACTGGGGTTTTGATGTGCCTTTTAAAAATTACCGCTCTGAGGAGTCTTCCTCCCTCTCTGTGTGTGCACGTTGGGATTGGAAACGAACATTGAAATGTTTTAGGGGAAGGAAGCCAAATTCCACAGAGAGGAGAAACGGCGGCTGGAAAAAGGCAACAGGAAAAGGCAGAGGGAAATGGGGGGTGGGAGATGGACTAAGCCAGCATTCCCCAAACGTGATGCCTGGGGGTGCCATAACACCCGCGGGTGGGTTTCCCGGCACTTGCGGCCTTCTCCCCCAAAGCCAAGAGCCAATCGTTCCTACATCATCTGCAGGGATCACCCTTTCCAAAACAGCTGCCTCCACCACAGGCACATTGCTGGGCTGAGAACCTCCCTACAGTTTGCGATTGGCCCCAGCCTTATGTGGCAGCCATTTTATGACTGGCTGCACTCCTCCTTCCCACGGCAGCCATTTTGGGAGGGTGCCCTCTGGTTTGTCTCAAGAGTTCAGAAACGCCCACAGGTTCTGCCAGGCTGGGGATCCCCAGATGAGATCAGTCCCTCTGCTGCTTGCCTACGAATCCTGCATTCCCTCCTTTGCAGCAGTGAAGCAGCAGCTGGGCTCTGAGTCATGGGCTGGCCGGTGAGCCTGTGACCCGCAGTCAGGACATCTCCCTGTTCTTTAGGAGCCATGCCAAAGAGAGGTCTGGACGTCTCCTCCTGCGAGATCTTCCGGTTCTACAAACTGATTCCGGTGAAGAGCTTGATCGAGCCCGTTTCGATGATCGTCCCTCGGCGGGTGAGCGGAGAGGCCGGTTGAGCTGCCGCAGCCACTGTGCTTGGGGGTGTGTGGGGGGGGGTTGCCTGAAGTGGCGGCTTGCTCTGATGTCCTCCGTGCGTGTTGGTGTGTCTTTGCAGTCCGAATCGTACCAGGAAGACATCTACCCGTTGACAGCTGGCATCCAGCCAGCACTGACGGCAGAAGAATGGCTGAACGGCGTAAATAAAGGTCAGGCTTTGCGCCGAAGAGGCAGCATCTAAGCCACTTCCTCAACCCCGTCCTGTAAGCTGCCGATCATTAAGCAGCGAGCCTGGCAGGAGACGGCGGCTCGGATCCTGTGTGTTTGTGGGCGGCTTTTCCCTGAATGCAGTTTCCCACTGCTGACCTCCTATTTATCTTTTATAGTGTTCCTGACACGCTGACACCCCCCCCCCCCAAACTAGCATCATTTCCAGTTGCAACTTGAAATCTGAGGCACGGAAACCCCATTCGGCTGATAGAAATTCCCTTCCGTTAGAATAGATTTACCACAGGACCCAACTTAGGAATTTGGGTTTTTTTAGTGAGTTGAAATTACTTTAAGAGGCTTTGTTTCCCCTGGGATTTATGTGCATTTAGTTTCTCCTATCCATTTCTGCTCAAACATGGTTTGCAGGTTTCAGATTAATGTGAAACCTGCCAAACCTGTTTATCCCGAGGGAAAATAGGGGATGAGAGTCTGCACAGCACGGGAAACCCTTCCCACTTTAAGTCAGCGGCTTAAGAGTAACAAAGCAAAGTGTACGTCTTTAGGACCCGAGGTGAGGGAAGAACTTGCGAATGGGTGGGCTGCTCAGTCAATAAGTCCAAAGTAACTCAAGCGCTCTGCTCAGAAGCACAGAGTTTTTTGCAGTTTGGCTGGAGTATACACGGAGGCTCTTCATCCCTGAATTTATACGCTGCTATTCTCCGGCTCTTGAGGTGGCTTTCAGTTTGTGCTCAAAATAATACAAACCCACATAATTAATAGGAACAATAAAGACATCAATAGCAACCGAAAAGACCAATGCAAGAACTTGCACAGTAATACAACCACAGCAGTGGTTGTTACTGTGTAACCCTGTGGTGTCATATGGAATAAAATTTGGGGGTGGGGGCAGCACTGCCCTCTTGGCCAAGCAAGAAGCCCACTGGGAGTTTCATATCTGGAGCTTCCAGTGATTGATTTAAAATCTCTGTACCCAAGAAGGAAGTTTTTAAAAATCAGGTTTGGCCCTTAAAAACTAGGGAGAGTTGGTGCTGGGCAGATATCTGTGGCTGAAGGCACCAGGTGAACACATTTTTGATACTGAAAACAGGTAAAGGAAGATATCAGGAGCTGAATACAAGAAATAATGATAATAAATTTATTCTTATGTCCTGCCCTTCTCGGTTGACTCAGGGTGAGTAGCATCAGAGAGCCAGCGTGGTGTAATAGTTAAGAACAGTGACTTCTAATCTGGCAAGCCAGATTTGATTCCTCACTCCTCCACATGCAGTCAACTAGGTGCCCTTGGGCCAGTCCAGTCCCAGTCCTGTTAGAGCTGTTTTCACAGAGCAGTTCTGTCAGAGCTCTCTCAGCCCCACCTACCTCACTGAGTGCCTGTAGTGGGGGGAGGAAGTGAAGGTGATTGTAAGTCACTTTGAGACTCCTTTGGGCAGTGAAAAGTGGAGTATAAAAACCAACCCTCCTCCTTTCTTCTTCCTCCTCCTCATCTTCTGCTTAATAAAAATACAAGTTTTACATACATATGTAAGAAATTGACATAAATTAAGTAGGTTTTAAAATTATATTAAACCCACCTGTTTTATAGCTACAGATCTTTGAAGGGGTTGGATGATGTTAATCTGTGGGCAGCTAGGTAGATTCTCCTGCAGGGAGTCCAGCATCTTCATGATGCAATTCCTGGCTTCAGCCATAGGCCGGGCAGAACAGCTCTGTCTTACAGGCCCTCCAGGACCTGATCTCCACCTCCCCACCCCAGCTCTATATGCCACCTGTGAGTCTTCCAGACAATTTGAGAAAGTCTGCAGGTTACCCAGCATGAGCCACCTGCCCGCACCTCCTTCCCACAAAGCCACTTATGAACATTCCAAGTCTCTGATCCATGGCAAGAATCCTTCCCATGAGATCTTCATCTCTGGCAATGAGAAGCAGCTCCCACACGGAGACTGGAATGCAATTGGGACACCTGAAAGAACAGCAAAGGAAGAGACCCTCTGGATTTCTTCATCCCTCTAGCAGAAGACAGTGCGCAGGCAGTCCTGGGGTCCAGAATTGAGTCACGTTTCAGACCCAGACTGAGAGATCCAGATTCCAAGTGCACTGTTCCATTCTCTGGCAGCCCTTGGTTTCTTCCTTTCAGGGTCATTGGGGGATAAAATGGGAGCTGAATTCTGTACAGTAAATGAGAGCGCTTCATTTGAATGATTTCGACAGATTGCAGAGCCCAGAAATGTTTTAATCAACTCTCAGTTTTTATTTATTTTGAGGAGAGGGGGAGTGCAGCATAAACCTGCTGTACATACGAAACATCCTGGCTTTATTCCTGGAAAGTAAAAAAAAAAAAAGAACGTATTCCTGTCCTTAGCTGGCTTGGCTGTCACTGCCTTTTTTTTTTTTACTTACATTGGACGACACCCCGAGGCGACATGCTGGGAAGAGCAGGGTATAAATAAATAAATAAATAAGTGCTGTTGCGTCTCGATGCTTCTGTTGTTTTCTGGATTTTTGCATGAAGCATTCTTTTCTCCTGCCTGCAGGCCCCGTCATGATGTCCCTGCGACCTGGATCTGTAATCTTAAACTCTTTGCCACCATATCCCGAGGAATCTTCCCCAGGAGCTACAGAGCCGGCCCTCTACCAGAGCAGGATGGCTGAAACCACTGAGAAGCCAAGCAGGCTCCGAGAGAAATGGGGGAGCCGGAGAGCAGAGGAGAGGGGCCCGGAAGACAAGAGAATGGGGCTGTCCAATGGCTTTGATGCATTTGAGTGTCCCCCGCCAAAAACGGAAAATGAGGTACGGTGGCAAAGCCAGTTCCATCCTTAGGGTGACCCATTGAAGCTGGGAATAGGCTGGGAGTTTTGAGTTTAGCACCATGGAAGGCCAAATGCTTGGCATCTAAAAGGAATGTGGGGAACCAGGACAGGTAAGCTAAATATGAGCAGTGCAATGCAGCGGTAAAAAAAGGCAAATGCAGTCTTGGGCTGTATCGACAGAGGCATCGCCCCCAATATGCAAGACGTTATAGTCTGTCCAACTACACCTGGAATCCTGTGTGCAGTTCTGGAGGCCTCACTTCAAAAAAGGACAGGGACAAAATTGAGAGGGTGCAGAGAACGAGGGTGATCCGGGCCCTGGGGACCAAGCACTGTGAGGAAAGGCTGAGGGACTTGGGAATGTTCAGCCTGGGGAAGAGGAGGGCGAGAGGAGACATGGTTGCTCTCCTTAAGTATTTGAAAGGTTGTCACTTAGAGGAGGACAGGGAAAAGTTCCCGTTGGCAGCAGAGGATAGGACCCACAGTAATGGGTTTAAACTACATGTTGAACAATACCAGCTAGGTATAAGGGGGGGGATTCTTCTCAGAGTAGTTCAGCAGTGGAATCAGCTATCTAAGGAGGTGGTGAGCTCCCCCCAGTCTTTCAGCAGCAACTGGACAGATCCTTATCCTGGATGCTTTAGGCCAGTGGTCCCCAACCTGCGGTCTGCAGCCTGGTGCCGGGCCACAAAGGCCAGGGCGCCGGGCCGTGATTCCCTCTCCCCGCGCCCCCGCAGTAAAAAACTTCCCCGGGCCGCAAGTGCCAAGCATGCGCGATTTCGGCCGCGAATTGTGCTGCGCGGCTGCGGCCGCACATGCGTGCTGCACGGGCTGGGCAGTTGCCCCGCCGGTCCCCAGCCGGAAAAAGGTTGGGGACCACTGCTTTAGGCTGATCCTGCGCTGAGCACGAGTTGGACTTGATGGCTTGTATGGTCCCTTCCAACTCTAGGATTCTGTCCTGTGAGATCTACTGATCACTGGAAATAACACAATCCGCTACTGACACAATGAGAACACAGCCTCCTGCACAGAGAGGCTGGCGTCACATTCTGCCTCCCCCACCCCTTCTTGCACTCAAATTCAAGAAATCCATGCCAGGCAGGGGCCTTTGGGTATGCTGTGTTCCTGTTATGTTGTGGCATGCTCAAGGGGGAACATGGCTCGTAATCACTAGGCCAGTACCTCTCTGCCCATGTGTGGATGGATGATATCCTAAGCAAGTATTTTTTTTAAAAACAGGGTTCTGTACAAGTTACATTTTTAAAAAAAGTTACAAATATATAGCCTGCTTTTCTCCCTTACTAAGGACCTGAAGCAACTTTTAAGATCTGTTTCTTTCCTCCTCCTTTAAATTGCCACACCAGCCCAAGGCTGATAGATTGCAAAGAGGCCAAAAAGTTACCTGACAAGCTTCAGAGGGGCGGGGGGGGGGGGGGAATTAAATCCAGTCATCCCAGGTTCTAGCCTCACATGATATATCACTACTCGTGACACTAACACCTATCTACCACAATAGTGCATTATAACAAGACCAGTGTGTGTGGCCAAATTTGGGGGCGTGTTCTCCTGCCCCTGCCCTTTTCTTCCACAGTTCTCTATAATTCCAGATAGGCACTGAGCAAGTTCAAGTTCGTGGGGGGAAGAGGTAGCCTAATGGCTGGCCGAGTTTCAATATGTAGAGAAAGCGGGGCGCCAGGCTGCTTAAAAAATAACATGGTTTTCTTTGTGAATATGGATAGAAAGAGAGAGGAGATGTAACTATCCAGCTTGTTGTCTGCAGTCATTCTCCTGATCATCTGCTGATCTAGAGGCAAGCAGGGAGGAAGTGTGCTCAAAAAACAGGAAGTCTCCTGTGGAGCCAATCAGGACCCTGGAGGAGAGATTTTAAAATCACAGGTTTCTATTCTGTCGATGCTAAATGCTCATCTCCTCCGATGCCCCCTGCCAGGCCGCCTTTTATATTCTGCTCAGTCGTGCCCGCTACCGATGTTGCACATTCCAGCACCAGTGACAGAGGCCCTCTCTGCTTTCCAGCTGTTGCAGGTGTTCTACAGGCAGCAGGAAGAAATCCGGAGGTTGCGGGACGCGCTGATGCAGCGGGACATCCAGATCAGACAACTGGAGCTGGAGATCAAAAACGTTCACATGGACGCGGGCAGGATCTGATGAGATGCCGCTTTCGGAAGGCCTCAAGTGTAATACTGTTGGGGGATCAGGGCCCAGAAGGAGGAGACGTTTCCGAATCTACTGGCAACCGTTGCCTGAGAGCTGGGCAGTGCTGGGGTTGTCACTGGTGCTTTGTTTTTTCGTTCTGTCCACAAGGATGTCCCCTTACAATTGGACCCAGAGTCGGCGTCCCCTCCCGAAAGGCGGACCAGTCTGGAGGTGAAGGCAGAGGCCCCCCGTCAGCCTTCTGTGCCTTTGTGTGGCTGGTGTTTTCACTGAGGAGCAAACAGCCCCCAGCCTCCCATCTGTGCTTGTTTAAACTCTGCTTGAACCCTGCCCGCCGACCCAGCGCTGGCCTGCAGAAGCTCCCGCCAAACGGCTCCAGTGTTGCCCTGACCAGCCACGGTGGCTTCCGGGGTGGTTTGCTGAGGATGCGGGTCGAAGTCCCCAGTCCCTCTTTAGCTTTACAGACCTCCCTTTGCAAAGACCATCGGGTCCCCGAAGTAAGGAGCAGAGGAAGGGGATATTTGAGGATTCACCATCAAAAGAAAGCACGTGCTTTTGAGAAGAGAGCTGCCAAGCATCTGAAAGGAACGTTTCGGGTGTTGAGCAGAGCAGGGAGGGAGAGGTCTTATTGCTGAAGCTGGGCATGTTGCAGCTGGAGAGTACCTGCTGCTTCTCCCAAGTTGTTACCTTCCGGCTTCCCGTAGCCTTCCCGTCCTGGGATGCCTTCATGCCTTAAGCCGGCAGGGGAGGACCTCCTTTGGACAACTTCCCCGTAGTCTCCAACTCAGCTGTCTCTGGATTGCCTCCTTTGTCCTTCCTCGCTTCTGAACAGTGAACCGCAGCGTCGGGCAGTGCAGTCCGGTGTCTGGAAGAAGGCCCAGCTCTGGACGTCCCACGGACCCTAATCCTATTCCACCTTTTATCCACGTTTCAGAGCACCGAAGTCTTCAGTGAACATCTTGGCACGTTCATGGTGCTCTTCTTTTAGGTTCCTTCCCATTTTGCGTGTCGACACATAGAGCTACTTCCGTTTCATGGTTGCCCCTTGATTTTTGGTTTTCATGCTAGTCGCTGCAAGGGACTGCCGTCCAGATAATCTTCCTTGCCTGTCTCAGGGCTGACCGCTACAGTTGTCCAAAGATTGTGCGACCCTGGGTGGTGGTGCAGGGGGGCAGGTCTTTCTGAAACTATTAGGCTTTTAAGCATTTCTTTCTAATCATATGGACTAGAAGCACTGATTAGGTGCAGCAAGAGTGATCGGAATGCAATTGTAAAAATGAAACTGCCCCCCTGAAGAGCTCGGTTCAGCTCAGGAATTGCCCATAATGGAGAGAAATTCAAACTAGGGCAGGGATGGGCCAACTTGGCCCTCCAGATGTCCATGAACTACAAGTCCCATGAGCCCCTGCCATTTGCTGGCAGGAGCTCATGGGACTTGTAGTCCATGGACATCTGGAGGACCACAGTTTGCCCACCCCTGAAATAGCATTCTCGGAAGAGTAGCAAGTAAATGGAAGACCATGTCGTGTAAAACATTTTATACGTAGCTAGCACTTTCCAAGTCCTCAAAATGCTTCTGACAGCAGAGATGGGACTACAATGTCAGGTCTTGCCTCTTGAGCTATCTACTTTTTGTTCACCTTCTACAAAGCTTCCATGAAAGATCAGCGGTTGTTTGGACTAAGATCATGCCCCAAAGCTTGATAAAAATTGTGCCCAGGAAGAAGCATGGCTGCCCCGAAGTGCCCAGCGTCCTTTTTCTTGGATTGTAGATGCGGTTCAAACATTTCAATGTTCCCCTAAGTCAACGGAGCTCCCTTTATATTAAAAAGGGAGAAAGCTCTTTTACGGAATCCTGCTGATGGATATAGGGGCACCATGGAACTCCCGTAAGAAAGTCAAAACCCTGTTTCGATGCCAAGCTTGAAGCATTTTAAGTGATTTGACCTTTGAACATACCAAGTGTCTCCCATTCTTGGCCCACTGAATTTCAAAACAAAGACACTGGAACAGATTATGTGGATGATGATCAGGAACTCCTCCGGGGGCCATGCACACTGCTAACCGTGGTCAGCAGAGAGGCCATCGATGCCTCGTGAGACTGTATAGCCTCCGACCATTCGCTCATGGGATTTCCATCCCTTCCCTGCCACTGCCAGAAAACAGAACCCAATTGATGCGCAGGGACAGGAGAGTCAGTGTGCAGCTTGTGGCCATCTCTCGTTCACAATCGTGATCCAACAGAGGGACGGCATAGCTGCCCAAGCTACGGCTAAGGTGGCATTGTACGAATCAGCTCTTGGCGGGAAGGCAGAGTTGAATTTAGCACCTCCTTCACCCCAGGCAACTGATCAGGAGTACTCCAGGTGGCTCTCTCTCTTTTTTTTAAACAAGCTGTACCCACTTAGGTAGGATGGGGGGAAGTTATGTTGAAGAGACGCAATCAGAAAGCATGTCGTATTTACTTGAAAAAAAAATTACGTACTTTTAACAGCTTTCTTGTTTACGAACAAAGGCTATCAGAATCAGCACTTGAAATTTTATTTTTTAAATATGACTTCTGTATAAAATGTAAACGTACGATACTGCATCTCAAAGTAGAAGTTTACTCGTGTATGTTTTATTGGCAGCGGGAAAGGGGGACGTGGGGGAGGAGGAGAGAAACATACGGTAAATGGCGAACTGGTTATGCTTTATTAAACAGTGCCTAATTATACTTAAAAGCGCATGTCAATTTTCTTTCTAAATAGGAGGGAAATAACATCTCATAGGTGGGAGATAAGAGGAATTAATTATTTGGCTGGCAAGGATTGTTCTTTTCATTAGGCACAACGAAATGGACCTTCCAGATCTGGTTTCCTAGCAGGGCCACTCGTGTTGTGGAAAAGGCTACAGCAGGGGTAGTCAACCTGTGGTCCTCCAGATGTCCATGGACTACAATTCCCATGAGCCCCTGCCAGCATTTGCTCTTGGGAATTGTAGTCCATGGACATCTGGAGGACCACAGGTTGACTCAAGCCATGGCATCCAGCAATAATTAAGCCCCATCAGGTATCGCTGACTTCAGTGGGGTTAAGCAAATGCATCGCTTCCTTGTTATTTGAACCACTGGCACCTTCCCTCTTGGCCAGTCTTATCCTAGCCAATCCCGCAAGCTTCTAGTCCTCATTTGGATTTGCTGCCTTGATCAAGACCAGCCCAAGACATCTCTGCAGAACACCAGCAGATTGAAAACCTTGTGATGGGGATCCTAGTGACTCACCTTCTCACCAGGTGACTTTCACAAGTGTTCTGAATGGGTGTCCCCAGCTGGGTGTGGACCCAAGCATGCAAACAGTGTCACATGCAAGATTCACACACCCTCCCTATCTTGCACCTGAGGCTGACCTTTTAGAATAGCTGAAATCCCCTTGTTGACCTTCATGTGAAGGTCATACTTCTTTACGAAGCAAGTTTACAGGCTTTCAAAAATTAAAAAACCCTCTTCTCATGCTCTTACCTAGCTGGAATTGTGCCCACATTTCTAACATAGCCTTAAATTTGTATATTCTCAATGCTGCCACTTCAGTGTTGTCTGCCCAAATCTGTAGTCCCTGTCAAATCACAATCAACTTATGGCAACCCCATGGGGTTTTTCAGCTCAGAGGCATTTAGAGGTGGTTTATCATTGCCCACCTGTGTACCAACCCTGGACATCCTTGGTGGTCTCCCAGGCAAATGCAAACCTGGCACATCCTAAAAGTAATACCATGTTTTAGACACCTGTTCACCCACACATCCTAGTCTATAGTGTAGGCAGCAATGGACTGAAAACAGCACAGGCACCCAAATCAGCTTGTACTGTATGTGTGTATAGGTTTTAATGCACATATATGTCCATACGCCCTGTGACTTGTGGCTCTTATGAGGACTATTCCCCAGGAAAGTGGGTAAGGCCGGTTGGCAGGTAGTTCCACCCGGAAACCGCCACTACAGGATGGGTACGCTACAGGCCTCATGCCAGGAACAGGAGTAAAAGGACCCGCCCCCTCCTACAATCCCCAGTTAACGTCTGACAAAATCCCTCTTTCCAGGAGGAAAAAGATTTAAGTGTTTGAGGTAGGCCTTAAAAACAGTTGTGAGCAGGAAGCCTAAATCTCAAAGTTTTTCAACTATTCTAACTCAAATATTCTTCAGCCAGATTACAGTCCTCCCCAAGTAAATTCTCCCTGCCAAAATATATACCAGCCAGCTAAATCTTGATTTCGTAATGAACAGAATTCCCCTGTATAGTGGTGGAATGTTAAAAAGCCCTCGTTTAACTTTTTACTTTCCTGAAGCACTGAAATGATGAATTCTAATTTCCCCTGGAGAGTGCATTTCCTGATCTTTTGCCCAATAATCATTATATTTAGCAGAGAAACCATGAAGGAGGAGGGGGCTGCACTGTTTACAATACCTAGTTGGGGGCAAGGAAGAGAATAATTCATATTTCAACCCAAGTGGTGTGTATCCCCCATCACCACCAGCCTTCCACTTACCACCACCAAGAAGTCTATTTAATAATGCAAGGATGGTCCTGCAATTTATTTTTGGCCTAAAACAGCCTTTTTCAACCTTTTTACCATAGAAACCCTAAAATGGTTTTTCGGGCTTCAAGGAGCCCGGAAAGTGATATGAAAATGACTTCACGATCCATGTCAACGGGCAGGCTCAAGGATGTGGGGAGAGACAGAAGGTGGCTTAAGCTGGGAGTAAGCATGCAGGCTCCACCCCTCTCCCAGGCACAGAAACCACAAGAGAAGTCTCACTCGGGAGGGGGAGCAATGACAGCTTATGGCCAAGGTCATCAAGGCAGGAGGGGAAAGGCCAGGGATCTTCGGAGCTCCCATGGATCGCTGGACGGGAATCCCTGGCCTAGAAACACATGCAAGAGGCAGACAATAGGAGTCAGCTTGCAAATGGGTACTGAGAAAACCAAAAGATTCAGCCCCTCCGAGAGGGGAAGGGCTGTCTGTCTGCCACTCAAGACAGGGCAAGTTCCCACTGGCAGCACCACCCTTGACATTCCACAGGGCTACCAGAGCACTTAAGAGAACTTTTACTATACACAAGGGCTGAGTTCAAGGTCACTGTGGTGGAAACCCATAGACACATGGATTCTCCCAGGATTTCTTGTGAAGGGGGTGGGTGGGGTTAGAACTGTTACACCCTTAATGGTATAGAGGAGGTTAACATGACATTTGGCATCAGTGTTTCTGCAAGACGGGAATAACGTACAAGGACAAAGAGCTACAGTTAAGGGGCACTGATGGGCCATGGGGACACTTGGTGTGGCTGTGTGTCTACCCCCCACCCCTTGCTTAGCAAACACAGAATTATGCAAACTTAAAAATATATATATGCAAACCTGTATGATGTGCATAATTCGTATCGGTCAAAGAATTCAGCTTTTATTGGTGCACAATTTTTTATTTTTGTTTCCAACGCAGAGAGTATGCTACCCTGCCCATATTCTGGCTTCAGAGAAAGAAAGGGGGGGAGGGGAGGGGAAAGGCCACAGAATCCCAGATAAAAGAGTTTTGAATATAACCAATTTACAAGACTAGTTTACCAAATAACGTTTATTTCATTCAAGTTCTTAAAAATACTTTTTTTTTTCTGTTGTTGCATAAAACATCCTAATGTAAAAAATATCCAACGTCTTAGAAAAGGAAAAGGGAGGCCAGGGAAAGCAAAGCATGAAGAAACAGTCCCCCAAAAACATCAGGACTCTATTTACAAAGCCTCGTCGCACAGAAAGTAAAAAGGGACCTACAAGTCAGTGGGGGCGGGGTGGGGTGTGTGTATCCCCTGACAACCAGGACTGACCCATCACACTCGCTCTTCTCGCTATGGCAACGGTGGGGAGATGAAGGCCTGGGAACCCCAAGAGGATTGAGTGAAGGTGCTAGCCCAGTTTGGGCTAGCTCTGTAACCACCTGGAGAGATCAGCTGCGGGGTGGGTGGAATGTCACAGGAATGGCCGACTCTTTGGCTCTTTAGGTGCTGCACCCGGGGGGGGGAGGGGGGGAAGAGGGGGGACTTGTTAGACGACTACAGGTGTGCCTCACGTGCTCCTCAGTCACAGATCATCCAAGGGGTGGCCCAAGCAATACTGAACAGTCCTTTGAGGGCACATGAGGCCTTAGTCATCATCTTCATCCCCTTCGTCGTCTGCTTCTCTTTTTCTCTTTTCGCCTTTCCCACTCTCCTCTTCTTCTGTATAACATGGGGGGAGGGAGGAGGGAAGGGAATCTCATTGTAATGACTTCTCCGATAAGGGGGGTGGGGTGAGGCCCACATGCCAATCCAATAGTACAGTTATGCTATTCCACATCCTTAGGCTACAAAAAGGGGGTGTTCTGGAAAGGAGATTCCTATCAGGCAAGCAAGAGAAGGGCTGCCACTCCCCTCCCAGCCCCTTGGAGTAGGACCTGTTAGGAAGTGGCTCCTTGCTGCCCCCTTTTGGTTGGAGGCAGGTAATCCTTTTGCAGCAAGGTCTGTTGTCCAGCTGCTTCCAGAGTCCCCTGCGCTTTGCTATTATTATTGGATTTTTTTATACTGCCACACTCTCGTGGTGGGCTTGGGGTGGTTTACAACATGGTTCAAACACACAAATCAGTCTATTTAAGAAATGAAATTAAGTTTTTTAAAAATTAAACATCGTCACTAATTACGACCTAGTTCATATACTAACCACAAACCCCCCCCCCAATCCAATCCCTGCCGCTGCTTGTCCTGCCTGCCTGTTGACTCTGGCAGGCTGCATCGGTCAGAGGCACAGAAAAAGGAGGAAGGAACCTGAGAGGGGTGGGGGGATCCTGATTAGATCACCCTGGCTCCATCAGGGCCTCTGATCTCAAATGGCAGTTAGTTTCACCAAGCTGGAGTCAGGGCTGAAAAGGCCCCGGTTCTGGTTGAGGCCAGGAGGATGTCTTTGGGCTGCCAACAAATTTGCACAAAGTGCGCTCTGGTGGCCATACAAGGACAGATGCCAGCCCCGTGCTTAATCAGTCACTGTGTGCACAAAAGGGTAAGAAAGACCCAATTTGATCCTGCTGCTCCAGGGATCACAAAACTACTGAGGGGGGGGGGAGTTTCTGCGTATACCCCAGGAATTGAGGCAAGGACAGTATTGAGAAGGTGACGTTTAAAGTTAGCAACCACTGGACAAGGGTCAGTGCTGCAGTGAGACAGCAGGAGTGAAATCAGATACAAGTCCGGTTGGCCATTATAATCATTCAAGCTTGCTCTCCTGTAAAATGAGAAACCCAGGGCTGGAAGTTTTTAGGCAGCAGTATGTGGAAGTCTGAACAGGATGAGATTTTATTTCAGTTTGCTAGGTAGGGGCCAGAGCCTTAGGGGGTTAAAGTAATTGTTTTCTAAGTAATGAGCTACCAGGGGCCCCCTCCAGCCCACATCACCCCTCTGGCAGCCTTACCCTTTATGCTATACAGAACTATTAAGAAAGTTAGTCTCACCTTCTTCTTCATCCTCCTCCTCCTCCTCTTCTTCTCCATCATGGCCAAACCCTTCCTCCTGGTAAAGGAAAGAGCACATGTGCCCCTGAGACAGCGGTACTTTCCCTCAGATTAGCACCCTTCATCCTGGGAAAATTCCCCGTTTGGCTGGGCAGCAACTTGCTGGAGGACACCGGAACACAAACTTGGCTATTACAGCTCAGCCAAAGAACCCAGAGTGGCACGTCCACAATTCCACCTGCCAGGATGCCTGTGAGAGCTCAGCCCGGACAACAAATAGCAGCCAGATGTTTACAACGGAGTGGATCTGATCTGCCAGGTGGTAGAAAGAGTGAGGGCAACAACTGTCATTAGGGCATCCTCTGGCAGCTGGACCAAGCAGCTCCACTACCATCTCTGGACGAGCGGCCCGTATCCTGCCCATTCTCTGTCAGCAGCTGCGGCAAAGACACCAGCCATCTGCTCCCCGTTTTCCTGGGCTCCACGCAGCAGAAGATGAGAGACTGCCCCCATCACAGAAGATGCTGAGACAATCTCCCGCCTCCTGCTGGCAAAGGCATCAGGGCGCAACTTTCCCCATGCTCCTTTAAGCCGCAGTGGTGCCAACAGTGAGATCACCCTCGGGGGTCCATACGGTAGCCCATTTCCTGCTCAGGTTCACAAGAGGGAGTGTGGCATACTAATTTAAGCCCAGCCAGCACCAAAGATGCACAAAAGCAATGCCCAATTTCATCAAGAGGAGGGAAGTAGTGTGTGTGTGTGGAGGGGGGGGAGTATAAGAGGGTCACTGGACAGTTATCTTGTCCTGAGCCCCGCAAAATCAGGAGCTGCCCCAAGCTTCCAATATTAAAAGGCTAGCAGGCAGGAAATAGTTATGGCCAACCTCTCCACTGATTTCATCTTCCTCGTCTTCTATTTCTTCTTCTTCATCGTCGTCCTCCTCCTCAAATTCTTCCTCCTCGCCGTCTTCGTCTTCATCTTCGTCATCTTCCTCACCTTCTAAGAGAAATGTGGGAGTTTGCACAGCTTTCCTCAAAGTCCAGCTCTCCTGGCTAGGTCCACCCCAGGAACAGACCGTGTTATCTACCAGTAAATTCTGCATCCAGACTGAAGGCCTTGCAAGCCCAATATCCAGCACAGCTGACCTCAGCCCACTCAGTGGTTGATATACTGAAGACTCCACAGAATTCCCCCTGGATTGTGATCCCAGCAGCGACCCCACGAAGAGATGGTTATATGAACCAATGCCTAATGTCTCAGCCTCAGCTACCATTGAGACACACTCTGAATATCGCCTTGCCAGTAAACGGGGACGTTTACTCTTTAAGTCCACTGGAGGCAACACTGCTCCAACACGAGCTCTTTTGCAGTCATACCAAAAACCAAATGCCCCCTCCACATTTTAAAGGCCAAGAGGGAAAGGCATGCATTTGTGTCAGATGCCACAACTGTTTTTTGGGAGTCCAGGGGCACCTTTAAGACCAACAAAGTTTTATTCGAGGCGTGAGCTTTCATGAGCTTGCACACTTCCTCAGACAATGGGACAAAAATCGCAAGGATACAGATATAAGGAAAATAAAACAGTAGTCAATTCGTAAACAGCGTCACAACAATTGTGCAGCATGATGATGAAGACTGGATAGTTCCGTGCTAGAATAAGAAAATCTGTTCTTTGGGTTCAGCAGGTTTTTCTGTTTTTTTTTTTTTTTTGTTAGAGCAGGGGTAGTCAACCTGTGGTCCTCCAGATGTCCATGGACTACAATTCCCATGAGCCCCTGCCAGCACTTGCTGGCAGGGGCTCATGGGAATTGTAGTCCATGGGCATCTGGAGGACCACAGGCTGACTACCCCTGGGTTAGAGGTATGATGTACCAAAAGGACGAGAGTGCACAGTGGGCCAATTCAACCTGGATGGCCTATTTCTTCTGTGCATCTGAACGCCTGCCGTTCCGCTTTCTTAGGCTGCCGAAAACACAAAGCCAGAAACGAGCCGTTTTCATTTTACACGAGACACAGCAGCACTGAGCAGCCTTCGCCTCACCCTCTTCGTCCTCCTCGTCCACACCGTCCACTTCGGCATCCGAGTCAGACGCCTCTTTGTCTTCTTGATCGTACCCGTCCAGGTAGGTGAGCTGGGGGAGAAGCTTGAAGACGCTCTCTCGGTAGTCGTTTAGATTTGTCACCTCACAGTTAAACAGATCAAGGCTCTTCAGAGATTCCAATTTTTTCTAAATTAGAAATACATTCCAGTTATCGCTATGGAGACCAGGCGGGATTAGGGTATGATCGCAAGAGCATTCTCGTCTGGAACCGAGGGCATAATTGTGAATGTTGGGAGACTTCCCACTATCCTCCTTGGAGGCAGGAAGTCTATCAACCGTAGCCTTGGTAACACAACATGCATTTCCATGGACCTCCTGTCTTTGGCCAGGGAATGAATGGCTTTAATCCGTCCTCCATTCCCTGGAACAGAAATGGTTTCTTCATCCTGCTCCATACCACTAAATCTTTATACACGCTGTTAAGTTCTTTCGGTGGTACAATATAGAGGTTCCCCATGAGCTGTCTCGGGATAACACGGAACCTTACTAAGTTGATGTAAAAATTAGGGAGGTGGCTCACAGGACAGTTGGTGAACATCCTAAAACCCTCCACGCCTATCCATCTTGGGGTTCTGAGAAGCCCAAGAGAAGGCATTCACATAAATATTTCAAATACATGCATGGCAATTATTATTTCGCTGCCAACAAATGAATGCCTGGCATGGTAAGATCACAGCAGCAGCTGCGCCTCAGCGCACAACAGCGAATTAACGGGCTAGCAACAGACTGGGTTGGTGCGTATCAACTCCCTCTTCCTGTTGCCTTCTTTTCAACCTCCCTTGGCTCTACTTTCAGCAAAAAGCTTCTGAACAGATATGAATGAGAACCAGGTTATCCTCAGGCGTACATATCACAATATAATTGCAATAATTGCCTACCTTATCTATCACAGTACTACACTACTTACTTCAATGCAAGACTGGGTTGTTCTCCCCCCCCAAAAAAAAAAAATATGCCATTAAAAAGTAGGCATCTTATTTCATTTTCATAGTAGAACATTTATTGGGCAATATGGCCATATAAGATCATGTTGACCCCTCACCCCTCAAAATGGTCAATGATAGGCCTGGAGAGGGTGGGGAGGGGCCCCAGGTGGGCATGTGCACAGCTATGCTCCCAAAACATATTCTCCAATTCTGGGGTTTCTGGAAACCTGAAGAATGTTTGAGGGGTTTCTCAATGGTAAACCAGAGCTAGAAAATCCATGAATAGCATACCAATGGCTCCAAGGTACTGATATCTTTCAGCTTGTTTCCACTGAGGTTTAGATGTGTGAGGTTAGGAAGCTTCTCGGCTAATACATCAAGACCTCCCGAAATCCTGTTGTCGCTGAGTTCAAGCTGCAAGGAAAGGGAAAGGGAACATGAACACACCAGCATGGGCAGAAATTAAATATTTCTAAGGCTGTGGGAAGAGGAACAAGTGCGACCACGTCTCGATCAAGATCAAAAACATAAAACAAATGGGACTCACCTCTGCCAATCACAACATCCAAATTCCTGCCACTAACCACGCAAGTTCCAAGAACAGTTTCTGGGGCAAGAGTTAGGCTGGTGGCCAGCCGCCCCTTTTTTTCAAAGTCAACATCCTACCCTTTGTGCTGACTTTTTACAACAATACTGTACTCTGTGAGGTAGCTATGATGAAGGCCCTGTGTTTCTTCACCCCACAGAATGTGTATTCCACCAGACATGCCCATTCCCCTTGCACCGCACCTCCATCATAGGCTGGCTTGCCAAGCACGTCACATTTCCTAGCAGAAACCTCATTCCCACACACCTGTGGGAATAGGACAGACAGGCTCCCACCCAATCCAGCCAACCTCCAGGATCACATTAACCTTTCAATCAGTCTTTTAAAGTAGCAATCCCCAACCTGTGGTCCTTTGACTAATTGGAGGTGGGCCCCGAAGGACACCTTCTCTCCCCCCCCCGGCCCTTTACTTCCCCCCCCCAGCCCTTTACAACACACTTCGGGTGTCATTGTCTTCCATCACTCCCAGATGGGACTATCTTGTTGCAGAGAAACAAGCTCAGGGTTCCCATTGATTTGTCATTGTCATGAGTTAAAATTTCCATGAAAATAAAATGTTCCTTATGTTCATTGTTGTGGCGTGTCTGTATCTTATTTTGAAGGGATGTTTAAACATTACCATAGCGATCAGAGAGCGTTACGGCAGTGGTTGAGAGTAGAGGAGTAAACTCCCCCCCCCCCCACCGGGCTTCAGTAAAAGGCGTTGAGTGGTCCCTGGTGATAAAAAGGTTGGGGACCACTGTTTTAAAGCATATTCTCAGTGTAAGTATATAGGACACGTGCCCAAAGTCAAATAAAATCCACACACTGCACCAAGGAAATGCAACTTTCTCTTACCAATTAAACATATTCGTAAATTTGAATTGGGTGCTTGTTTTGAAGTGAGCTTTGAGTAACAGTGTCAGGAAGGAAACCCTGTGATTGCGGTTCAAGTTGACTACCATCTTCCACACATCTAAACCTCCATCACACATCATCAATATGTTTCTTAGGATTGTTTCCTCTAAGCACGAGGACTTTCGAAAAGCCCAAGTGGTCAGGACATTAATTTCTGTGCTTGTGTGGCACGTGTGGCCCTGATTACAATTCAAATTCTAGCAACCAAGGAACAAATCTAAATTTCCTTTAACAGCTAACATTTTGTCAAATATTATCTGAGCCAATCAGGAAGGGTGGGTTATTAAAATAAAGTTTTTGTTGTTATTACTATTATCTTACCCTGCATTTTCTTTAATCCTGCCATCTTAACATTCCTACTGGTTTCCTCCAGGTTTCTCACTGGAAGGGTTCTGTTTTGATATGATGGGAATACTAGCAAATATTTATTCCTTTATTAATCCAAGATAAGAAATCACCCCCAAATTTCTTTCCATTATATGAAAGATGAAAACCAAGAACAGTTCCTGTTTTTGTAACCTCTGATTTTGACTCTTATTGCAGGACTAAGGAAGAGAGAGGATCCAGCTTCCAAATTCACTGACTTACTAAGATCATGATGGAAATGACGGTTAATGTGCTTGTGCAGCGATAGACCGGGCTTGTGTACTTTGGTGGCTGAAACGCACACGCCTAATAGAGACCCAGTCCACTGCTCACTGGCATTAGAGAAAAATGCTTACCTTTTTCAATTTTGGGAGCTTAGGGAGATTCAACACAGATGTCAGCCCCACATTTATTAAGCTGAGGAACTCCAAGTTGACAAACTCTCCTGACAGCCCCTCAATTTTGCCTTCATTTGATCTGCAGTTGTCAAGAACAAGCTCTTGAACCTGAAAGAACGCACAAAAATAAACACAATCCCTTTAAAAACAGCAAGTAACAACACCCAGTAAAATGAAACATGGGCATGCAGAGATACGCCTCTTGCTACACTTCACTGGAATTTATAGTCACAGGGGCCTAGCAAAAATTAACAACAACATTTGCCACCAAAAGCCAATCGGCATTTAAAAAAAACACAAAACACCTCAAAGAACACCTAGGCTTTGGTGGAAGCAGAATTATCAGAGTTCTGGGACAGCAACCATCTCTTTGATATCCTTGCAGTCCTCCTTTGACACAAAGACACTTAGCTCTGTTTGTTCTAGAACCTTAGCAGTATTTGCATTCAAGGTTCATTTACTGTACGACTTTTCAAGGAACAAAATATCTTTCAAATTGAATGATCCCCAGAGCATACGCTAAATGATACTGGTCCCCCAACAGAAAGGAGTGCATGATTGTACGGACAACTGCCGGCCTGCGTCCCCTCTTCAGAGGTTTCAGCTGCCTGCGATGACCTCAAATTTCATCTCATGCTTTCAACAGAAATGCTACAGAGCTGAATCAGAGATACAAAAATAAATAAATAAATAAATAAACAAACACCCCACACACAAAAAAGCCCCATACAGACAAACCGCCAGAAATACCCAAATCTAAGCAGCTTATGGATGCTGCATTTCACACTTACTTAACCCACATTTCACTAATGAAGGAAACAAAAGCTGGTTATAGTGATATTAAAACCAATAAAATAGGCTTAACAGTAAAACAGCAAACTACAAGCCATGCATCAGTAACAAAACGCTGATCCTCAACAAACTCCCCATCCAAGTCAAAATGTTCTTACTCATTTTGTGTTTATGACCACCTTTCTCCTGAGCATAGCAGAGCTCAAGGAGTACTGTACAACTATACTTTTACATAGTTTTCAGAAGATTAAAATTCATTTTTCAGGCAGGCTGTTTCACACTATGGAACGTTACAGAAAACGCCCACATGGCAGGGCCATTCTAGCATGCCTACGAGGGCACAAGTGTGTAGGAGAAAGTTAAGTTTTCTTCTCTCATCTGTAATTCAATGAGCCAAAATCGTAAAACAAATGCCACTGTCTACTTCCTGGCAGACTCAATGTCTTAACTAAGACTGAGAACTATATCCCCAGACCACAGAAAGCCAATACCCCCATTCTGCTAAAACAGCCCGTCTTAACTTAAACAAAACAACAAGCTGTGAAGAACGCACTGAAAGGCTCTATCATCTGTGGACAACAGAGACAGAAAGGAACAGTTAATGTGGCTGTCAAGGACAGTTTACCACCAGAAACTACCTACAAAGCCCCATGCTTCAAATATTATTACACCGACACTAAAGTTTTGCTCTGAGTAACAATGTGAATGGCTTATCTAATCTGCATACTGCAGGAAGGCGCAGCATTTTGGTGCATATCTTCACATACGCTGAAGAGGAGATGGAAATATGCTTTGGAAGACTCAGTGCCACAAAGCCTGGTTCCCACCAGAACCCTTTGGGCAGCTCTCACAACTACAGTTTCTGACAACTGTTCTGGTCACCTAGACAGCCCCACTGTGGACCTCTCATCGCCAGTCGCTTTCTGGAGCATCACCTGGCTTCCCTGGACAGCACAGAGGAAGAACACGAAATTGTCACAAGAGTTTTCCTTGCTGACCCTCAACTGTGCTAGAAGCTGAGGAGGGCAAGCAAAGCAGCAGTAACTCCCCTGAAAGGCTTGCCACAAGGCACACTCTGTGCCCATAGCCGTGGCTAGAGACAGCAGATGCAACACATTTGGACTGGTTCACTGGCCATCCTCTGTGAACCAGCCTAAAAGAAACGAAACAATTTGTCAAAATGGTATTTCTAAGATCCTAATGAAACAGTGCCACACATTCAAGGGCACGTGCCTGACCGAAACCTTACTTGGCCTTAGAAACGGGAACACTTCCACGACGGCAACGAAAGCAGCCAGCCTACAGGGGTGTTCTTCTGTGGATCTGGGGCCTCTGGCGAGAAGAGCTTGGGGGGTTGCTGCTTTCGAGCAAGCAGCGGAACAAGGACTTGCTGTCTTGCTCCACTTGTTTAGATAAAATAGAGAAGCCGATTTCGATCAACGCCCTGAGTCAACAGCTATCTGTTTAGGGTAATCATCAAGCAAATGGCACAGAGCTCTCTCTACCAATGGAAGTGAAAGGGAGAAGAGGCTTTTCTAGTCATAGTTACCCTCCAAATATCAAAAACTGGCAAATGTTGACCTTGCAAATAATCTGCTTTTAAAAAATTGACTTGGAAGGAGCGGGGTATAGTATCAGTGCCCAGAAGCACTCAAATGAATTCTGAGGAAATTCGCAGAAGCTACCCGAGCAAAGAGAATGATCAATGTCCGGCATTTTAGTATTTTTGTATGCTATTCCTGGAAACTTTTAGAAGCCATTCCCTTAGTAGAGTCTTTCACATTTTATTTATTTATCAGCAAAAAGGACCCATTTCTTGACTGCAACATTCACATATGATTTAAACTATATATGGAATGTGTCAGTGGAAATTTCTAAGCTATCAATGTGTTATAACACACTGTTCCAAGGCTTATTTGAAAAGCTTAAGATACATGTTTAGTAATAATAATAGTACTTCATAAAGGATGTTTTTCCACCGTAATATCACAGCTAATTTATAGCGAACTCCTAGGATTTTCAAGGCAAGAGATGTTCAGAGGTGGTTTGCCATTGCCTTCCTTGGCACAGCCATGGAAGATTTCCTTGGGGGTCCCCCATCCAAAGAGAAACCAGGGCTAGCCCATGCTAGCCCAGATTATTCATGCCAGGGAACTCAAAGTTTCCGGAGACTGGGTGGGAAATAAATGTAATTATTATAAATATAGATTCAAATGAGTAGCCGTGTTGCTCTGAAGTAGCACAATAAAATCAGAATCTAGTAGCACCTTTAAGACCAACAAAGATTTATTCGAGGCGTGAGCTTTCGAGTGCAAGTCTGACAAAGAGTGCTTGCATTCAAAAGCTCGCGCCTTGAATAAATCTTTGTTGGTCTTAAAGGCGCTACTGGACTCTGATTTTATATATAGTCATAAATGAAGAACTTTCTTTTTTTTTTACGTCTATATTTCAGCATTTGTTTGAGGCCAGGGTAATTAAGCCCCTTCCTGGCTCAGCCATATCATCTGGCTCCCTATGGACATCTCCCTTGAGGCTCTTGGGGAGGTTGTGTGTGTGTGGGGGGGGGAGGGAATGAGGCCTGTTTTCCTCACCTGGGGAGTAATCTTTTCACAGAAAGGGTTTTATTATTTCACTGTGTGGTTAAATACTGTAACTCGCCACAAGCCAGTTTGCGAGTGGCAAGCAAAAAAAGAAAAAAAAAATCATCAAATCAATCAATATTCATTTTCAAATCTTGTGATTACACAAAATAATCCAAACCAAAGTGTAAAAACAAGCCCACATGAGTCTGGTTATATAAATGTACTCTAAGCTTGATGCAGTAAAAAGTAAAACAAAATTAATATAATTGCTGGGAGTGAATATGAGTCTATGCAACTTCTTACCTTGTATACTTAGTTGATCTATCTCATACTTTAGATGTATCTTGGGACAATTCCACAGATTGTACAATGAAAACTATACAAAGTTAGTTTTTTTTTTTAATGGCTGTTGCATTCTACTTATTTACTTAAATAACTTCTACCTTGCTTTCCTATCAGAATTGGCTTTTGAGGCAGTTTACAATTCAGTCAAGGGGGGGGTAACATTAAACACAACTTATCAAAATCAAGAGGGACACACTAGAAAAGATCTAAAGCCTTGAGAATGCCACTCTTGGACTGTGACATTATAGTAACTGATATTTATTTATTATTAATTGGATTTCTAGCCCTCCGCTCTCAAGAGACTGGCTCATGGCAGGTTACACAAAGATATTCATGTCAAGGGGCTTTATTCATCTTTAAAAAGTCTAAAGAAGAGTTGGCCTTTATATCCTGCTTTTCACTACCCCAAAGAATCTCAAAGGGGCTTACAATCGCCTTCTCTTCCTCTCCCCACAACAGATACCCTGTGAGGTAGGTGAAGTCAAGAGAGCTCTGAGAGAACTGTGAATGGCCCCAGGTGACCCTGCTGACTGCATGTGGAGGAGGGGGGAATCAAACCCGGCTGTCCAGATTAGAAGCCACTACACTACTCTTACCCACTACACCATGCTGGCTCTCAACAGGAAAACTCAACTGATACTGGTTTGGTGCTAGGACCCTAGGCCATTCCCTTCTAATTTACACAAAGATCAAACAATCATAGTTTGCATTAAATTAGTCTATGAGTGGAACAGAATGAAATCCGCACAAGGTAATGAACAACAACAATTTGAAGGTAAAGAAGACCGAGTAAAAGAATGTTTCAAGATTAAAAGACAAAAATAACGATACACTTCTATGCAATTACTTTTGCCATCAAGTTGCAGTTAACATGGCAACCCATAAGGTTTTCAAGGCAAAAGAGATTCTGAACTGGTTGGCCATTGCCTGCCTCTCCATAGCTGCCTTGGACTTTCCTGGAGGTCTCCCATTCAAATACAGACCAGGGCTAACCTTGCTGAGTTTTACAAGGCCTGACAAGATTGGGCTAGCTGGGTCTATCCAGGGACCATTCTGCACACCTTTCCATGTGCTTTTGCAGCTGGCGTTTTCTGTGCAGACCAGGAAAATCAACTTCCAAAATGCATTAGGAGTGCATTATCTCACATGTGCAGAATGGGCCCAGGTCTGGGCACTCTAGATTTAGCCCACCAAAATCAATAGGTTTCAAGTGCTGTAACTCTGCACAGGACTGCACTGTTAGAAACTCCTGTTCACCAATAATTGCATACAAAACGTTTTTAAAAATATTCAAGAGGGATGGTTGTGGATACTGAAGATTCCGATAGTTTCCAATTTTCATGGATGTGCTGGTTTAACAGAAAAATTTCACCTGTAGTTTCTATTTTTAAAACAGAAACTTAAAATTGTGTGTCAGCATATTCAAAACATATCTGAATTCAAGTCAGAGGTTTCCTCCCACTCTTTTTAATCAGTTTTATAATAACGAACTGATTATAATGACATACCAGTGCAATGCATCGGAATATAGTTAGAATTATACTCATTATATGGAAAATTAATCTTATCCACCATTAAATATTTTCTCAAATTAACTACGCTCATCACTTTATACATTCCCTGTTCATTGTAGCCAATAGAAGAGGACGACTTCTCTTAAATGACTTCCTCCCAAGTCCACCTGCCTGCTTGAGCAGAAAATATCTCAGAAGTCTTGATTTTCTCCAAATAACTTTTAACATCAGTTAATGCTACGGAATGCTATGTAAAACAGTTAACACAACCTCATCAAAGCAAATTGGCTTGTTGTTTATGAGAAGTATCCCAATGATTTTTTTTTTAAATAGTGAAATCCTATCAAGGCACTGCAATGTACCTTTTAAAATAATCTATGCTGACAGGAAGTAGTTTGCCCTTTGACAGTAATCCTCAACAAACATTTACAATTTTGTGGGTGCTTATAGACATTTTACAGACTTTCAGTAAACATGCTTTTCTTTCTAAGGCTTCTAAACGGTTAAAGGAACAATACACTGAGAAATAACAAAATATATCCTTTCACTCTGGGGCAAATTCTAATTTCTGAATAGAATATTCACATAACTTGATGAAGGAAATTTGTTCACCTTTTTAAAAACCCAACCGTTCCATGATCTCTGAAGGGTGGTATCACAGTTGCTCTAAAGGAAGTGAGCAACCTACTAATTCCTTAGAACATTTCAGGCTGGAGGTTCACAGGAAAGACAAAAACCACCAAAAGGGGCAGAGGAGAAGACAAAAAAGGGTTGCTTCAGAACACAAAAGCCCAAACTCTGCAGTTTGCAACTTGGAAATGGAGACCTGAAGATATACAGCCCTTGCTCAGCTGTCCTCTTAAAATACTGAACATTCAAGCCCTGGTGGTCTGGAGAAGTCAAACACTTGGATGTTCAGCCGATCCCAAAAGAAAGTTATTTAATTGAAGGAAGTTAGCAGTAGCACATACAGCACCAGCACATGCACCACTGTTTTGCCAGGGCAAAGAAAAGAGCTATACCACATCAATGGGAGAAGACAGCAGCACGCCCAGGTATCACACGTAACAGCAATATTAGTGCTGAACCAGGTTATATCATCGGTTGGCAACAAAAGCAAGCGACATGCACCAGTTCAGAGCATCTGCTGCATCCCATATTGCTCATCAGCTATGTGAGAAGACTTGCTCCAGCTGAGGAATGCACATTACATAGATGGGAACTGTAGAATTCAATCCTGTGCCTCAAACTGCTGTTTATTATTGATGAGCTGGTGTCGCTCAACACAGAAATTAACATAGAAGAAAAAGAGTTGGTTTTTATATCCCATTTTTCACTATGTGAGAGTGTCTCAAAGTGGCTTACAATTGCCTTCCCTTTCTCTCCCCACAGCAGACACCCTGTGAAGTAGGTGGGGCTGAGAGGAGACAGGACTGCTGAGAGGAGACAGGACAGAACAGAAGTATCAGGATGGTGACTAGCCCAAGGACACCCAGCTGGCTGCATGTGGAGTGGGGGAATCAAATCCAGCTCCCCAGGCTGCTCTTAACTGTTGCACCAAGCTGGCTATTAATAGAGAATGGAGACGGAGCCAAAGCGATATAGTTTTTCTATGTTAATTTCTGTTTGAGTGCCACCAACTCAATAATAAAAGTGGGTTATAAAAACCAACTCCTTTTCTAGTTCTTCTCATTTTTCTCAATAGAAACAGCACTGAGAGGGAAAGTTATTTTCCCTTTTTTGCTGCTCTATGTGGATTATTCTCCCCCCCACCCTGCACTGTTTCTGGGAAAACAACTTGGGAAGGTCAGGAACCCTCCTCCCTCTGACAGTGTTTCAAGCGTGCTTTGGCTCTCTTTTATTTTTTTAGAAAATCATTTCTCCAAACCTGGACCTAGCTGTTAAACACCTGAAGGTGTAGTTTGGCCCTAGAAACCACAGCCATTCAGTGTTAAAGACACTTAAAGGGGCACTGCAGAAGTTATTAGGGACACTTAAAGTAGCACAACCCTGGTCTATATATGAAGGAATAGCCAAGCAGATGGGCTATTATTATTAATTATTATTATTATTTCGATTTATTTCCCGCCACTCCCAAATGGCTCGTGGCGGGTTAGTGTCTTAAAACCCCATTAAAACTCCCATTAAAAGACTTTAAAATGTCACAGCATGGTGGCACAATAATAAGATCCCCTTCCTACCCCCCTTCCTAAAAAAAGGGGGGTGGAGGAGAAGGAGGTCAACAGTGTTCAAGAAGCCTAGGGGAGAGCAGTCGATGTACCATAGCAGCCCCAGCCTCAACCACAGACATGGCGGAAGAGCTCCGTCTTGCAGGCTCTGCGGAACGTTGAAAGGTCCTCTTACAGACCTCGTCCCAAATATGCAAGTAGTCAAGCTGCCATAATATGAAACAACTATTTTCAGCCAGTGTTTTCCAATGGCCTTGAAATCAGCCTGGAACAGACTAACATTAAGCAATGCAGCAACAAACATGGGGCTAATTGTACTGTACATGCCAAAAAGAATGTCCAATTATGCTCGAGATAGCATCTGAAAAGCATGAATAGTGCAAATTAATCCCCCCCTTCCAATAAACTGTGATAGTGTCCATTAAATTATCTACCTACCCCCTAAGGCTCAGAACTGCTTCCTAAGTTGTATTTTTGGTACATGCTTCTCATGTCTGAGACAAAGTCTGAAAAAACATAACAAGCCCAACCCCAAATATGTTTTTGTTTTTTTTACTATCAGGCTTGACGTTAAATGAGCAGGTGGAGCCAGGAGGATTAAAAGGGCGCGCTCATATTCGCCATAAACAAATGAGATTTTATTTCCTTGTGAGCTTTAGCAGTGTAGCCCACTTTTTCAGATACATCCAAAAAAATCTTGCTCCTCTTCCTGCCGCATCATTGGATCTAGCCCAGAAGAGCTTTGGCCGGGATAAAATGTATTTGTTTATATTTATTCATTTGTATTCCACAACGTCTCGGATGACTTTTAATGTTCTATCTATTTGATTTTATTAGGAGATTGGTTGATATAAACCATGTTTGACCCCCGCTCTGGGCTATCCATGAAGGGCGGGGCATAAAAATAAAAAGTTTATTAGTATCATTGTGCCAAAGACTGGTGTTTCTTTCCCCATTTTCTGCCCCTGCGGAATCAGACCGGCCATATTGCCCCTATCGAGAGAGTAAATTCTCCGGAGAGGGCAACCATGACAACGTGCCGAGACTGGAAAGCCCTAAGGTCGGGCCGAAGTTAAGGCGGTTTCCAAATCCCAAAGATTTCAACAGGGAGAGATTTAGGCGCTCGATCGAACCTCCCCCCCCCCCCGGCCATTTAAAAGAGCCTAACTTAAAAGGAAGCTTTTGGCGGGAACGCGAGGAGCGCGGAGGGGAGGAAGGCAGCGCACTCCATGCGCGCCCCCGCGCGCTCCTTCCCTCCCTCCCTCTGCAGCTGTCGCCCGTTTAAAGAGGGAGGAGGAAGGCGGGAAAGGCCGCCCAGAGCGCGCCCGCAATGGCTGAAGGGAACGAACGCCGCGTGAGGAGGAAGAGGAGGAGGGACGCGCGCTCACGAGGCGACGGCCTCGCCTCGCCCGTTTAAAGCCATGGGGAGGGGGAGCGAAAGGGAGGCGTGCGCGTCAGAACGCACACACACTCGAGAGACGCACGCACGCGCGCGACCCGGGGCCGAGCGACGAGCGAACGCACGCGGCGCTCTGTCGCGCGCACGCGGAGCGCCAACCGCCTCTCTGTCCCTCTGCAGGCAAAACAGCCCGCGTTCTCGCAGGAGACGCAGCAGCGGGAACAACATGGCGGCCGCAGATCCCCTCGTCAGCCAGTCAGTCGCTCTCCCATTACGCGCTCGCTTCGCTTTTTGGGGGCCCCTTCTCTCCTCTCCCCCACTTCTCTCTCCTTCCGCCCCCCAACCGCCACTTGGCGCCCCCCTTCCCTCTGCCCCCGTCCCGCCCTCTCCTCCCCCCACAATGAAGACCCGGCTCGCTCGCTCTCCCCCGCCGCCCGCCCGCGCGCCCTCCCTCTCTCGCGCCCCCCTCGCGCCCTCCCTCGCTCACATCCGGCGGGGTCCGGTTCCGCAGCTCCAGGTGGATCCGCTTCTTCATGTCCATGGCGGCGGCGGCGGCAGCGGCAGCGTCGCGTTGTGAAGGGAAGGAGAAGCGCGGGGCGGGCCCGGGGTCGCAGGCGCTGCGAGCCAGGCGCCGGCGGGGGGCAGCGGCGGAAGGGGAGACCGGCGGGCGGAGGCTGGGAGCGCGGGGCGCCTTTTCCACCGCCGCCGACTGCAGTTCAACCGGCAAACGAGACCCCCCCCTCGGCCGGAGCCGAATCGACCGAGCGAGTGACTGACTGACTGGCTGCCTGGCCGACCGACCGCTAGGGGGCGCGGCAAAGGCGCCAAGAAGAGACTCCCCGGAACTCAGGCGTCATAGCCGCGCCCCTCCGCCCCCCCACCACTCGGGCGCCCGCCTTTTCCTCCCTCCCCTCCCCTCCCCTCCCCTAGGAGCAAGCAGCGCCCCCCCCCCCGCCACGCCAGAAACACGGTTCTCTTCCGCCGAGGCGTGTTTCACAGCCTCGTGAAGTCCACTAAGACAGATTCACACCCTTCTGGGCCCCTCTCGTCTCAAGGAGAATCACACCCTTCTGGGCTCCAGAAAGGTGGAAAGCCTGGGTATGGCAGCCCCACGTTTGAGTTGCCCATTCGGCCAGGGAAGGTCAAAAGGTGACCTTAAGACTAGATATGAATAACTAAAATGGCATGGAAAGAAATTAGTTATAAAATGTTAATTGAAATATTATGGCTCTCCCCCCCCCCCATAATATTTTGAAAAGTTGTTTTCTGGGGGGAAATGTGTGTTTCTTCCCTTCACTTTTGTGTTCTAAAATTGTATTTTTAAGAAATAATAGTATACAATGTATTATTTTAAAATAAAATATATCCACCCCCAAAAAGGTGACCTTAAGCCAGTCTCTCAGCATAACCTGCCTCAGAAGGTGTTGGGAAGCAAGGGTGTGCACCAAGAGGGGGATTGGAAGTTTAACCCCACCCCAAAAAAAGATTTTTAAAATAATACAAAAAGCTACTCACTGAATCAACAAAAAACTATTAACAATTATACAAAATACAAAAACACACAAAGTTTTAACAATCAAGAAAGATTGAGAACTACGTAATTAAGTTTCACGCAGGTAATGGAATGTATTGTAAACCTATCCACCACGTTTTAAAAGTCATGTGCATAGGCCTGTGGTGACAAGATAAAGTGGAAGAGGGGAGAAACTGAGCAACTTTGGATCCCCTGTTAAGGAGAAAAGCCAAAGGAGATCATCAGAAAGAAATAATTCCAGAAGAGGGGAACCATGGCAGTCTAGCAGCAGAATGAAACAAGTCCAGTGGTACTTTAAAAACTAAATTTGTTTGTGTGTCAGAGATCAACAGATGTGTGAACTGTACATATCTAGCAGGTATACAGCAACAGAAACCCCAAACTAAATTGCATGAGTCCTTTGGTTAAGCATTTGAGTTTTTCAGGACACTTCACCAGTCTGATGAGATTTTCTTTTAGTATTTTGCAGTGGACTAACCCAGCCATAAGCTTGTTTTAAGCAAAGAAGAGGCATGGCAGATGGTAGTTTAAAGAGAAAAAAATGTATACAGAATGGGAAGGACAGCTTTCAGTGCTTGATAGGCAGAGCAGAATTATCAAAAACAAGCAAACAAAAAAGATCTAATCAAGGAGGACTTTGTGTGAAACAAGATAAGCAGATCTAATCAGGGCTTTCCAGGGACTTTGTAAAGATATAGCTGAACTGATTAGCATCTGCAATGGGTGTGTTTAGGACTTGTAAATTTGTAGTTGGTTCTGTAGTATGATTGTGCCAAATAGCAGATCTTGTCAGCAATGGGACCAATAAGGTGTATAGTTCTGGTCACCATATCTCAAAATAGACTGCAGAGCAAAAAAAGTTCAGAAGGCAAATAAGATGATTTAAAGAATTAGAATGCCTTTCCTATATTGAAAAAACTCAGGTTTCTGAGTCTTAGGAGGGAGACAAAAGGAGATATGATAAAGGTTTATGCAATTATACATGTATAGAAGGTTCCACCCAATTAATAATTAGAACTGGGGGGCATGCAGTGAAGTTGGTGGGCAATAGAAGAAACATATGGAATTGATTACTAATAAAAAAGGAGAGGCTTCAATTCCTAGGTGGCAAGTCCATTAATAGCCCCTAAGCTCAATAACTAAAACAAGCTTCTACATCTAAACCACCTTTGTAGTAAACCTCTGAATACCAGCCTTATGGCAATGTCAGAGAAGGGTTTGGACCTCTATTCCCTGGCTGTGTTGGCACTCCAGAAGAATTGGCTTGCCACTGAGTGAAACAGGAATCTGGACCACACTTCTGATCCAAGCAGAGCACTTAAGGCCTTTAATTTCCAATCCCAGAACAGCCTTCTTTTCCTGGTACCTAATGGAAAATGTTTGCACTGACCTAGGCCTGCATTGTTTGAGACATGCTATGCTAAATGTGTACCTTGGAAGCTGCCATTTAGGGCAACTGATCTCTACAGACTTAACTTGATGTTACTCTACCCATATTTAGCTTGCCCCCATTATTGTATTCTCAGGGACACACACAAAAAAAGGAGGTGGTGATCAAAAACCCAGAAGGCCTGGTATTTGGCTTAGTGAATCTCAATTAAGGCTTCCCCAATCAGAACCACTGGATCAGAGGGATGTTTGGGGGACAGTTGAGTGGGGAGCCTGACTGCACCCCCCCTCCTTCAACATTGTAACAATCTTCCCAGGCTCCTGTCTATAGAGCATTGTGTGGGTTCCTATCATAAATATGCATGCAAGCTGATCTTACGTAGAATTGAACATGCCCAACCCCACTGATATTTATTAGTAAGTCTAGCTTGGATTGGTCTTGGACACCGTGGAATTTACTTCTTGTTTGCTGGGGGGTAAATGGTAATGACTGGGGAAGGCACTGGCAAACCACCCTGTATTGAGTCTGCCATGAAAACGCTAGAGGGCGTCACCCCAAGAGTCAGACATGACTCGATGCTTGCACAGGGAATACCTTTTTATTTCTAAGTCCTTTCCACTAGGTTCAAGGGCCTACTTCCCAAATAGTAGCACAACCTTCAGGAGAGTGGGTTTGCATTTCCAGAGATGTTGCTTACCCTATTCAGCTTCTGGAACTTGCACACCTCTTTATAGGGAGATCCACAAGTTAGGGAGACACTCCTCTTTCTGTTGTAAAAACAGAAACAAAAGTCACATACTTTCCTCTTGTAACAACTGAAGCCACATTATAGCTTCAGAATTATGAACTATATTAATGTACATTAAATTCTTTCAAGAATGCACATACAAACAACCTGCCCAAAAGACATCAAGACTACATTTGTATATTATTTATTTATAAATAAATAAATATTCTTGTGGAATATTCTTGTCCTCAGGCTTGTTGAGCTTGTAAACCCTGATGAAATGTTGGGTAGGTTATTTGGCAATCATACAAAATGGCTGCTACGAAGAAGACACAATATTGGGAGATTCTAAGCAAAGCATCCCTCCTATGACAGGAGCAGCGTCTTCCAGCTCTTGACAGACTCCAAAGAGATATCTCCCTCCTGTGGTCATGAAGCATTTCCTCTGCCAAGGAGATGGAGGAAAGCCCAGATTGGTTCTTTTCTTTGGGGAAGGGGGTGCTTAAAGAAGGAAGTGGGCATGGGGAAAATGGACATCAATAAATTGTAAGCACCATGCTGAAGTTCACTACTGAGATGTTACTCAAAAGTGTGTATCATTGTTTATATGGTGTTACTGGTATGTGCTTCCCAGCACTAAGGGGAATTTCAAGAATAGCCCTTTCTAGATTGGTTTCCTTTGCGTGAAAGAACTCTGCTTTGTAATGTCCAGAGAGGCCCACATCTCTTGAAGGTTCACCTTCAGGTTGCAGCTCTCACCATCTCTGCGATGTGCCTAATGGCACTTCCTACATATTTCTGCATTCTCTCTTCAACTGGAGGGGATGTCAACTTTTTCCAGTCTTCCATATCCAATGCAAGAGCCATCTGCAGATCACCACCTAACCATTCAAGGAAACAGACACAGGCTTTAGAAAACATTCATTCTTTGATCAAAGACCTCTGACCCTATCATGCAATGCTTTAGTCATGTATAGGGAGCATACTTCCCTCCAGGATGATATTCAATACAGTTGTGGGTGCCTCCCCCCAGTGGCCCTGCTGTTTGCTGGGGAAAAGCAATTTTAAAAACCAGTCTAAGTAGGTAGTGAAACAGCAAGTACAAGTAGAGTTGGTTTTTATGCTCTGTTTTTCACTACATGAAGGAGTCTCAAAGCATCTTACCATCCCCTTCCCTTCCTCTCCCAACAACCAACACCCGGTGAGGTGAGACTGAGGGGGAGCCCTGAGAACTGTGCATGGCACAAAGTCACTCAGCTGGCTGCATGTGGAGGAGGGGGGAATCACCCAGCTCTCCAGATTAGAAGCCACCACTCTTAACCACTATGCCAAGCTGGCAAGATTATTATCTTAGACTCAACCCCAAGTGAGGTTATGTGTATACTTCTAGTGTGAGATTGAGTAGCAGACACAACTCTAATTTAAACGTGGTGAAAGGCAGGGAAGAAAGACACAAATTACATTTCCTGCTTCTCTTTATTGCCTGTAATGGATTCAAATCAAGTAAATCAAAAACATGTTCACTTTGTCCTAGGGCCATTACTGTAAAAAACAAACAATGGGGGGTGACATCCTTCTACCATGGAACAGTCAAACACAAATCCAGATGACTTAAAATTAAGAGATCTTTAAATTTTTTAAAAGGCTTACTTTACCAACATGCAAGTCACAAAGTACTATATATATAAGAATAAACAGGCAAAGATAAATTTTGCAGTTTAAGCATCAAAATATTTCCAGTGGAGTAGCTGCCTTGGCATACTACTACAGGAAGCAAATAGCTTACTTAAAACTTTTTTTTTTTTTGCTAAATTGAAACAGCCTTTGATTAAACTTAGCTTAAGAAAACCGTGACTTCTTTGGGTAGCTTAAGAAAATTGGCTAGTTTTTTTTTGCAATTTAGCACCCTTGCATTTGTTATTTCTTGTTTTCTTATATTTATATATATCCCCCCATGTGCCTCAGGGCTGCAAGAGAACATGATCAGGTGCAAGTTTTGGATTCAGCCACACATCTCTGCACAAGGCCAGGAAGCCAGAAGTGAACCACAGCAAGCCCTTGGTAGTTCAGGGAAGGGTTTTTGCAAAAGCTTGAAAGGTTTGAAAGAGAAGAGATAAAGAAGGTTTAAGGGACAGCATTACCATAGCAAGAAAGGCCAGAAACAAAGGCTTTTGCATGAAAAAAGGTGGAAATGGGCTGTGGAAATACCTGGAGGCTTGTTGGGTGGGGCTCAGGGAGGGGAGGAACCTCTATCAAAACAGCCATTCTCTCCAGGGAACTTATCTTGGTTAGCTGGGTGTCAGCTGTAACAGCAGGAGATCTCCAGGTGTCACCTTAAGATTGGCAGCCCGGGTCTATTGCATGGAGAAAGGAATCTATGTAACCACAAACCAAACGGTGCCTCTCTAGATGTCCATGGACTACAATTCCCATTAGCCCCTGCCAGCAATTCATAGGAGGAAGCTTACCATTCCCAGGTTGACAATATTAGCACCTTACCACACACTTTCCTGCCTGTTCCAGAAGACTGCTGATTGCCCAGAGCCAGACCCTGGCGATAATATGTTGCCCATGACCTGCTCGCCAGACTCCTTTCCTGTAAGTCAGAGGTAATCAACCTGTGGTCCTCCAGATGTTCATGGACTACAATTCCCATGAGCCCCTGCCAGTGTTTGCTGGCAGGGGCTCATGGGAATTGTAGTCCATGAACATCTGGAGGACCACAGGTTGACTACCCCAGCTGTAAGTCTTTTTAACACTCAGGCAGGCAATGGCACTGAACTCTCCTATAATTAACCACTGGGAAACATCAGGGGAACACATGGCTTGCTTAGCCCTTATAAAATTGGGCCACTTATGTAGGACCCATTTGAAATAAATGTCATCTTCATTTCTCCTTGCTACTTTTTTAAAGCAAAGACTTCATATATCCCTCAACAACTGCATAATAGGCAAGCAATCCCCCCCTCCCAATCCAACAGGTAAATTATCTCCAGTATGTACCTCCAAGGCTGCTGCAAAAGGCACACGGCTGTTACACCTAACAAAACGGCCATGATGTTCAGAATGTCTCAGGTAGCCAGGCTGAAGATCAGCTGATTTCTCCTGGCCAGGATAGGTGTCTGGCTAGCGACAATATCAGTAGGAGAAGCTCTTCCTATGCCTGCATCTTGCTTCTAGGGAAAGGTTCGTCCCCTGCAGTTCTGTTTGCATAAAATGAGAGCCTGTGGGCTGCAGAGGCTGGAGACCCCAGTTCAAATCCTCACTCCCTCGCACAAAATTACTGGGTGATATTAGACCTGTCTAGGGTTGCCAGCTCTGTGGAGAAGGGGGAAAAGGTCCTATACCCTTAATTACTTGGCTTAATGGGATGTTCTTTACAAGGTACTCCTTTAGCCATGAAAGCGCTTTAGCTGCACCGTTCTACACATTATAAGGCTCTTTTAAAGGAACAGGGCTTTCCTTCCTATTCAGGCCAGCTGGCAAGCCTGTATTTCTCCCATCTTTCCTCCGAGGATTTCAGGGAGTGTGCATAATTCTTCATTTTCTCCTACTGTCATTTTTTCTGTCTATTCCACTGCTCCGATTACTTTTCAATATTGTCCTCCCCATGCTTCTAACCCAGTGCATACAAAGTTGCCATGTGTTTCTTTAATAGAGGTTTAATGGGGTGTCATTTGTCGGGTGATGTTATTTACTTCCAGCACATGAAAGATTTTGATGGCCTATCACCATACATTATTAAAATGACAGGGCATTTCCCTTCCCCCTCCACCAGCAGTTGACACCCCTAAATTTTATCTCAGTCCAAGAAACATCAGCATTTCGTACCCGATGGAGCAGAATACCTCTGTTTCACTGGGGGAAAGTTTTACTCCTAATTGGCTCAGAGAAGCCCACTCTGCAGCTGGAAGTTCTTGGCCAATGGAAAGGACAGGGTAAAACCTTGGGTTTATAAAAGGGGGAGCGGGTAGATAAGGAAGGCTTGCTTTATAAGTCAGTGTGGACATTGGTGTGGGAAGCAGGTGGTCTCCAAGAAGAGTTGAGCAACTGAAGGCAAGTTGGTGAGTTGCTTTGGTTAAAGAGTGGGTGCAGAAAGAGAAAGGAAGCAGCTTGCTTCTCTAGAGATCTGGCTTTAGCTGTGCCGCAAAGACCATGATGGAAATAACCTGCTACTAGGATAGATTCAGGTGGGCCACCGTGTTGATCTGAAGCAGCAGAACAAAGTTTGAGTCCAGCTGCACCTTTAAGACCAACAAAGTTTTATTCAAGGTACAAGCTGGCATGTGCAGGCACACAAAACCTTCTACCTTGACACTAAAACTTTGTTGGTCTTAAAGGTGCTGCTGGACTCAAACTTTGTCCTGCTGCTACTGGGATGTAAAGTCATGAAACCACTCAGGGCCCTGTTCTTCTTGGCAAGGGAGCAGATCAACGTAACCTTTGGAATGTTTTGATTTGTTGCTTCCCTACCTTTTTCCCCCCGTGGGACCCAAAGCAGCTTATAACCTTCTTCTTGCCATCATTTTCTTCTCACAGCATTTTATCCCCGTGAGATAAAGGAGGCTGAGAGGGTCACCGGCCCAAAGGCACCTGACAAGCATTTCATGAAAGAGCAGGGACTCAAGCCTGTCCAGGCCTCCTAGATTCTAGGCCCCTTCCAGGGAGCTGGGGTGCCTGCTGAGATCTTTTCTAGGGCCCATCAAATGTTTTTAGAAACTGGGCGTGGTCAAGTGGGGCTTTTGCTCAGCAGAGCCCCTTGAGAGCTGATTGGCTAGGCAAATTAAAAATAACATTGTTTCAGTGGCAACTGCCATCTCTCTCATACTTCTTTCCCATTATATTTTCCACTGTATTTTTGTGATGTAGTGGTTAAAAGTTGCGGCTTCTAATCTGGTGAACCAGGTTCCATTCCCCATTCCTCCACATGTATCCAGTTGGGTGACCTTGGGTCAGTCACAGCCCTGATAGTGCTGTTCTCACAGAACAGTCCTGTCAGAGCTCTCTCAGCCCCACCTCCCTCACAGGGTGTCTGTTATGGGGAGAGGAAGGGAAGGCGATTGAAAAGCCGCTTTGAGACTCTTTCGAGCAGTGAAAAGCAGGGGATAAAAATCAGCTCTTTTAAAGAATCCCTCCTCTCTTTCCTTCTTCTATGTGGTTGGCCCTGCTTCCTGCAGCAGCCATTTTGTGGCTGGCTCTTCCTCCTGGGACAGTGGTTTTGAGGTTTCACCCACAAAAAGGCTGAGGAATCCCTGATCTATGGTATCCCATAGAGTTTATCCTCTGAAACCTCACTTTGCTTTCAGGGTGTTGTTAGGGATGCCAGTTTCCAGGTGGGACCCGGGGATCTCTTGGAATTACAGCTCATCTCCAGGCCGCAGTGATCAGTTCCCCTTAGAGAAAATGGATGCCTTGGAGGGGGGACTCCATAGCATTAGACTCCACTGAGCTCCCCCCCCCTTGCCCCAAATCCTGCCCACTCCCGGCTCACCCCCAAAGTCTCCAGGTATTTCCCAACCTAGAGCTGGCAATCCTATAAGTCACCTCTGTAGGCTGGAGGTCAGGTGTAATTTTGGAAGAACTTCAGGACCCACCTGGAGGATGGCAACCCTAGGTTGTGGTGTTAAAGGCCCATTGGCAGAGCTAGGGAAACGCTGTGGATTTTGTGGGACTCTGTCGATGTAAAAGTTGGGCTGGGGAGCCTTAGGAATTGGGCTGTGCTAGTTTCATTGCTGCTGTGGAGGAAGGGGCTTGAGGAAAGAACACCAAGCTTAGCCTATTCATTCACTCTCAGTTGAGCCTACCCCACAGGGTTGCTAATAAAATTGGGAAGTCACATACTCTGAGTTAACTCTTTGGAAGGCGGGTGGGAGAAATATGTGATGGGTAGAGGAAAGAAATCTTATCTGCCCCTATCTGTTCTAGATCATGGCTCATTCTTCCAAGACGCCCTCCAAGATTCCGGGCCGCCGCGCCTCCCTGACCTCCGAGGAGGAGACGCCGTCTCAGATTTCCCGTGCCCGTCGCCCAGACGGCTGCTCCTCCAGGAGCTCCCCTCTTCGCAAGCAGAACTCTTCCTCGTCCCTCCGCTCGGAGGGGCAATCTCGGGGCTCCCAGCTCCCCGTGTCCCGGAGCCGTCGCTCCGAGTCCTTTTCTGACCCCGACCCGGCTGTGCTGTCTTTGGTCCAGGCCATGGCTCGGACAGGGGTGGCTCTTTCCGAGGCGGAACTGTTTGAGGATCTCCTCTTGCGTCAGCTGGGGCCCCGGAGGACAGTCCCGGCCCTTCCGCAGCTCTACCACACCTTCCTTCCGGCGTTGGGGCGGCTTCACGAGTCCACCCTCAGGCGTGCCATTCGCCACAGAGACGCCTTTATCTTCCTCCACGAGGAGACCGCTGGCGAAGGCCGCGCTTCCCTCGGCATCTCAGTCCTGCCTCTCGATAGGGCCGGGCACTCCCCGCTGCTCCTGGGCGTAGAGTTCGTGGAACAGCTGAGCCACATTCTAGTGGCCCGCGCCGTGGCCCGCGTCCTCAGCGAAGGGCACGTCTTGTTTCACCGGGTGCTGGCCGTGGTCACTCCCGGCGGGGCTCACATGAGGCAGGCCTTTGACCCCAACGGGGTTCTGAACGCGGTGCTGCTCTCTGCCCTCCACGTCCCCTGCCTGCTGCATCAGCTGGAGCTGGTGATGGAGCTTTGGCCGGAGAGGTTAGAGAAACTAACCAAGGTGCTGCCCCTTCTGGAAGACACATTTGGCCGCTGTGCCGCCCTGCGTCACCGCTACGAGCGATTCCTGCAAAACCGGCAGCTGGACCTCTCCTTGCCGGGGCCCAGCGTGCGGCGCGGCCCAGAAGCCTGGTTGGAGAGAGCGATCGGCGTTGCTGAACATCTCGACGTGTTGGCAGAGTTTTTGGCGGGGGACGAAGAGGAGGGCACTGCGGTGGCCCGACTCAAGGCTCTCCTGACCGAGCGGAACGAGGACCTGCTGGCCGAAGCCACCTTTGTCACAGAACACGCGGCTGGCCTGCTGTCCGCGGCACGCTTCCTCCGCAGGGTAGGGGAGCCGGTGGCTCACCGGATTTACGGAGAACTGGATTCCCTGCGGATTTCTTTCTCCTACCACCTGGACATGAGGCTGGGCCCGGAGACGGAGAGGCACCTAGGTTCGTGCAGCCCGCAGCTCGCCGAGCAATTTAACGCCATCTTGGCCCTCAGCCTGGCCCGGCTGGAGCGCTTGATTGACACCCACCCAGCCATGCCCACCTTGAGAGCGGTGCGCGCTCTGGATCCCAAGCAGCTGGGCTCCGTGGGCTGGAGCCGGTTGGAGCACGAGGAGGGGATCCCCGGGCTGGCGGAGGTGCCGGAGATCGAATGGTTTCGCTACCAGCGTTTGGCCGAAGCGGCCCCTGCCGACATCTCTCTGCCCCAGTGGTGGGAGGCGCAAGCCGAACAGCTGCCTATGCTGAGTCCTCTGGCCCGGCGTTACCTGTGGCTGCCTGTCTGTACTCCCAAGTCCCCTTTCCCCCCAGGAGGCATACTCAGCCCCCTTGGCGCTGAGGCGGGATTCACGGAAGACAGTGCCCGCCTGCTCTGCATGCTGAGGTACAACCGCAGGCTCTGACAGGCACCCACCGCTTCGGTCTATTGGTGGCAGGGATATCATGTATGCAACACACAAACACACACACACACATACATACAGCCTGTGAATCCTGCTTCCTGCTAGCAGCTTTTCCATTGCCTCCTCTTATCCTTGCTTCCTTTGCGTTCATAGAGCGTTGTGGTTTTGCCAACTAGATGGAAATCCAAGGATCTTTTGGTCCGAGGTCTTTTGCTTTGCTTTTGGGGGGCTCTGAGCCGTCTCGTTTCTAGAAGGCAGCCCCCGTGACGATCCACGTGTGATGTTTTTATCTTTAAACCAGATATTGTCTCGCCTCTGCGTATCCTAATAAAGAGTATCCTCTGCAGCAAATAGGGGGCGTACCTTGCCTTAATGTTAACCAGGTTCTGCAGATTGGGGAAGGCCAAAGTCCCCTCCACTCCCTGATCCAGACTTTCAAAGAGTCTAGGGCACAAGGCAGGTTCCTAGTTTTGAGAGGCCCTGGGGGCTAGGAGTGCCACCCCTGTGGCCGCCAGGAATAGCTTTGTGTGCCCAACACATGCCCCTTCTCCAACAGGCAGTGTCCGCACAAGCGACAAAGCCCTCAAAAACAGGCAGCAGAAGGATGTGCTTTGGAGTGGCCAGCACTGGGTTGGGGAGAAACCTGGAGACATTGGGGGTGGAGCCTGTAGAGGACTGGGTTTGGGGAGGGACTTCAGTGAGATATTAATGCCATACAAGTCCACCTTCTAGGTGGCCTTTTCGGCCAGGGGAACTGAACTCTGTTGCCTGGACATGGGCTGTAATTCCAGAAGATCCCACCTGGAGGCTGGCATCCCTAGCATGTGCTAGCCCAAGAGGAGATGCAGGAGGAGAAAGTCAGCAACGGGCCAGAAACCATGGCCCCTGGGCCGCTGCCCCACTTCAGAGTATGCTGACGCTGGCACAGTCTAGGAACCTAGAATGCTCTGTGAAAGGGGCATTCATACTTGCTGGGTCGGGCTTTTCATGATGGTCACCAGTGTGGCTAATATGCGGGCGGGGAGGTGGGTACTTGCATTTTATTTTGGGATTTCAAAGTAGGGTAAAGGTTAAATTGTAAATGCTGTCCGTTTCTTCTCCTGTTTGAGTCTGTCATAGCTGTGGCTGGAGGGCATGGTCGTGTTCTTTTGAGCTCTCAGCATTCGTGACCGGGGCGCTCTTGTTTTAATTTTTGCTTTAAAACGAGAAGAACAGTTCGGTGTCTTGTGCAAAACACAAGGCCATGTGCCAAAATACCTTTCTGTCCAGCTGGCAAAGGTGCAGTTAATCTCTTGCATGGGCTTGCCAACCTCCAGGCGGGGGCCAAAGACAAATGGACCTGCCATTTGCATGAAGCCAAACCTACTAGGAAGTAACTGGCACAGGCTGACATTATTTCCTTTCTTTTGTTCAAGCTGAGCCAGAACGGGGTCCGGATACCCAAGCCGTTTTCAAACCAAAATTTTCATCAGCGGCAGAAATTGACAGACAGCGTCCCCCCCCCCCGCCCGCATTTTAACAGACAGAGGTAAAGAAATACACATCAGAGAATATTTGAGTATAGGTTAAGAATTCAATTGTGAGCTACTGATGAAAATTTTGGCTTGAAAAGGGCTTGTGTATCAGGACCCCATTCTGGCTCCACTTGAATAAAAGAAACAATTTTTCCGCCCAGCTGATGCCAGTTTGTTTCCTGGTTTAACCTGGGGGGGGGGGCTGGAATGACAATTGCTCTCCCAACTGTGTAGAAACGGCCTTAGAGTTAACTCCCCCCCCCCCCAACTCAGAATTTGATAGGAGGGCTGGATCCAACGTCAGTGTTACTTTGTTGGGCTGGGCCATTATAAAATATAATGCCAGGTACTGGAGAGAGATAAACTTTGTCCCAATTAACAGTATTAATTCCCACTCAAAATACATGCCTAACCCATCAACACTCTTACAGTATTTCCTTACACGGTTTCTTTCTGATGCCCACCCTCCCGATTCCACTGATTGTGAAGCAGGGACAGTCTGCAGAGGTACCCTGCACAACCTCTTGTCATCTGGCAATAAAGGTTGATCATGAGCCAATTAAGAGCCCTGGATGGGCCTGTTCCAGTTCAAAGTTTGACATCCCAGCCTCCCTCAGAAGATGGATGTGAAGTCAAAGTGGGGTGTGTGTAGCAACTGTGCATGCCATACTTGGTGGAACGATGGGATAAAAACCATAGAACCTTAGAATCGGAAGGGACCAAACAGGACATGTAATCCAACCCCCTGCTCAATGCAAATCAGCCTAAAAATGGATCATCCTCAAAACTTGTGTTGGCTGAGTCTGAGAGGAAGGTAGGAGGAGAAAAGGAAATTATGAGAGCCAGCATGTGTCACAGTTAAGAGCAGCAGCATGTAATCTGGAGAACTGGGTTTCTCCCCACTCCTCCACATGCAGCCAGCTGGGTGCCCTTGGGCTACTCCCAGTCCTCTTAGAGCTAGCAGTTCTCTTAGAGTGCTCTCAGCCCTGCTTATATCACAGGGTGCCTCTTGTGGGGAGTAGAAAGGTGTTGTAAACCGCTTTGAGTCTCCTTCGGGTAGTGTAAAGTGGGATATAAAAACAACTCTCCTCCTCCATATTTTAAAGTCTCGCTGGGATTCTCTGTTAGCAGTTCCGGACAAAACTGGCAAGCACAGAAGTAGCGCAGGAACTGAGCTCCCCCTGCAAGGATGCTCAGCGTGTGCTATGCGGCAATTCTCTTGCTTCACCAGCAGGTGATGCTCATGTTACACAACTGTATCCTCTTCAATTGCTGAGTTAGTTGGCAGGAGATGGCTTCCTCTCCAGCAGCTGCTTCTTAAAATAGGCAGAGGCTCATCTGTTTGGGAGGGCCTGGATCTACTATGGGGAGGCACAGAATGTGGAAAGAAGAACTGAAAGGAGAAATGTTAACTGTGGTTTATAAACACTTTTCTGAAGCCCAAAGACCACTTGGACTTCTAAAAAGTTTTTGGAAATACTTTTTAAACATATTCTTCAGAAAAACAGAAATAAGCATAATCTAGCCAAATTCATTTTAAATATGTTTTATTTCCTGGTTCTGGCTTTGAAGTCAAACAGTATATTTCTTGCCTGATGACAGAGACGTGTCAGAACACCTTTCCTAGAAGTTGGGAGGTGTTTGTAGAAGAGGAAGAGTTATAACATTCGCAAGAATTTTTGGGAGTGAGATAATTCTCTTTCCCTCCCAGATCCTCTTGCATGCAGAATTACAAAATCAAACAGTTATGTCATTAGTCATGCTCACAGGTTACAGTGAATCTACAGAATCTATGAACTGTTTTTACTTAAAATTTCTTCTTATGTTCGTTGAATAGTTCTCATGTTACATACAGTTCACGTATAGCTGATTATGCGATTTAATCCCCACATTTATCCAGGTTCTAGTCCCTAGTTTAATTTGTAAAGACCTAGAATCATAGAGCTGGAAGGGACCCCAACCCCCGGTCCCGGGACTGGTACCGGTCTGTGGATCAGTCGGAACAGGGCCACAGCTCCTCCTCCCCGGCTGCTGTCTCAGGGGCTGCCCTGCCACTCAGCCATCGGCTCACCTTTGGTGCTCTCCAGCATCCGCCATGGCTGGGGCTCCCCCTTGGCATGGCACTGTGCAGCTGCTGCTGGCAGCACCCCCCAGCGGACGGCGGGAAGTCAGGGGCATCGGTGGGAAAGCAAATGGAGCAGGGGCTTAGGTGGTGGCGGTGGCGATGTCCCTCGGTAAAAGACTACCCCCCCCCCCCCGGGCCTCAGTAAAATTGTCAAGCGTTGACCGGTCCCCAGTGACAAAAAGGTTGGGGACCACTGCTCTACTCCATTCCCCTGCACTATGCTATAGGCTCTTTCTCACAAAGGAGTACATGTATACATGCAGGATGTACATGTGCTCACTGTAACATCTGAAGGGATCTTCACTGCACGATGCAGTGGTTAAGAGCCAGCTTAGTGTAGTGATTAGGAGCGACAGTCTCTGATATAGAGAACTGGGTCTGATTCCCCAGTCCTCCACATGCAGCTAGTTGAGCATCTGTTGGCCACTCAATTCTCTTAGGGCTGTTCTTGCAGAGCAGTTAACTTAGAGCTCCCTCATCCCCACCCACTTCACGGTGTGTCTGTTGTGGGGAAAGGAAGGGAAAGGTATTTGTTAGCCACTCAGAGACTTCTTCCAAGTAGTGAAAAGTGAGGCATAAAACCAATCCCTTCCTCCCTTTCAGGAACTAAGGAGCAGATGAGTATTCTTTTTTATGGACTCAGATCAGACAACTTAGGAAAGCCGAAGAGGAGGCGTATAAGTTGTTCCTCCCTGATTCCCACTGCAAGTTTTGAAATAGCCACAGTATTTTCAGAAGGTTCCAGCTGACGATGTTCTGACCTGGAGAGCCCAGGGAAGCCTAGTCCAGGGGTAGTCAAACTGCGGCCCTCCAGATGTCCATGGACTACAATTCCCACGAGCCCCTGCCAGCGACTCGTGGGAATTGTAGTCCATGGACATCTGGAGGGCCACAGTTTGACTACCCCTGGACTAGGCTCATCAGATCTCAGAACCTAAGCAGGGCTGGCCCTGGCTTGTTTTTGGATGGGAGACTTGCAAGGAAGTTGAAGATCGTACCATAGAGGCAGCCAATGGCAAACCAGCTCAGACTCTCTCTTGCCTCGAAAATCTTCCACCACCGGTTGTCTGTAGCAGTGTCACTGTTTGAAATGGCAATGGCACTTCAAAGATGACTCATTAACGGAAGGAATCTCTGTGTGGAACACTTGACCCTGTGCTGCTGTGCTTGCAATTGGCCAACAGTGAGAATAACTTCCAGTTTAGAATGGTAATGTGAAAGCCCCTCTAGATCTCTGTAGTCTGTAGCTGTCATTTCAGAGGATCCTCAGGTCCCACCAGGAAACTTGTGGGTGGGTGGGTGGGTGGGCAGCAGAGAGGGAGTTTGAAATGGAGCTTCCTGCTAGGTACCGTTAATATTGTCACCTGAGATGGAGCCAGCATGCAGTGGTTCGGAGCGGTGGCTTCTACTCCGGCAAGCTGGGCTTGATTCCTCACTCCTCCACAAGCAGCCAGCCGGGTGACCTTGGGCGTGTCCCAGCCCTGATAGAGCTGTTCTCACTGAGCAGTCCTGTCAGAGCTCTCTCAGGCCCGCCTACCTCACAGGATGCCTGTTATGGGGAGAGGAGGGGAAGGCGATTATAAGCCGCTTTGAGACTCCTTCGCTCAGTGAAAAGCGGGGTATAAAAACCAGCTCTCCCTCTTCTTCATCATCACGCAGTATTCATGTCAATTAATTAGAGAAGTATACGCCTCCCTGTTTTCTATCACCTTATAACACGCAGCTGGGTGCACAGAGGAGGAGACTCCTGCTCAAGGGGCAGGGGAAACCTTATCTGGATTTCCCTCTTGCCTCTCCCCATTTTGCTGAGTCAGGGTCATCACGCACTTATCAGCCTCCAGCAGGCTATAAGGAGAATCCAGCAACTTGCTTGCTCTCGATATTTTGAAGCCCTTTGCCGGAGCGTGGATGGCCACTGTCCTGTTTTGGAAGCCGTTCTATATATAGACCTGCCGGGTGTCGTCAGGACAGGCTTAATGCTAACTATTCAGGGGAGAAGGATGGAACTTCAAGCATCAAAAGAAACCATGCTGCCAAAACAGAAATGCAGACAAGCATAGCTCTCCCACACAAACTACCCCGTTTCCTGCCCAGGGCCAGTTTATCCATGTAGCACATGTAGTGCAGTGCCTTCCCCCAGGGATCAGGGCAGTAGCCTCTGCCCTCCCCACTTTTTGCTCCTTAAGGACACTTGGAGTGACACTCCTCTCTGCCCTCTGCCGCCAGCCTGGCTGCTCCCACTACAATTGTACTCTGCTTGGCCCCCGCAAGTCCTTAAACTGGCTCTGGTGCTTCATGTCCCACAAATTCTTAAAACAATCTTGTTCCTGCCTGATAAAGATAATAATATTAGGAAGACCTAACAAGGGATGGCTTGGCTCTGTCAAGGAAGCCACTTGAACAAGGCTGTCAACAAAAGGATGTTTGGGAAAACATTACCGTATGGGAGAACAAAATTGGAGTCCAAAGGCACCTTTAAGACCAGCAAAGTTTTATTCAAGGTGTGGGCTTTTGTTTAGGACGACCCCATAAATTAATTCAGGTCTGGACTTTTGTTTAGGACGACCCCATAAATTAATTCAGGTGGTGGGTAGCCGTGTTGGTCTGAAACAGCAGACCAAAGCTTGAGTTCAAGGACACCTTTAGGACCAATAAAATCTCCAACCTTGAATAAATCTTTGTTGGTCTTAAAGGTGCCATCGGACTCAAATTTGGTTCTGCTACTTCAGGCCAAACACAGCTACCCACCTGAATTAATTTATGGGGTTTTCCTAAGTCAAAAGCCACCTAACACGCACACGTGTTACTTCAATCACGTCAAAATGAGCCAGGTAGGTGCCCAACTCCATTTTGTGAATTCTGCCCCAAACACAGGTAGAGAAAGGCAAAGGGAAGCAGGAGCCCCCGCCTGGCTCCTTTCTGTCCCACGTTTGTCATTTCTCCTTTAGCAGCTAACGGCCCCTGATCTCAATTCTCAACGTGAATTCAATTCTCACCGAATATTTGAATTGGTCTGGAAGCATCCATGCCAAGTAGAAATCATGTATATGGGCATTCTGTGCCACAAGACATTATGCAAACGAAGGCTTGAAGGCTAGCCAATGACTTGAGACCTTAACAATGGACCAATCCGTGGGCTCCGTTATGGGCCAATCAGGTTCTTTGGTGGGCTGCCTGAAGTGTATATAAGTCCTATGTGCTCCAGTGTTTGCTGTTTGGCACTTGGAGCTGGGGATGGATTCAATAAAGAACTTTCTGTTTTCGAAGAGCTTGTCTGTGTCTACCAAACCCGCAGACAACAGACATATTCAACTAATTTTAGCAGAGAGACTGCTGACCAGCCAGCTTGGACAAATGTAGCCGAATCACGTGCAAGGGATCTCCTGGATGTACAGAAATGGGTGAACTCTGGTCTGTCCCAGGAGGCAGGTGGCAGTTCCCCAGGCCATTTCTCAGTTCCCCATGCCTCTTCCAGACTCTACCCCACCTTCCCCGAAGGCCCAAGTAATCTGCATCAAGCACAAGGGAGGTGTCCCGCAATGCGGAGGAGGGAAATACTGGCTCACAAGGACTTTGAATCCAGAGTTAAATGGATATTGAAATGGGGTAGGATTAAACCCAGCCACAGGACATGGTTTAAGAGTGGTGAAAAGGGCCAGGGTAGGAACTGGGACCAAAATGTTAGGTGTCCGCAAAATATAAATAATCAAATTATATTAACTTTTATTGTGCACAATTTATAATGTTAAAAAGTTAAAAACACTCAGGGGTGGCCAAACTGCGGCTCTCTAGATGTTCATGGACTACAATTCCCATGAGTCCCTGCCAGCTTAGGCTAATCATTGAAATTACATCATATGCACCATGCAATGCTATACCTAAAGCGTTCTGACCCCAAAATGGGTCTTCGTCAGAGGTCTAATCCTGAAGACATGTATGATACGGCAGAGAATGCAGATAGCAGCCAGTAAGGTCCCCCCCCCCAAATTACTTCATTTGCCTTCATACATGCACAGAAGCTACTGACACACACCAGAACTTTTTAGCAGCTTTGTAGAAGGAGGCTTGCCCTTGATAAATAGACATCTATCAGTTCCATTTTAATTGAACTTGTAATTCATAGAGAATAGAGAATAAATTATAATTTTTAAAAAACCTTATTGGCTGCTATCTGCCTTCTCACAGAGCTCTCTCAGCATCATCCACCTTAAAGGGTGTTCGTGGTGCAGAGAGGACTTTGAGACTCCTTTGGGTAGTAAAAAGTGGGGTACAAAAAACCAGCTCTGGGCAAGACCAGTCTGCTGACTCATCCCCAACCGTGTAAGACCCAGACTAAGCCTCCTTGAAACACAAAATGTGAACGGAAGTAGCCACGCACCTTGCGGGCACAAGATAGATACTGGTGGGCCCCATCATACACACGGGGACCATGTTGGACACTCTTTCCTTACATTATAATTGGGGGGTTATCTGCATTACCAAGGAGAGATGAGGAAGGCTTTCTGTCAAAGTGCCCTGCGAGTAACTCAATTTTTAGGCATGCATGAGCTCAATTCAAATCAGACACATGGCGTGCACCATTTTCCCAACCTGAAATGGCCCCAAGGAGCTGGTGTGCTACCCCCCCCCCCCAAAATTAGGGAAAGGTCAGGTGAGCTGGTACCTACGCATTATTCGGCAGCTGAAGCGGCCGTTCCCACCCAGCTGCCGAATCACACAACCCTACGGTAGTCAGTGAACATGCACCAAGGAAAGGAACCCCCCAAATCTCTATGGTGAAGACCACTGAGATTTGTGGGTATATAGAGCATTGTCCGTCACTTCCAAGTCCCAGCCTCCTACCCATACTTTCCCCCGACACATCAGTGGAGAAGGGAGACCACTGTTCCCATCCCTTGAGGACTTCTGGTTCTAGGATCCCCTGGCCCCAACGCTGCTGTTCTGGCTGGCAGCCAGTTGGTGGCTTGGAGGTCTCCCTCCTAAAAAGGTTCAGGAGGATGCCCTGTGCTCAAAATGCCTGAGAAGTAACGGATTTTTGGGGGGACGAAAGCAGTATTTCTTGTGTGGAGTGGGGTCTGGGAGCAGGCATGTTCATGTCTGGCAGGCGTCTGCTAGGCTGTGAATTTAAACACCTTTGCAACCTGATAAGGAAAAATAGTATTGACACACCAGTGTCCAAGAGAGATAAGCTGCTTTGGGCGGGTAAGCCTGCTTCTTTCCCCCCTTCTTTTTCTGAACCTCTCCCTTGGCAAGGAAGCACTCGGTGGCTTAGATGACTCCATGGTGCAGCTAAGCTCTTCGACATAGATTTCCTCTTTGGAAAAAGGCAGCCTTGCCGATGGAGAGGTTAGAAAAGGACCACTCGTATTCTGAACACCCACAGCAGTCTGAGACCGCGACGGAGGAGTATGACATTCGAGGTAATGAGGCTTTTTCTTGGGAAAGCAAACTTCTTAACGGGTACTGTACCGCGATTCAGTTAGATTAGGGGCTCCCCAAATGGGTGGTATGCGCCACCCCCCCCCAGGGTTCCCACAGTTCATCCCCTACAATGTCCTTAATAGGTTATTTGGGACTTTTAGGTCTATTTATGGTCTCAGGAACCAGTTGGGGGGGAAAGAAGGGTTAAAACAGCAATAGGTGGTACTTGCAGGGGAGAAACTAGTGACTGACAGACCGTCCTCTGTCCCTTAATTCCTGGACGAGTCAAGCAACAGGGTCAGAGCCCCACTGTTTCCCTCATAACCTCTCAATTCTAGCCTTTACCAGGCTTTTGAAGGCTGGTAACAGCTTTCCTTTCATTGCCTGTCCTGTAACCCAGGGGTAGTCAACCTGTGGTCCTCCAGATGTCCATGGACTACAATTCCCATGAGCCCCTGCCAGCAAACGCTGGCTCATGGGAATTGTAGTCCATGGACATCTGGAGGACCACAGGTTGACTACCCCTGCTGTAACCGCCCATCGAGTGGTAAATGCTGAGGATCTACAAGTGTGAAGAGTTCTTACAACCAGCTCCATTGTTAGATGAAACACAGGCTACAGTGGTCAGTTTAATGTACAGTAGACAAAGGAGAGCCTCCAGCCACAGGTCACTGGGTGGGTATACTCAGGTGACAGAAGAGGGTCAGTTACAAGTGTACAAGAATGTGCCAATTTTCATTTGTTGGTTGTGAGAAGATCAAGTGAGCACACTCTCACCTGTCTAGCTCTTGTTGGGACGCTAGCTGTATGTCTTGAAGTGTTCAAATACTGAACCTCTGATTCCTTTGTGACAAGAAACAGGCTGGGTTTTTTTTATTGTTTATTTTGTTTTTGGGGGGAACACAGTTGTGGCTTTGTTATACTTGTTCCATTAACTTCAGAAATGGCAAGGGAAAGGTGGGGAATGGAACAGACAATCCCCTCCCCTTGTACTATACAACTTGAGATAAACTTAACAAAATTTGAGTCCAACGAAGATTTATTCAAGTCGTGAGCTTTGGTGTACATGCACGCATCCTCAGACAATAGAGCAGGGATCATAAGAGAACAACTATAAGGAGAAAGTAAATTTGTGGCAAATTCATAAACAGCATCACAACATCCTAAATATGCAGTATGGTAATTCCTTGGTAGAAAAGCAAATCAGCCCTTTGGGTTCAATTGTTCTTCACAAAAAACATTGGGGCAATAAAATGCTTCAAGTTATCTGCATGTACACAAAAATTCACGCCTTTGTTGGTCTTAAAGGTGCCGCTGGACTCAAATTTTGTTCTGCTACTTCAGACCAACACGGTACCCACTTGAGATAAACTTGTTCATTTCCTGGTCCGGCCTGTTGGCGGCAGCGTTATTATTGAGCTTGATCCTTACCAGAAGACTGTCTCTGGTCAATGCTGACAGAAACATTGGCCCTCGTTAACACTGTCTAGACCAGGGGTAGTCAAACTGCGGCCCTCCAGATGTCCATAGACTACAATTCCCAGGAGCCCCTGCCAGCAAATGCTGGCAGGGGCTCATGGGAATTGTAGTCCATGGACATCTGGAGGGCCGCAGTTTGACTACCCCTGGTCTAGACAGCCCAAGTTCCCAAATACTGAAGAACTGAGTGATGGAAGGAAGAGTCTCCCATAGACTTCAGGGCCTACACAGTTATGCTGTTGAGGGATAAGCCAACGACTCCTTAATTGGGTCCAGATGCCCTTAATTGGGTATCTGGGTTGCCCAGATACAAGTTGGGAATTTGAGGATAGAGACTGGGGAGGACAGGGACCTCAGCTGGGGTCCTGGAATGATAGCACATCTCCGGACTAAAGAGATCAGTTCCCCTGGAGAAATTGGCTCTTTCCCCCAGCAGTCCTTTTGACTGCAAGAAAGATCATACTTGAAGCTGCAGGACCTTCATAAGCAAACAGCCACGTAGGTAGGAAGGCCACAGTGAGGAGCAGAACTCAACATAATCATAATATAACATTATATTGTTATATTGTTATATTGATTTTGATATTGATTTTGATAGTGTTCTATGTGAATGTTGAAAAATGTTTTATGTAAACCGCCCAGAGCCGTAGGGAAGGGCGGTATAAAAATATAAATATAAATAAATAAATAAATAAATAAATAATCACATTTTCCTCAATTTATTATTTATTTATCATATGGCGGAGTTACACACAGGAAGCCTATAATTAAATAACATATGTAGCCAAGTAGGTACAGTGGTGTTGCCAGAGAGACCGGGCAGTCCCCCTCAATACTAATATCTAAGTTTTTCAGCGCACTTGGGGGAGAGTATGAAGAGCTCCATCACATCTCCTTGGAAATTACGATGTTCACATTCCTGTGACAGAACCGAAATAATTTGGCGGGCTGCACTGCAGTCGCATTTGGAAACTAGCATTTTGCCTCATTTAAACAACATTTGCACAACCATCTGTTCCACATTTTCCTCTCTCTTCTGCTCAGGGAGCTCAATTTGTGAAAGAGGAAGAGGGGAGCCATTTTGCATGGCTTTCTCTCATCGTGGCCTCCCAACCCATGTGGCTTTCTCACAACTTAGGTCCTCGGACACCAGGCATCATCTTTCCAGATGTCAAAAAGGACTTTGTGGGGGGGGGAGGGGATGGAATGCAGGGAAAATCCACATTACTCCATACCTTATACTGGCAGTTGGTTAGAGCCAATGCAATAAAAGCACTACTAAAATTTTCAAGAAGATAAAAAGGCAGGATAAACTGACCAGTCCTACAATTGACTTCAGCATCAGAGCAAGGGTACATCGCCCTCCCAAAATCATACCTAATTATGATCATCCTTAACTGCTGGGCTGCGTGGATGTTTTGCTGAAGGTCAGCATGCAATGTGAGCCACCAGGTTAAACTGATTGTACCGGTTGTATGCATGACAGGTTGTGAACCGCCCCAAGACAGCAGGCCCGATAGGGGCGGTCCATAAATATGACTAATAAATAAACACTAGCTTTGTGCCTGTCAAGGGATTGGCAACCTCCATCATTTTTCAAAAACAAAAAGGTTTATCAAACACCTGCCGTGTGCTTGGATATATTAAAGAGTCCTTCACTGAGAAGAAACGGATGTGATGAGCATTCCTTGGGATGGTTTTTATCCTAGGGTTGCCAAGTAATCCCTTGGCCACTAGTGGGGGATGGGGAAGGGTACGGTTGCCAGATCCAGCTTGGGAAACGCATGGAGATTTGGAGTGGATCCTTGGGAGAACAGAAACTTTGATGGGGTACAGTACCATACAGTCCGTTCTCTGCATCCATTTTCTACTTGGGAACTGATCTCTGGAGTCTGGAGATGAGCTGTAATTCTGGGAGATCCCCAGGTCTCCCCTGCAGGCTGGCACCCCTATTTTAATCCCATCATTCCCAGTGGTATACGTGCTCTAAAGGAAAAAAAATCTGCCGACAAAAATTCTCACCCCTTATGTAGAACATCCATATAAGGGGCGAGAATCTTTGTTCCCTGCCCCTTCCCTCCTCCACTCCACCCCCTCTCCTTACCTGCTGCCTCCGCTCTCCTAAGGGACGTTCCACATCAAAAATCCTGGAGAGACACTGGAGTGCAGTAGGAATGTCGCTGTTTTCTCCACTCCTGAAATGGCTTTTCCAGTCCCTTGGAAATCTGTCTCTCTAGCTAAGCCAACACACTCTCCCATTTAGCTGAAAAGCATTCCAGGGTTGTCCTGGTCTAGAATTCTCCAGGCCTGCAAATGTCTACTTGGGGGTTATTTCCCACTTGGTAGTGGGGTAGTAGTCTATCATTACAACCACATTTTAATTCTACCCCAAGGTTTTTAGGGTACAGGGTTCCCTTGTCCCCATGTGCTTCTCCCAACAACCCTGCAAGGCGGGTTAGGCAGAAGCTGTGGCTGGCCTGAAGTTCTCCAGCGAATGCCATGGCTGTGTGGAGAGTTGAAAGTATACCCCTATAAACTTTTGAAAGTTTATATGAGTATACTTTCAACTTGTTTATTTATTCTGCAGAGCAACCACTGATGAATATAGACAGAAAGCGGGTTATTTAACCTAGGATCCCGTTTTGGTTGACTCTTTATGATTGACTCTTCATTTGGAATTTTATTAATAATACAGAGAGGACTACAACATTACTTTGCCTTGTGACTCCTTTTTTCTTCTGAGTTCATATTGAGGAATCCACGGTTCTGTACTTGATGTGTGGAGATTTGAACCTGAGGCCCCCAGATACTCTTAGCCACTCCATCCGGCTGCCTCTCCTAACGTGTTCTGCATTACTTCCCTCTTGCAGAAACTGTTGTCATCACACGCCGTTTGAGAGACCGAGAGCTTCTCAGAAAAAGGAAAGCAGAAGCGGAGGAAAAAGACACTCACCAGTGGGTTCTGGGGTAAAGAAGGCAGATGAGAAAGTAGCATTTTATTAGAGCAGACAAGAAATCTGTTGTTTCCCCTGCGTTGTGCCCTGGTTAAAAACACACACATACAACTTTGGTATTGCAAACCACAGTGGCAACCATTTTCTCCCAGATGCAGGAATATTCACAAAGCAAAAGCACATTCTTCTGTGCTTGCCTTTTTGCCTGGATGACTCGGTTTATCCTTGTCGCCATCTGTAATATCAGGAACAACAGAAGACACCAGCTTTGCTTCAGAAAGGTTTTTATTTAGCTCTCTGGCCCATTTTCTCTCTCTGGCAGGGACTTCTTGCTGTTTGCCTCTTGATTGGCTTACTCAGTTACAGATTGCCATACACCAAAACTCTTAGACATGCAAAGCAGAAATTTGCCCCCTAGAGGCCGATTGTATACATTGCAACACCTTTTGAATTTATACAAGCCCAGACAGTACCATAGTGGCTGGCCTTAATCAGTGGACGAATTAGTCACATAATTCCTGCAAAGTTAAGGTTGCCAGCTCCAGGAAGGGCAATTCTTGAAGATTTGGGGATGGAGCCTAGAGACGATAGGGAGGATCTTGATGGAATATAATGTGCTCCAATGCAGCCATTTCACCAGGGAAAGGGATATCTCTAATTCTGGAGGCTGACCTCTCTGGCAGGACTCCTTCAAATGGTTTAAGGTGATGAAGTTGCAGGAATAGGGGTGCACAGGTAGGCCTGCATGTCGATCTTAGGGAGATTTTAAAAATTCAATGTATTCTCTGTGAATAACCTCAAAGAAAGTGGAACTAATAGATGTCCATTTATCAAATAAGTAAGTAAGTCTCCTTCTCCATGCCAGTAGCTTCTGTGCATATGTAATTTTTATCTCACTGGATGCATTTCTTAATGTATCACACATGGGCTCAGGATTAGACCTCTCAGGAAGACCCATTTTGGGGTAGAGATGCATTAGGTCTATTGCTGGAGGACTAGCGTTATATGGTACATTTATTGTGATTTCAGTGGGCTCTGTCCGTGTTTTTAACTTTTTAAGTTGTTAAGTTGCAGACAAGAAATGTTACTTTAATCCAGGGGTAGTCAAACTGCGGCCCTCCAGATGTCCATGGACTACAATTCCCATGAACCCCTGCCAGCCGCAGTTTGACTACCCCTGCAATCTGTATGTTTATATTTTGTGGACACCTAACCTTTTGGTTCCCAACTACTGGTTGCTTAGGTTTGGTTTTCTCAATTTGTGGGTGGAGCTTGGAATGGGCGGGGTTTGAGGACAGGAGGGACCTCTGGAGTACAATACCATAGAATTCACCCTCCAAAGAAAAGTATCCTTGTAGCCTGAGAAGGGCATGGTCTGGGAAGGGACTTCAATGGGGTGGAATGTCATAGATGCCATGTTCCAATGCAGCCCTTTTCTCTAGACGAACTGGTCTCTGCCACCTGCTGGAGAGAGGTTGAAAGCCCAGGAGGTCTCCAGCCACCACCTGCAGGTTGGCAATCCAGCTTGGGAGGCATTGCTTAGTTCCCACAACTTCCTTCCTTGCATCAATGTAATGGCTTCATGTACAACTTGACAGGGATCAGAGCAAGAGCAAGAGGACACGGAAGGGACGAGGAGCTGGGAGAGGCCGAGGCCGGCGCCAGACTCCAGAACCGCAGGCGGAATCACAGCCGGGGGGAGCAGAGGAGGCACATGAGCCAACGGTGACCCCGGTAGAGCAGAAAGCGGGGCCCTCTCTGGATCCCCAGGTGGAACCTTCTCCTGATGCCGGAGTGGAGTTTTCTGTCCATCCCCAAGCGGAGACCTCTGCTCCCTTTGTGGAGACCGAAGAGCTGTATACTCCGAAGGAAGTAGTGGAAACACTCTCAGCCGGGCCCGCAATTTGTCCGATGGGTAAGAAATCTGCAACCTTTGGGGATCTAACAGCAGAAGAAAGAACCTACCCTAGGCTATAATTAACAGTTGAACAATTTAACAGTGAATCAAAATAATAATACAGTTTATCGAATCTCTTCTTTAATGGTAAACAAACAACCAAAACGGCCTCTAGATTTGTACCGTTTTCAATGTGGCATTTTCATCAGTGGTTGTTTCCAACTGGTATCTGCTGAGGATCTAGTCCTTCACTAATTCTATGATCTGTTGTTCTTCACTTAAATTTTAACACTATATATATATTGGCCTTAAGCTCAAAGGTATGAGGAAGCTTAGTCAAAAGACTAACAGGCCAATATATATATAGTGTTAAAATTTAAGTGAAGAACAACAGATCATAGTGATGGACTAGATCAGGGGTAGTCAAATTGCGGCCCTCCAGATGTCCATGGACTACAATTCCCAGGAGTCCCTGCCAGCGAAAGCTGGCAGGGGCTCCTGGGAATTGTAGTCCATGGACATCTGGAGGGCCGCAGTTTGACTACCCCTGGACTAGATCCTCAGCAGATACTAGTTGGAAACAACCACTGATGAAAATGCCACATTGAAAACGGTACAAATCTGGAGGCCGTTTTGGTTGTTTTTTTTAACAATAAGGACGAGATAAGATAAACTGTATTTTTATTTTGATTCATTGTTAAATTGTTCAACTGTTAATTATAGCCTAGGGTAGGTTCTTTCTTCTGCTCTTATATTAATTTCGGACCAACCCTTGAGAATCTGGCACTGGGCGTTCGCTTGGGAAGAAATGTGTTAGAATGGAAATTAGTCTGATACCTAAGTGGCACCCACAAAGGACAGTTGCCAACTCCAGTTTGGGAAATTCCTGGAGATCTATGGGTAGTGTTTGGAGAGAGACCTTCGTGGAGAAAAATGCAGGACATATTTTGTAATGGAGATCCACCGCAACAAGCATTCGTCCCTGAAGTTAGAAATCCAAACCCTTTTCTATCTCCTTGGTAGGAAGACCAGTGAAGAACAGAATAAGCAGGGCTTTTATTAGCTCCATGTTCAAAATGCATTATGATGGCTGTGTGCTTATAGGAAAAATCAGCTGTGAACTGGCCCAAGAGCACAAAGTAATCCAGGATTGGGATCTAATAGTCCGGGGAATTGAGATGGCTCATCTGTTGAAGCATATGGATACCCCAAAGACGGAAGCAACCCTGCCTCACCAAAACGGAATATTAGCAATGCGATAGTAAACAGAGTTATTCCCTTTTAAGTTAATTGGGATCAAAGGGCTTAGAAGAGTGCGATTTTGCTTAGGCCCTGACCTGGATGGTTCAGAGAAGCCTGATCTTGTCAGATCTCTGAAGCTAAGCAAACTAACCCTGGTTAGTGTTTGGCGGGGAGACCACCAAGGGAGATCAGGGTTGCTATGGAGAGGCAGGCAATGTCAGGTTGCCATAAGTTAGCCATGACTTGCCAGCACTGCCTGTCACCAGTAGGTTCTCTAGAAATCAATCAATCAATGTCAATCAACCAATCAATCAATCAATATTTATCATGGATGAAGAAGGCCAAGCTTTCTCAGCCAGGGCTTTATGAAACCCCGGGGTTTCTTGAGGACCCTGAAAGGGTTTCCTGAATGGGTGGGAGCTAATTAATTTTTTAGATATTTTTACATTTATTAAACATTTATCAGGTGATATGACCATATATGGTCATGCCAACCTGTCCACCCCTTCCAAAATGGCCAACGATGGGCCTGGGGGTGGGTGGGAAGGAGAGGGGCCCTGGGTGGGCAAGTACACAGGTCTGCTTCCCAACCGTATTCTGCATGACTGTGCATGATTGGGTTTCTAGAAGCCTGAAGAATGTTTCAGGGGTTTCTCAATGGTCAAAAAGTAGAGAAAGGCTGCTTTAAGCTGATCCTGCACTGAGCAGGGGGTTGGACTAGATGGCCTGAATGGCCCCTCCCAACTCTATGATTCTGATTCTATCAGAAAAACAATTATCCTGCCTTTCATATCTTGAGTTCAACACAGCTTATATAATGTATTTTAACAGACATAATAATGATAGCTATACAACTTAAAAACAAATCAAAAGCACAGCGCCCACACACACACAAAATTTAGAACCAGAACCACAACTGGACCTTCTCTGTCACACTGTTTCGGCAAGCAGTGACTATGTTGACTTTCGTGATTAATCTTCCTGAAACACTTTCGTTCCTAAGCAAAATACTAAGGATATTTTTCTTTCTTTTTAAGTGGAACTACAGCAGACATCCCAATCAGAAGAACCAGAAATTCCGGCATCTGTGGAAAATGACCATTTGGAACAAGAGTTCTATCCCTCTCTTTAATTTAAAAATTGGCATGCGGGCAATAGTTGTTTCATTCCAACGTGAAACGCTGTTGGAATACACGATCCTTGTTATTCTTACGTGAGCAATAAAAGCAAAGGGGAACTCTGCTGTCACTCTCTGCAATTTGTTGAAAGAACAACGTCCTTAAAGTGTTCAGCTCAGCCGGCAAGGGCTCTGAGAATCACGGAAGGCTGACCAGGGAAGGGCCATTTCTGTCTTAAACCCAAGGACGGTAAAACTGAAGGATCTCACTGGATGTTTTGACTGTTAAGATGAAGGCAAACCAGGATGGTATCTCACAAGGAGACAGTTGTGGGGAGAGGAAGGAGAGAAAAACTCTTTTTGAGTACTCCATTTTTCACTGTCTGAAGGAGTCTCAACGTGGCTTACAATTGCCTGCCCTTCCTCTCCCCACAACAGACACCCTGGGAGGGAGGTGAAGCTGAGAGAGCTCTGAGAGAACCATGACTGGCCCAAGGTCACCCAGTTGGCTGCAGAAGTGGGGAATCAAACCTCGTTCTCCAGATCAGAATATGCCCCTCTTAACCAAGACACCAAGTTGGCTTTCCACGCCAAGCTGGCAGTCAGAGGATTAGAGCCTCTGCATGTGGCTGTTCCCCTCAGGCTACACCTCACCAGGGACTTGCTGAATAGTAGAGTGTGCGAGAGTTTGCTATCCTTGATGTGGCTGCTACCAGTCTTTGCCTGGAGTGCATGAAGACTGTGATTGACCTGGTATAGAAAAGGTTCATTCTCTTAAACAAAAGGCTTATTCCTCCAGTGGTGAGAGACTACTTGCCCTGGCAAACAAAGTCAATTACTGAGGCGTTGTTCATACCTGTTGCAAGTCACCGAAGCCTCACAGAACTGGCTTTGTCAAGAAAATGTAGAACAGTGTAACTCCCAGCCATGTGAGAGAAAATCTGAGAATTTTCAGACTCTTCCCCCCCACCCCATTAAAGTTGTTTTTCTTTCCAGAGGCAAGCTACCAACCTGCCGTGCAGAATCAAATGGTTTAAGTCTGTATTTCTTTTAGGGCTTTTGTTGACGGATCATCTTGCCTTTATTGAAGTAACTTCCCATCATGGTTTCAGGAACGCAAGCGACAATTTGTTGTTAGAAAGGCATTGTTCATATTTTCTGTTCCCCTTCTTAGTACAGTGGCACATCAGGATTCAAACAACCTGAAAGAGAGTGTGACCAACCCATGTTCCTACCAACCAACCTCTTGCCAAGCAACCTCTTGAGGGGATCTTTCAAGAAGCAGATTTAGTCCCTCGGCTCCCTTTATCTGCCCTGAATGGTGACCTCAGACTTCTTTGAGGGCCAAACTATGCATATATGCAGAAATTCCACACTAGTTCACTATTGAAACTTCAGATGTGCAATCGACAGCCATGGGAACTTAGGCCATAGGGAGGGAGGTTGTGAAAGTGTATTAACTCTTCCTCTTTCTTTCTTTCTTTCTTTCTTTCTTTCTTTCTTTCTTTCTTTCTTTCTTTCTTTCTTTCTTTCTTTCTTTCTTTCTTTCTTTCTTTCTTTCTTTCTTTCTTTCTTTCTTTCTTTCTTTCTTTCTTTCTTTCTTTCTTTCTTTCTTTCTTTCTCTTTCTTTCTTTCTTTCTTTCTTTCTTTCTTTCTTTCCTGCCCCTCCCGACAAGTTGGCTTGGGGTGCTTACAACAATGGTTAAAACAATAAAACCCCATTAAAATCCCGTAACAATACAGTACAGATGGCAACCTCTTATTCAGTGCAACTAATCCCATTCCTCCCTTTATCTCCTGCTCCCGTTCAACCAGAGGTTCAGTTGTCTTCTGTTGGGAGCGAAGCATCAATAAAGGGGGGGGGGGGAGCTTCACTGTTGCCCTCCTTTAAATGACCCCCTCACTGAGAAGGGGGTTTTCAGTTCGGAAACCCAGTGAGAAGAGAATTAACTCTCCCCTCCTCAGGACTTTTAGTCTGAACCAATATACGCTGGCTGTTTTTTAGAACCAAATAACACATCTGGAATTCCAGTCATGGAACCTCAGCATCACTTAGAAGAGGCTTTCTCAACTTTTTAAATAACAAGAAACCCCCGAAACATTCTTCAGGCTTCGAGAAACCCCAGAAGTGGTGTGATGGTGCCGAATATGGTTGGGAAGCATAGCTGTGGACACGCCCACCTGGGGACCCCACCCACATTGGCCATTTGTATGTCGGGAGATCAACATGATCATATATGGTCACATCACCTGATAAATGTTTAACATATTTAATAAAGCATATTTAATTAAAATATATTAAAATTAATTAACTCCTACCCATCCAGGGCCATCACGAAATTCATCCAGGGCCATCACGAAAGCCTGACTTTAGTAGTAGTAGTAGTAGTAATTCTGCCAGTTAACATTGAAGCCCTGTTCTTTCCCCAGAGAGCTCAGAGTGGCATAAATAGCTGCATTTAATCTTCATAGCAACCCTGGCATTTTCCAGAGAGTCTTAAATGTTCCTGGATCATTTCCCTTTGTTACTGGTTTCTCCCCTCATTTCCACACAGCCTTGTTAGCCATCCCTTGCTTCCTGATTGTTCAGCTCCCCCTGCTATTACTGAAACCCAAGAGGAAAAAAAAACACTGAAAAACCAGCAGAGCAAAGGCTTGCTAGCTGCTAGCAAGTAGCTGTGTGCAAATGAGGGGGGGAAGCCAGTAGCAAAGGGAAATGAAACTGGAGCACTAAGGCTGCCTGGAAAACACCCCCATGAGAGGACCTGAAAGTCCAGACAAGCCCCATCTCGTCCGATCTCAGGAGCTAAGCAGGGTCAACCCTGGCAAGTCATGATGTGGAGACAGGCAAAGGTAAACCACCTTCAAACGTCTCTTGCCTGGCTGCTTGACGATCTAGGATCTCATGGCTATGCTATACACACGGCATACGATAAATACATAATAACCCCTGTGAGGGATGTTAAAGGGAGGCAGAAAGAGTATCCCAAGGCCACCCAGTAAGTGTCCAAGCATGCAGGAATCTGAATCCAAGTTTCCTGGATTCCTAGTGTTTTAACCACCCGTCCACCCTGGGTCTTGCTGGCTACTTCAGCCAGCTAGTTCAGGTGAGGTCTGCTTTATTACACACTGCTCTTGAATGGGTCAAATTGCTCGTGTCCCTGAACCAGTATTTAGGTATCCTCAACATTTTCGGACTTGGGGTTCCCCTTGAACCACAATCCATAATACAGAATTAACTTTTAAACCAGCCTCTCTCAACTTTCTTCCCATTGAGAAACCCCTGAAACACTTTTCCAAACATCGAGGAACCCCAGAAGTTGTGCAATCATATAGAATATGGTTAAGAAGCATAGCTGTGTACAAGCCCACCTGGGGACCCTTCACTTCCCACCCCCTCCAGGCCCATCACTGGCCATTTTTTGGGGGGGAGTGTGTGTGCAGGTCAACATGACCATATATAGCCATATCACCTGATAAATGTTTACCAAATTTTTAAAATATCTTAAGATTAATTAACTCCGACTTGTTCAGGAAACCTTCCAAGGGCCATCAAGAAACCCCAAGGTTTCATGAAACCCTGGTTGAGAAAGTCTGTTTGAAACACTGATATGCATCCTTCTTGTTCTGGGTTACCCCACCCTGCCCTCTCTTGGAGAAATCTCTTTATTCTCCTTTATCTACTTAAAAATATTGTGGTGATCAATTTAAGGTCTGGGCAAGATCCTCTTTTTGAGTCCCTGTTTCCCAGTTGAAGCCCAAGGGTCACAAGAATCTAACCCTAGAAGACAGAAATGCACCCAAGTTTATAAAAATCCAAAATAAAGAATGTTTATAGAGGGGGCCATGGCTTCTGTATCCAATGGTCTCCATCCTTGCCGGGGGGGGGGGGTTGGGGGGGGAGGAGGCGGGTGGACTCTCTTTGCTTCTGTGTAGTCTGCACAATGAAAGCACGGAAGAATGAGATGAAGGAGAAAGGCTTGCACTCCAGAAGTTATAGATTTGTGAGACAGAATCTAACAGGCATGTACTGGCAGGGGCTCTTGGGAATTGTAGTCCACGGACATCTGGAGAGCCACAGTTTGGCCACCCCTGCGTGTCATTAATGCCACATTCTGCCAGTGGCTTCTAATGTGAATCCCACAAAGTCTGAAGTTCAGCTGAAAGATCATCTTGAAGTCTGACAAACTATACCGTAACAGGGAACTCAAAATAATGTATTGCACTATATCAGAACTTGGTTCTTTTCACTGATTAGCATGGCCCCTGCACAAGGACGGGGACACAACTTCTTGATCTGGGGGCACTGTTGACAGCTAGGGAGGGGGCACAGGGGCAGTTTCTGCAGAAAGCTTCAGGCAGGGACAGTTCTGCTATTTGGGAGGGTGGGGTTGATAGAACATTCTCCTTCTGGACAATTCCTCTCCCTCAGCCACCCGTCCTTTTTGGTCTGTATTTTCTCTCTTTCCCACAGATAAATCTAGCCAGCCATGCAGCCAGAAATATGGGAAGGATGAAAGAAAATGTAAATTTGTACAAAGTCTGTAATTTATTTCTATCACAGAACCTGGTGAGATTCTGACATAAGATGTCTTCAGATTTTTTTCACTTTTTCTTTCTTTTTTTTACAGTTCAGAAATTTTACCGATAACCGCTCCTCCAGTGTATTTGGTATAATAACTAAAAAAAAAAATCCAGTTGTATAAGGTGAATTTTCTTCTCTCAGAATACCAGAATTCAATGACACTGATTGGCATCAGGTTCACGCTGAACTAAAGAAAGGGCTTCACACAATACAGAGTTAATCTGCAGAATTCCCTAGCACAAGAGAGAGTTCTCGAGGCAAAAAGATTCACCATTGCTTGACACTGTCATGAATTTAGACTTCCTGGGTGGTCTCCCTTCCAAACACAGAGTAGGACTGACCCTGCTTAGCTTCTGAGATCTGGCAAGATCAGGCCAGCCTGCACTATCCAGGGTAATGCTCAGATGACTTTAGGATGGGGTAAAAGATACATTCATGGAGCCAAGTAGGTATGATAGGTAAACAGAACCACAGCGTAGAAAGCAGAGGTATCTTGAATACTGTGCTTGAAACAGCAAAGACCACTTCCTTTGTAACCTCACTGGTTTTGCCTGAAGCTATTGCCTGAAGCTATTGGGCTAGATCAGTAGTTCTCAACCTGGGGGTCAGGACCCCTTTTGGGTGTTGAATGACCCTTTCACAGGGGTCGCGGCAGGGCGAGCAGCTTGGCTGGTGGTGGGGGTCACTGCCACTGTTGCCACTCCTGAAGGCGCCCGCCAATTTATATACAATTTATTATATAACCAATTCATATACAATCATGAACCATGGCTCTTCACACCATTGGTCAGTTTTGGTTTAATTCCTGTGATAGAACCCTTGCATAATTTTATGGTTGGGGGTCGCCACAGCATGCGGAACTGTATTAAAGGGTCGCGGCATTAGGAAGGCTGAGAACCACTGGGCTAGATCCAGTGGACAAGCGGATCCAGTAGATCTAGCTGGACAAGACCCTGATATAATCCAACGGAGCATTTTTCAGGGTCTTGTGACGAGTGCGCTGAAATCAAACCACATGACCTTTACAGGCTGCCTTCAAGAACCAATCCATACGTGCTGATAAATCATTTCTCAGAAATTGTACTATTTAAGATTTGGGGCAGGAAGGGGTTTGCATGGTCAAACACTTCCCATTTTCTTAAAGCTCCTTGCATACAGAAAACTAACATTTGGGGCTGTGGAGTTTCCTCCCCGTCATCTGGTTCCACAAGCAGTGGGTTTTTATTTAAGAGAACATTCAAACATGCCATCCATCCCTAAAACCAGAAACAGCATGCTCCGAGGAACCTTTTTACCATTTTCAATTTGTCTGCCGGTGCACAACATCGCTTGCTGTTTGACCAGTGCTGAGTCCACCTATTCAGGCACGTATTATAACAATATATTTTCCATCAAGGACTGGCCAGGTTGTGACATGAAGAACCAGATTTTACCCTTGATGTTGCAGCAGGTTAGGCAGCTGTCACTTCTGTGGTCCTTCTGCTTACCTTTTCTGGGGTGCTATGAAAAGTGGGTAGCCTAATTTTGTCAGATCTCAGAAGCTAAGCAGGGTCGCTCAGAAGCATGCAATGGCAAACCACCTCTCAACATATCTCGCTATTTATTTATTATTTAGATTCTTAGCCCGCTGCTCCCAATTGGCTCGCTGCATGTTACATAATCCCACAATCGTGGTACAGTCAAACATAACACAATAAAACAATAGCCCATTAAAACCTTGTTGAAAACCAGATGGCGAGTCCTTGCAAAAAGCTCTCCAAGGGCCTGCTGCTCCACTGGGAGCTCATTCCACTAGGCAGGGGCCAGGACCGAAAAGGCCCTGGCCCTGGCCCTAGTCAAGGCCAGGCGAGCCTCCCTAGGGCCAGGAATGGTCAATAAGTTGGCATCTGCAGAGTGTAAAGCCCTGCCAGGGACGTATGGCACCAAGCGGTCTCTCAAATATGTGGGTCCCAGACCGTGGAGGGCCTTAAAGGTCAACACCAAAACCTCGAACCTGACCCGGGCTACAACCATGACAAACCTACATAATACAGCCATAAATTGGTTGTCATTTGACAATACTTTCCACCACCACATTAAAAGTCCTGCTAGCTTCACTGGAGAAGGAGAGTGGAAGGACCAGAACAGGGGTGACTGCATTGTTCACGTTAAAATCTGGTTCTCTGTATGGCAGCTCTGCAACAGTATTTTGAGTCATTTCTTTACCAAAAATCCCTTGTCTGTAACAGAAGCAGAAAGACGAGACAAACATTCAGTAAATTCTGATTTAGCCCAGGCTATCCTGATCTCACGAGATCTCAGAAGCTACTATGCAGGGTTGACCCCCATTAGCATGAAAGTCTAGGGCTGCAAACCACCTCTGTATGTCTTTTCTCTGAATGAACCACAGGGTAAATTGGCTGCTTTTTGGTGGCACTTTACCTCCAACTAAATCCCAACTTGAAATGAGGCTGAAAACAGAGGCTAATTAAACTGCACATCATCTGTTTTGTGGGACTCTGTGGGAGCGAACGTTCCTAGATCTTACATCACAGCAATTAACCAGCATCTGGGAATTAGGACCACAGACTGCAGCATCTTATACCTGGGCAAAAACATAGAAAGACACCTAACTTGGGGCGAGTCAGAAGGGAAACACACGACAAATGCACCAGCTCCCCATGCCTCCTTCAAAATGAAAAGGGGGGGGGGGGCAGGGGAGAACATTTCCAACTAAATCTATCTGCAGCAATCCGTAAAAAAACCCGACAAAGTCTACGGGGATAGTTGTTTATTGCAGATGCATTCCCAAAGCCTTCCGAAATTAGAACTTACACAGATCCCTGGCCCAAAAGGTGATTCATGGAACACCCCCCCTCCCTTCTGCCTGTATTTATTTGTCCAGATGAATTAGTGATTTGTGAGTCACCCAAAAATTAGACTGAAGGAAGCACACACCTAGCGATTCGTAATTTACTAGCGATCAAAGAGCAGAAAGGGAAAGCGAGGACGGCTTCTGTGCGTTACCAAAAGGCAGGAAAGCCCCATACAATCAAACCCAGAGGAACTAAAAAGAGAGCAGGTGCGGGAGGGTCCACGAACTCTTTGCAGTCACTTTGGAATCAGGCCGCTGTGTTTTCAAACTTCACCATCTGCCGGTCGCCAGATCTTTACAGTGACTGAAAACCACAGGCCACGTTTCCCATCACCCTGCCAGGGCGTTTACACATTCATTTCTTTACAGGAGCATATAGTGGCAACTGGGGGGAATACTATGACGCGCACCCCACCGCTCACAGCAGGGCAACATGCTCCTGTGCTGAAGCCAACAGAGGCCCTCGGTGGGCGGCCACAGGGCAGGCCTCCCCCTGCGTGGCTCCCCAAACGTTCCCTCAGATGGCCGACACGAATCTTTCCACGTTGCTGGAGTAGGCGGCGTGCCGCAGGTAGGCCCCGGGGCTGCCCAGCTGCCCGCCGGCGGCGTTGTACCCGTGCGCCAAGGAGCCGTAGGAGCCGGGAGACATCCGGCCGTAGAAGTCCATGGGGTCATTCCCCAGCGGGGGCGAGGTGGGCATGGCCAGGCGGCCGGGGGTGCCAAAGAGGTGGCCGCCGCTGCTCTGCGGGTAGGCGCCTTGGTTCACCTGCAGCTGCTGGTAGGAGTAGGGCAGGGCGTTCTGGGGCCGGGGCAGGCCAGGCCCAGCGGGGCAGCCCGGTGCGGGGTAGGCCGCAGGGCCGGGGAAGGCGCAGTTAGGGCCAGGGGAAGGGGCCACGTCCTGGCTTGGCAGCGGCTGTTGTTGCTGCTGCTGCTGCTGCTGGGCCAGCTCCGGGCCTGGCTGGGCCATGAGGGCGCCCAGGCCGAAGAGGGGCGTCGGGGACGGGTAGCAGAGGGCGGCGGGCGGCGCGTAGGGGGCGCCCAGGGGAGGCGCGCCGGGCTGGGCGGCCGCCTCGTGCATGTAGGCCGGGTAGGTGGAGAGGTCGCTGCGCTTGAAGCGCTTGCGCCGCCGCAGGAAGCTGCCGCTCTCGAACATGTCTCGGGCGTGGGGGTCGAGGGCCCAGTAGCTGCCCTTGCCCGGCCGCCCGGGCTCGCGGGGCACCTTGACGAAGCAGTCGTTGAGCGTGAGGTTGTGGCGGATGCTGTTCTGCCACTTGCGCGGCCCGTCGCGGTAGAAGGGGAAGCGCTCGGTGATGAAGCGGTAGATGCCGCCCAGCGTCAGGCGGCGCTCGGGGGCGTGCGCGATGGCCATGGCGATGAGCGCGATGTAGCTGTAGGGCGGCTTCCCGCGCTGCACCGGACGCTTCCGACGGCGCCCCGACGCACGCAGACCCCCGGCGCCGCCCGACACCTCCTCTTCCGACGGATCGCCTTCCGGCGGCTCGGCGGCGGGCGCGCCTTCCTCCAGCTTGACCAGGGCCGGCAGCCGGGCCTCGGCGTCCGCATGGCCCGCCGCGCGCCTCGACGCCGGGCGGCTCTCGGCTGTCATGCCAGGCTCGGGCCCCGCCGGCGACGGCACAGGCGCGCCAGCCTCGCCGCTGGGGGCTGCCGTCGGGAGCGGCGTCTCCAACGCGGCCCGGGGACTGCGGCGGGCGGCGGGAGGCCTCTCCGCTCCAGAGCCCGCTTCTCCTCGCGCGCGGAGGCCGGGAAGCTGCCGCCCTCGGGGCTAGGCGCGGAAGACGAGCCGCCCGGCCGATCCCCGGGGGCCGCCGGCGACGGCAGGCGCAGGCAGGAGCGCTGCCTTCGGGGGCAATGCCGAGCGGCGGTGCGAGACGGCACGAGTGGCACCAGGCCCGGGCGGTTCAAGGAGGCTGCGGGGCGTCCTCGGGGAATCGGGGCTTCCAGACCCGGAGAGCCTCCTTCGGGGCGGAGACCGTGTCAGAGGCTGGCAGCAGACCGGTTAGAGTCGACGGAGGCGCCCCTTCGGAGCAGCAAGATTTGGAGAGTCAGGAGGGGAGAGACGTCTGCGGCTGGAAAGCGGCGCTGGCTCCCCCGGAGTCTCCATCTACCGCCGGGCACGAGGCGGGGACGTCGGGGCGTTCTTCCAGCGCCTGGATGCTGTCTGTCCGGCGCCCCGTCGGAGCCCTCGGGAGCCTCTCCTCCCGTCTCCGGACGCCCTCTTTTTGTGCCGGCTGTCGAGGCACCCGGGCAGCCCGCGCCTTCCTCCCCGCCGCCCTGCCTGCAAGGGGACAGGAGGAGACGTGGCTTGTCTGAGCAGAGCCTCCCGGAGAGAGAGTGCCGGGGGCGCCGCGAAGCCACAGGGCTTTGCGCAGGGAGGGGCCGGGCCCAGGGCAGGAGCCGGGAGGTGTCACCCGCTGGGAGGGACGAGCCCGGCTGCCGGGCTTCCCCCAAGATCGCGGCCCAGAAGACGCCCGAGGGGGCAGAGGGGAGGCGCGGCGCGGCCCGAGGGCGCGCAAGGAGGGGTGGCCACATCCTGCGTTGCCTCGGGGTAGCTCCCCGTCCCGCGTATGCCCTTACTGGACAGCAAATAGGGGCTCTTCTACACCGGGCTGGCCCTCCCCGGTTCCCTCAGCAGGGAAGCCGCGTTCACATGTGCAGGTTCTTACCAGCCCCTCCCCCTTTAAATCTGGAAGGAGCCCTCCACCAGCATAGTGGGGCGAGAGAGTTAGGGAGCCCAGCCTAAGCAGGCTTGACTCCAAGGCCAGCGCCTCAATGGGATCTTCATCCAGGCAAGCAGGGATTCCCCTCTCTCCCTCCTCCTTTAAGGGGGTTTCTCGTCCCGTGGCTTCCTTCTAAGCAGAGCAGCAGTGGCTAGTGCCACAAACTTATTTCCATGAGATGAAACTGTCCAGTGGAGAAAACATGCAGAGACCTGAGAGTATCTTGATGGTGCAGCCAGGCTATACTGCTGCTGCAGTAGGTCACAGCAGGCCAAATGCCCAAGTGGACAGCACTGCTTTGACTCTCTTCTCCCAAACAATATTCATCCTCCTGGACTAGCTCCCATCTTCCAGCTCCTGGATTCTTAGAGAGAGAAAATGGCTGCAATCCGAGATCACTTACTAGGGAGCCAGTCCCATTGAATGCCAAGGGATTTACTTCTGAGGATAGGTGTTTAGGATTGCACCAGGCAGCCCTGGGCTTCCTTGGGTGCAGAGGAAATGGTTGAACACTCATCGTCTTGTGTTTGTAGGCAATATAACTCTCAATGTGAGGGTGCTGAGGGCAGATAGTGCAGCATGGGTGTCTTTAACAGCCAGCATGGTGGAGTGGTTTAAGAGTGGCAGCTTCTGATCTGGAGAGCTGTTTGATTTCCTGCCCTTCCACATGCAGCCAGCTGGGTGACCCTGGCCTAGTCACAGTCCTTACAGAGCAGTTCTGTTAGAGCTCTCTCAGCCCCACCTACCTCACAGGGTGTCTTTTGTGGGGAGAGGAAGGGAAGGCAATTGTAAGCTGCTTTGAGACTCCTGGTAGAGAAAAGTGGGGAATAAAAACCAACTCTTCTTCTATCAGGCCCTGTCCATGAACTTCCAAAAGGCATTCCAGGGGTCTCCTGAGCAGAGTTTACTCAGAAGTAAGCCGCATTCATATAAAGAGGCCTAACTCCGAAGTCAAGTGCCAGTGGAAGATATGATTAGTATGTTGGACAAATTCACCATTGTCTTAAAACTCATTTGGGTTAAAGCTCACCTTGGGCTAACCAGTAAAACAGGAAGGGAAGAAGAAGGGCTTAAAAATTAGGCCTATGATTGCAGGCTGATCTTGTAGATTGTTACTCAGAAGTACTTTACTCACGGAATTTAAAAGGTAGCCCCGTGTAAGCTTAGAATTTCAGTCATGCTGTACTGGTACACCCGTGACCTGCACCAGACTTGAGAATACCCAGGAAAAAGTCAAACAAGGACACCTTTGTCTAGCGCCCTTGACCTATGTCCGACTGCCCTCCTTCCATTTTATCTACACAACAACACAGTGCGGTAGATTAGGCTGAGTGTGGGAGACTTAAGGCCAGCGACTTTCCATGGTAGAACATGGGGTTGAACCTGGTTAACCCAGATCTAAGAAGATTGTTTTTCCCTCTCAGCACCTAACAGAGTGCACTCTAAAATTATTTGGAAGACATAGCAGGAATAGTAAAAGGAAGCAGGGAGAACTAAGGTGCCCAAAATTGTAGGAAAATTGTAGGGAAATCTTCATTGCTAGAATAGATTTTATTTATTTGCATTTATATGCCACCCTTCCTTACGGCTCAGGGCGTACAGAGAACATTAGGTGGGTAACAAAGTACAGGTAAGTTTGGTAATTGCTAACAATTTTAACATCAATTTTAACAACAATTTTAACAATAATCATAGCATAACAGCATGTACTATAACAGTATCAACAAACTGAGTGTCGACAACCTGTTTCTGAAATCCCATAGTGCAGGGGTAGTCAACCTGTGGTCCTCCAGATGTTCATGGACTACAATTCCTATGAGCCCCTGCCAGCAAAGACTGGCAGGGGCTCATGGGAATTGTAGTCCATGAACATCTGGAGGACCACAAGTTGTCTACCCCTGTGTCCGTCTGGATAGGAAGGCAGTGGGGGCCCAGTGGATATTCTCTTTGGCCTCGACCAAAGGCCTGGCGGAAGTGCTCCCTTTTGCAAGCCCTGCAGAACTGTGGTAGCTTGGAAAGGGCCCAGATTTTCTCTGGGAGCTCTTTCCACCAGGTGAGGGCCAGGACAGATAACAGTCTGGTCCTGGTTGATGCCTCCTTGGGGCCTAGGATCACTAGCTGGTTGATATTGGCTGAGCGTAGCGCTCTTTTTTTTTTGTGGGTGGGGGGATATAGGCAATATAAAACAATACAGAGGACACAGGACTGCAGTAAATAGAATTGTTCTGGAGAGCAAGCCTGATCTCATCAGACCTCAGAAGCTAAGCTAAGCAGAGTCGGCCATGGCTAGTATTTCAATAATTATTATGTATTTATTTTACTTAATTATACTTTTGAGATTTCTAGCCCACCCCTCTCTTAATCTCATCTTTCTATCCTGCCCTTCCCTGGTCGGCTCAGGGAGGGTAACATCACATTAAAACATTCCATGAGAGACCTCAAAGGAATATCTGGGTCACAAAACAGCCAGGCAATGGAGAATCCACCTCTGAACATCTCTTGCCTTGGAAACCGCAAGAAGTGTTGCCATAAATCAGCTGTGACTTGAGCATGCTCTTCACCGCCAACAGGGTTGTAATTTTAAGGTTGGGTTAAAAAAAAAAAGTTATACAGTTTTCATTGCATCTTACGTATCACACTGTTTTGCTTTTTAACCTTGTTTCCTACATTTGCAGTTCAGTTTCACAGCAGACTTATTGTTTCCATTGCACTGTGAGAAAGAAAAAAGATTGTTTAATCCCCCTTGAGATTCAGCAAGAAAGGAGGACAAGAAGGCAGGTAAGTAAATAAATACCTGGGTGAACAGGCAAACACCACTTCTGTATGAGAGGTTGTACCATGTTTATGATCTCTTCACAGTCCAGTTGCAACTTACACAAATAAAGAGAGCCTGGTGCTTGAAGGAAAGTGACCGTCTATCCCTGCAACACTTTAGCAAAATTTTAGCTTAAAAGAGAAAAGAAAGTTAATGTCGCCACCAAAGTAAACCCAGTGGCCTTCATCTGTTTTTAATTGATTTAATTAACCCACTGCTCTGCTAATGGCTAATAGCCCAGTTTTCTCCTTAATAAATCCTATTGATCCTTCAACCATGTCCTACACATTTTGTGTGGGATTTAAATACAAGCAGAAACAGAGTCTCTGTTGGCACTTTTAGGGATCTCTTGCTAATAAAACGCCCCAATCCAGTGAAGTTCAAGCGGACAGGTTTCAAAAAGAGGGGGAGGGTATTACAATCTAGCTGTAAAATTCCAAGGATTATTGCGACTGTGTTTTACTTTCTCCATGTAGAATGGATTCGTCTTTGGAGTTGAAACAGTGGAAAGCCAGGCTGTTTGACAGCTGCACCGCTGGATCAAGGCTGACTACACCCTAAAATGCTGTGACACCCCTATTGGCTCCTGGCTGCCTCGAATTTTTCTGTCCAAGCCAGAAACTTACACAGTTGGACCATTACAATAGGAAAGTGTCCCTGATCATGGCAGCAAGCTATCAAGATCCAGGCCTCTGATTAATCACTTTGCCTTTGGTCACAATGAGAAAACAATTTCATCTTGCTCAATTTATGAGAAATGAATGTTGCAATGTCACGTCAGGAACTATTCCCTAATATCATTTGTTTGACCTCAGAAGAAGGCCAACAGGCCAAAATGCGTACCCTCACGGTCAATAATGGTCATTTTTTATTGCCACTGGGCAATTTCATTCTTAATTGTGACTACTGCCAGGGCCAATCTCTGCTGTTTTAAAATTTACTCTGTAAGAAATACATGTATATTTTTGTACCTCTCTCAATATTAAATGGTTTTGACTAACAGAATTACTAAGGCCTACACACTCAAACCTTCTCAGTTCAGGTTCGCAATTCATTCCGTTTGGGTTAAGCCCCTCCCCCTATTCACGTGTTTATGAAAATGACACCGTAGCTGGTTCTGGTTCTGGGGAGATTATCCTTCCACTTTTTCCTTTCTATTCCTGGCTGTTTCTCCTTGCTAGAAACAGAGCGAAAAGAATATGCCCAGTGAGTTTCAGGAGGAGAACATGCGCTACAATGAATAATGACATTTGCCCTTTGAGATGGAGGGCCAGGAAGCAAACTGCAAAACAGGCTTCAAATATTCAGTCCGACCCCGACATTCTGCCTTGCACGAGTTCAAGTCTCGTTCCACGGGGTTCACTCCCAGGAAAGCGTCTTTCGCACTGCAGCTTGGGGGACCGTAATGTCCATGCACCGGCACCCTTGGAAACGGAACCCAACTGGTCTGGGGAGCCACCGCTAACCGCAGTGTGCCTCGGTGCGCCCCGCCTCTTGCAAGCCCAGCAGGGGCTGAGCAGGAGGAGGAGGAGAGACGCTTCTTGCGCCCGGCCAACTCTCTTTTGGGCAAAAAGGAGAATTTGTTCTTCTTTTTCTCCTTGGGAGGGATTTTTTGTTTTGTTGGGGGGGTCTTACTTCCATGGCATCCCAAGCAGTGGACGCCACACAATCAAGCTGTGGCCGGCCTTCAAGGGGCTCCTGGGCTTTGCTCTGCTGCTTCAGAGCTGCAGCCGGGCCGCCCCCCTGAATCCCTTCCCCGTCGAGTCACCGGCGGCCGCTTCTGGGCTCCACTCGCCCTCCGCGGCCCAGAAGCGCCGCCCGGTTCGACGGCTGAAACGCGCGCGTTGGAAGGCGCCGCTTCACTCCTTTTCCCGTCGGGCTTGGTGGGAGTCAGGCGGCCGGACTTCCGCCAGGCGTCGTCGTTTCAGGCCGAGGGGTCGTCACCATCCGAGCTCGGAAGCGCCTTCCTTTTTCGGGGGAGATCCGGCTCGAAGCACCCCGTGGCCGGGGCTGCAGCGTCTCCTTTTTGGCCACCGCCTTTGCGAGTCCGATCCGTGGGTTGCGGGGCGCTTATTCGGGCCCCCTTGGACGAGTAGACCGCAAATCTTGGGAAGAAGCACGTTTTAATTTTCAATTAAGACTAAAACAAACTAGGACGAAGTCCGGGTTCGCCTGTCCGTAGCGGTAGAAAGAAGCCAGAATCCAGTGGCACATTTACATTTTATTCAAGGCGGGAGCTTTTCGTGCGCAGGCACACTTCTCCCGCAGCAAATTCGTGGCAGGGTGGGAGCTTCCGCGAAGCACGCCTCACTTCTTCAGATACAAGCCAAAAACAGAGCAATGTAATGCTTTTTAAAAAAATTAGGACCGAAGTATAATAAAGTAGCGCGCAAGCCTCGGAGTTCAACTGCGCTCTACATCAAGATAGAGATTCAGTGCAAAAGGCATGGGGCGAGGAGAAACGGCGCGGAGGGGGGGGGGTATTTTGGGGCATGATGGAGACCCCCGCCCCCGGCAGTCCTTCAGAGGGAGAGATTTTGCAGAATCGATGAAATGGCGCTGGAGGTGCGAAGTCCGGTGGCGCCGGAGGCTGCTCTCCTTGGACAGTCGCTTCAGGTGTTTGGTCTGAAGCAGCACAACATGGTGTGAGCGCAGCGGCACCTTTCAGCCCAACAAACGTTTCATGCCGGGTATTAATTTCCGTGTGCAGGTGCCCCCCAAAATGTACACCCAGAATAAAACTTTGCAAGGCTTAAAGGTGCCACCGGACTCCCAACTTTGTCCTGCCCGATTCAAATGAGTAGCCCTGTTGGTCTGAAGCAGCACAATAAAGTCAGAGTCCAGTGGCAGCTTTAAGACCAACAAAGATTTAGTCCAGGCGTGAGCTTTGGAGTGCAAGCACTCTTCGTCTGACGAAAGACTCGGAAAGCTTGCACTCGAAAGCTCACACCTTGAATAAATCTTTGTTGGTCTTAAAGGTGCTACTGGACTCTGATTTTTGTTGTTGTCCTGCCCGTTTGTCATGGATTCCCCGAGCTGCGTGGCCCCTGGCATTGGTCATTTTAGTTCCGGATTGCGGCTGGCATCTTCGGAGGTAGGACAGGGCAAAACGGAACTCTAAAGCGCCAAGCGGAGAGCGGACCATCTCGCCGTGGCCTGCCTCTGAAGATGCCAACCGTAGTTCCTGGCGAAAGGGCAGGCACTAAAGCCACCGGCCCACGGCCACGCGGCCCGAAAAACCCACACCGACCAGTGGACTCCGGCCGTGGAAGCCTTGGCAAATTTGTTCTGTGACAATGTAGACAGGAGTTTTAATTCGAATCGCTCGCCGGCGCCCGTCAGAACGCACTCAGAGGCCTCTTCGGAGGCAGAGGACAAATATTAGTCCCGGCGTTAGCAAAACAATAGTAATTGGGGGTGTGGGAGCGGCGGTTGATTTAATGGGAACGGGTGGGGTGGATCGCCCCCGGGAAGAAAGAGAGCAGCGTCGGGAAGGGGTCTCAGCCAGCCCGGGGAACGGCCTTCGGGGACGCGGGGAGAGGATCGGGCCGCGCAGTCGCCTGCCAGACCGGCGCAGGGCCAGCGGGCAGGAATCGGGGCCATCAAGATGCTAGCCACGTGCCAGCCTTTCCGAGAGACCCGTTTCGGTGGAAATCCCCTCTGCGTGGGGAGCAGCCCGGGCCGGCCCAGGTTTACTCGGGAGTAAGTCTTCCCCCTCGCGCAGGGCGCCGGAGCAAGTCCGCCTTGACTTTCGAGGCAGGGAAAGCGTCAGTACCGGCGCGATGTTTGAGAAAGCAACCCAGGAAACGATCGGCGATGTTTTTGGGGGGTGGGGAGACATATTTGCTGGAAATTTTATTTTAATGCTGTTGTCAGCAGAGGTAGCCGGTCGGACCACGCTTGCAGGATGTTTAGTTGCTTTTGCTGTTCTTACGCGCGGCTTGGTAATAAATGGATGGCGATAACGGGGCGGGTAATCCCTGGTGGATGGACTGACACCAAGCAGAGTGTTCGTGCTTAGCGGGAGGGGGGACCCCATTTCACTCCCAAAGCCCTGGCTGCTGGATAGGACCGGGGAAGGGGGCTTGGGTCAGATCTGGCACCTGCACCTGTCTCTCCGAATCAAGCCCCCACGGCGCAAAAAAGAAGCCCTTTTGGAAGCGCTTTTGCCATGGGGAAGACTGACCGAGCAAAGGGAGGAGGTGGACTCTGGTGCTGGCCACGACTTCAAGGGAGTAATTTCTGCTCTGGGTCGGGGCGCTCCAGCATTTCAACAGCTGCCGTTTTCCCGCGCTTTCTGGCACTACAAGCCCTCCGAGGCCAAAAAGGATTGAGCCGGACAACGGCAGTTCTGTACCAAAAGGTTACTGTCCTAAAAGTAAAAATGGTTTGTGTTGTCGTTGCACGTGGATGGCCTTTTTTCCGAATCAAGACCCATCTGGTTGTGGGACGATTCTTTTTCTCCTTCCTATTCCTATTCTCATTGCCGATGGATGGGTTTGCAGGCAAAGAGACGCTGACAGAATTGGTTTGTGCAGCCTGCCACCAAGTCGTGGCTCTAAGCAAACAACCAAAGAGGGGAGGCAAACGCCCAACCCCAAATCTTTCGATTTGTGTCAGAGGAATCAAATGACAAAAAACAAAATATTAAAATATTTATTCTATAGTGTGCGCATATAATAATAAAAACATCAGGATCCCGGATGTCAGACGGTATAATTTATAAAGATATCTGGTGCATGAATATGTCCTGTGAACCACATAAACCCAGATGCATGTTGCCTTCTACAGCCCTCTTCAGTGGTCAAAAACACACACACACACATATATAAGGCCATGAACAATTCCTTATGATGCCTGTCCTCACACAACTTTAATCCTGTTGTGGAGTTTCCACTTGTTTGTAAATTGTCGACATTCAGGCCCCTAATATGTTTAGCTTTATATGTGCACACTATATAATCGTTTAGTTTTTGATTGTCACTTGACCCTTTTGACACAAATTCCTTGCAGGTCTCCCATCCAACTGCAGACCAAGATTGAGCCTACTTAAGCTTTAGAAGCCTGAGACCACGAAGCTCACCTAGGGTCTGTGGGCCAAGACACTGAGGGATATATTGTCTCCCATGGAATTTGACAAAGCTAGCCAGTGCTTCCAACTCAGTGCATTTTCAGTTGGCAACTGAGCTGGAAAAGGTGGATGGGTCAAGTATAAAAAAATAAAAGAAGTATTTTGTGGGTTGAAGAAGAAGAAGAAGAGTTGGTTCTTATATGCCGCTTTTCCCTACCCGAAGGAGGCTCAAAGCGGCTTACAGTCACCTTCCCTTTCCTCTCCCCACAACAGACACCCTGTGGGGTGGGACTGGGGGGAGGGGGGACATGTGCAACAAAGCAACCTCTGCTCTATGCCCAGGGGAAGGTAACAAACCTCCAGGACCCCTTGGCCAATCTGACCTGGAGGAAAATCCCTCCTAGTCTAGTGGTTAAGAGTGGTGACCTCTAATCTGGCGAGCTGGGTTTGATTCCCCACACCTCCGCATGCAGCCAGCTGGGTAACTTTGGGCTAGTCACAGTTCTCTTAGGACTGTTCTTTCAGAGCTCTCTCAGCCCACCTACTTCACAGGGTGTCTGTTGTGGGGAGAGGAAAGGGTGTTTGTAAACTGCTTTCGGACTCCTTCGGGTTGTGAAAAGCGGGGTATAGAAATCCAGATCTTCTTCTTCAATCGGCATTATCCTGGGCATGTAAGAAAGGGCCACTAGAGCCAAGTGCCAACTCATCCCTTCCTGCCCTCCCTCTCAGGATCTGCCTAAATTCCCAAGGCGTCATAGAATCAGCATTGCTGTCAGCTGGCCACCTAGTCTCTGCTTAAAAACCTCCTGAAAAGGAGAGCCCATCATCTCCTGAGCGAACCTATTCCACTGAGGCACCTCTGTAACTGTCCGGAAGTTCGGGTTCATGGATAGTTAGGTCCAAGATCTCACGCAGTGAATCATAACTGTTCTGTCTGAACCATTGCCGGCAGAATTGGGTCAAGGGGTTAGGCTTTTTAAAGGGGGCTCTCACACCCACTGCTTTTAGTAATGCCTGATTTGCATCCAGTCTGTTGACTTAACAAATATGTTGAAGAGTTACTGGGCTGCTGAAAGAAGAAAGGGGAGAGTCTTGGGGGGGAGGACATGGTGGGATATGCTATGCTTGGATTGGAGGAAATCTTGATTGCACAGCCTTTGCTGTGTTTTTCAGGCCGGTTGAAAAAGGAAAATCTTGAACCTCAAATTTGGGCCAAGAATTCAATAGGGTTTTCTCGAGGGAATAGACAAGATGCCAAACCTTGCAGTTATTCAAAACACCGGCAGCCTTTCCCCCTCCCGTTTGGACATTAGGGGGTTGGGAAGGAATGGATTTCAGTGGCACTTGGAGGAGCCAGGCTGTTACCAACACAGGCTCCCAGACAAATGGTGCCCCAAATCTAATCTTGAAACTGTTTGGGAACAAATCTGTTGACATAACCTTTCTCACATTTACCAGCTGAGATGCTTAGTGGCTTTTTGGTTGGTTTGTTTCTGTTAGAGTTAATAAAGCAGTAGGGTTGCACACCCTGATTTAAGAATAAGAAAAGGTTTATTAAAGAATCACCATACTTGATAGTGCAGAGGAGAGACAGAGACAGGAGCTGACTACATGTCTAACTAAGAGGGAGAGGGAGAGACTGGGACTTTGGCTTCCGAGAAGAAACAGGAAATTGCCCCTAAGAGTAGCAACCTGGAGACAGACAAGGAATGACACTTAACAGGAGAGAAGGTCCTGAGTCTGACCTCACTATCCTCTTCTTGCTGACCCCTGCAGGGTCTTCTTTTCTTCTTTGTACGCTAGACATTGTCTAGTCCAGGGGTAGTCAAACTGCGGCCCTCCAGATGTCCATGGACTACAATTCCCACGAGCCCCTGCCAGCGTTCGCTGGCAGGGGATCATGGGAATTGTAGTCCATGGACATCTGGAGGGCCACAGTTTTACTACCCCTGGTAGTCCAACAGTTTCAAAGCATCTAGAAACAAAAACAAAAAAATCAAGATTGAGTTGAAGATTCTCCTTCCCATTTCCATTCAAATATCCATGACCTTCAGACTACATTTCGGAAATGGTGCCAGATGGGTTTTAATGTGATGGATTCCTCAAAAGAAAATCAAGTGGCCTTTGCTTCTTTGAACCCATGCTTAGCCTTAATCCAAATTGAAGGGAAAATAAAGGTGAAAGGATTGTTTCGGTGTGTTCGGAATTCTCTGCATTGCTTTACTGTATTATTCTAGGGAACAAACCGGGCAAAGGTGAGTACTTTTAAAGTCCACTGGTTTTAGTGGGAAGGATTTTAGCATAGATGTCTCTCTGCATAGAATAAGTGGGACTTAAGACAGCCCGCTTTGGAAGATATATATATATATATACTAGGGGCCAAGCCCATTGAATTCAGGAATACAATGGTGCTGGATTGGGGGTGTGTGGAAGAACTCTGTGGATGGCCTCTCCCTCCCCCCAGGACCTGGAAAGGCTGCAGGCTGGAGGCCCCTGGGTAGGGAACTCACTGGCAGGGGCAGCTGTCACACAGCAGGGCTCTGCAGCCTCCAAGCCTCAGAGGGAAGTGAAAGGAGGAGGGGTGGTCAGGGGTGGGGGATGGAAGGTGATTAGCTGGCTGCTGGACAGACAGGCAAGCCAGTTGGAGGAGGAGGCACTCGGGGGGTGGGACAGCCGTCCTGAGTGGGTGTTAAGCTCTGAGTGGCACGTAAGCCATGAGACACACACTCCTCCTCCTAACCCTTACCAGAAATATTAAGTGGAACAGATATATATTTTTGCCGTCAAGTCACAGCTGATTTATGGCAACCTCGTGGGGATTTCAAGGCAATGGACATTCAGAGGTGGCTTGCCATTGCCTGCCTCGGCATCACAACCCTGGTATTCCTTGGAGATCTCCCATCTGAACACTAACCAGGGCTGACCTTGCTTACATCAGGCTATCTTGGCTATCTATTCCACACAGGTTGGATAATTCACTTTCAGTGTGTTTTTGCAGCTGGATTTTCTGGTGCGAAACAAGAAAACTGACACTCTCCAATCTGTATGGAACAAAAGCAGGGTGACTCTTACCCATTATTATTATTAATAATAAATCTGCTGAGAACTGGCTAATAATATGAAGCGAAAATGATAGCCACTTGACTAATAATTAGCACGCAGTCTGTTTTGCACAAATGTGCCTTACAGCTCTGAATAGGGGGGGGGGACCCCTTACAAACCAGCCTACTCTTTGAGAAATCTCTTGGAGAAACTTGCCACTTTCTGAACTTTGTGGGTGCTTTGTTGCTACCTTTGTGCTCAAGGTAAGTGAAACCGGAAGTCCTGTGTGGATGCCCCACTGCCAGCCAGAATGCCTTTGCATTTCCAGGGGTGATGATGGAACCGGTGAATCCTCGGTACATGGATACCGCCTTGACTGGGCTAGGTTGGTTTGGTTTCTCTCTCCACCCGGCATGCTCTTCCCTGGTTTGGAAATATCCTTCTTCTGCCTCTTCACCCCACCCTGGACGAAACTTAACGGAGAGGAGCCTGGCAGCTATAGAAGCACCCCTCGGCTTTCGTCGCCATATTAGTCTCTTCCTTGCACTTTACTAATTAAAGTCAAGGCTGTAGCTAACGAGACCAGCCATTGTTTCAGCCCCGAAAGTAATTAAGCGTCAACACCACAGCACTGATAGGCCAGATGACAAACAGGAGTCTCAGCTAAGTGACGGTTTTGGCCGTGCCTAGGAATCCTGACCTTTGCCTTAAGGCCCTCCTCAAAACTGTTGCTGGAGTTTCATATGCTGAGAGTGGAGTGCCGGGCTGCTTAAAGAATAGTTTGTATTAGGAAGAAAAATAACTATGGGCTGAAAGAGGAGAGAAGAGAGTCCTAACTAACTGTTCTATTGTCATCCAGTCTGTTCAACTGCTGTCCTGGAGGCATGCAAGGAGGAAGTGTGCTCGCAGTAGCAGGAAGTGCCCAACGAGCCAATCAGGACACAGGAGGAGACAGAACAGACTGAGCAGTAGTATCAGGGCTTTCTCAGCCTCACCCACCTCACAGGGTGTCTGTTGTGGGGAGAGGAAAGGAAAGGCGACTGTAACCCGCTTTGAGCCTCCTTCGGGTAGAGAAAAGTGGCATATAAGAACCAACTCTTCTTCTTCTTCTTCTTCTTCTTCTTCTTCTTCTTCTTCTTCTTCTTCTTCTTCTTCTTCTTCTTCTTCTATTTGAAACCAGCTTGGTGTGGTGGTTAAGAGTGGCTGCTTCTAATATGGCGAGCCAGGTTTGATTTCCTGCTCCCCCACATGCAGCCCGCTGTGGGTTCACCACAGCATTGATAAAGCTGTTCTGACCGAGCAGTAATATCAGGGCTCTCTCAGCCTCACCTCCCTCACAAAGTGTCTGTTGTGGGGAGAGGAAAGGGAAGGCGATTGGAAGCCGCTTTGAGACTCCTGGTAGATAAAAGCAGCATATAAGAGCCAACTCCTCCTTCTACTCTTCTTCTTGAATTCCTAATCAAACAATGCTAAATATACATCTCCTCCAATGCCCCCTGCAGGAGACGCTTTATATTCTGCACCATCATGCACACTGCAGATCTAGTATATTCCAACAAAAACTCAAGGGTGGGGGAGGAATCATGTCCCTCTGTGAGCACCAGGGAAGTGCTAGCCACACAACACCATTTTCCCTGATGCATATACTGCAAAGTGAACAGGACCACCTGCTGGTCTTTCTAGAGGGAGGGAAGCAGCGTTTGGGCAGTGTTTGGACCCCAAGTGGGAAATTGTAAGTGGAAGTTCCAGCATTGCACTCTTGCAACAGGAATGTCTCATTTCTTTAAGCTCCCTGCTGTAGCGATTCTGATGCTCTGGCTTGAAGGCCTACCAAGGAAAACCCTACCAAGCACACATTATTACTGCAGGGAAAGGGATGGGTGGGGGGAAATGATGCACACAGATGGCCCCATAGATTGCAAGGAATTACTCGGTCCCGATGTAAGGTGCAGGGCCACTCTGGTCACTCATTCACAGAGAGATGGTGGGTTTCCGTCTTGTGGGGTCTCTCTCCGTGGAGACTGCATGGCCACAGTGCCAAGGAAAGATGTTGGAACATGCAAGGTCTACAGTATGCAAGACAGATATAGTTAAGATGCTGAAAATGACTCTTGGTGCCCGGCTAGGGTTGCCAGTTTTGGGTTGGGAAATTCCTGAAGATTTCTTTTTTGGGGGGGTGGGGGGTGGCTGGGAATGGTGGGGCTTGGGGTGGGACCACAATGGGGTACTGTGCCACAGAGTCCACACTCCAAAGCAGCTATGTCTTCCAGATAAACTGATATCTGTAGTCTGGAGAGTAAGCGGAATTCTGGGTAATCTCCAGGTCCTACAGGGAGTTTGGCAACCTTCAGTGAAGGCCTTGTGTTTCACACCCCACCCTTCCTCCAAGAAACCCAAGGAAATGTATACTGGTCTCCCCTCCTCTTTTTTTTTTATTCGCACAACTCCCCTGTGAGGTAGGATGAGAGAGAATGATTGGTCCAAGGACACCCTTAGATGCTTCAGAGGGTGCACTCTAGGCCTATGTCCTTTCGCAGGAAAGTTGTAGCCCTGGGTGCTAACTTCCACGTGGGGTCTGGAGGTCTCTCTGAATGACAACTAATCTCAAAAGTACCTAAATCAGGTAATGTTTTTTTTTTTAAGTTTACTCCACTTTTCCTGTAGAAAATGGTTGCTGTTGAAGGTGAACTGCATGAGGACATATCCTATTGAGGTCCTTCCTCAAACTCCACCTTCAAATGTGGAGTTGGAAACTTCTCTGACCCTAGTCTAGCCCCTATTCCCCATTGGCTTATGAATGAGCCAAAGTGGAACCCAGAGTCCTCATGACGGCTCCTGGTTCTCTGCTCTCAGTAGCAAACCAGGAAGAGAAATGCAGATGCAAATGACGACGCTGATTGTGAAGAGAACAGAACAGAACATGTCTCCTGTTGGGCTGAGGCAAAAATATTTCCCTAATCTGAACCTGGAGAACTGCTGGCTACGCTTGACTTCCCTCTTTGCAAGTTCCGCTTTAGCAACCTGCTCCAGAGGTTAAACACCTGCCGTGGAGTTTAACCTGTTGGTTCCTGGCCTGAAGGAACACTCCCCTCCCCCCATAGTTTGACTGTCAAATCATAAATTTTGACTTCCTCTTTGCAGGTGCACGCTGAAGAGAACGTTTTATTTGAAGTGAGGGCACATCGCTTTGCGGTCTTGTAGTTACACGGACAACGCCGTTTCTTTCTTTTTTCTTTTTAATTCAGTTAGGAAATGGAGAGGGGAGGGTGGGTGCGAGGGCAGGCAAAACGCTACCGAGACTGTCGCACATTTCTCCTTCCAGACAGGCTTGCCCCGGTTTGTGCCCTGATTTGCAGCATAACAAGAAGAGGGATTTTGCGATTTCCCTCATCGTGGAGCAAACTGGATGAAAACTCGCACCAGCCACTGGAAAGCTCCAGGTTGCTGCCGATGTCATGAGGAAGCAGCACTAAAACCTGTGAGCAAAGAGAGGCTGTCCAGGAGCAAATTCCTCATGTGGAATCAGTCCTGGAGACTTTGGGGGTGGAGCTGGGAGTGGGTGAGATTTGGAGCAGGGAGAGACCTCAGTGGAGCATAATGCTATAGAGCAGTGGTCCCCAACCTTTCCGAGGCTGGGGACCGGCAGGGCATCGGGCCGCGCCCCCGCGGACCGCGCCCGTGCGGGCCACGCCCGCGGATCGGGCCGCGCCCGCGGGCCGCGCCCACGGATCGGGCCGCGCCCGCGGGCCGCGCCCACGCCGCGCCCGCGGGCCGCGCCCGGGCCGCGCCCACGGATCGGGCCGCGCCCGCGGATCGGGCCGAGCGGGCATGGCCCGCACAGGCGCGGCCCGGCCCTGATTCCCTCTCCCCGCCTCCCGCAGTAAGAAGCTTCCCGGGCCGCAAGCTTGCGGCCTGGGAAGTTTTTTACTGCGGGGGCGGGGCGGGGACAGGGAGCTGCGGCCCGGTGCCATGGCCTTTGCGGCCCGGCACCGGGCCGCGGCCCGCAGGTTGGGGACCACTGCTATAGAGCAGTGGTCCCCAACCTTTTTATCACTGGGGACCAGTCAACGCTTGACAATTTTACTGAGGCCTGGGGGGGGGGGAATAGTCTTTTGCCGAGAGACATCACTGCTGCCGCCTGAGCTCCTGCTCCGCTTGCTTTCCCGCCACCCGCGGGGGGAGGGCACTGCCAGCAGCAGCTGCGCAGTTCCAAGCCGAGGGGGAGCCCCAGCCATGGCGGCCGCTGGAGAGCACCAAAGGTGAGTCGGCGGCAAAGTGGCAGGGCAGCCCCCGTGGCAACAGCCAGGGAGGAGAACGAGGAGGAGCCGCGGCCCAGTACCGACTGATCTATGGACCGGCACCGGTCTCCGGACCGGGGGTTGGGGACCACTGCTATAGAGTCCCCCTCCAAAGCAGCCATTTTCTCCAGGGGAACTGATCTCTGTCTCCTGGAGATAAGCTGTAATTCTAGAGATCCTAGGTCCCACCTGGAGGCTGGCATCCCTACATCTGGCCAAGGGTTCCCAGTCCTTGTGCCTGCCTATATACTGGAATGGTCAGGCAGTTGTCTTCTGGCCCAGCCCAAAGATTTTCTTGGCCTCCAAAAGGGAGGAACTGGGCACCACTCTTCACTGTGTCCGTCTCATAAGATCGCACCCTTTCTTGGGGGGGGGGATCAAATTTCCCATTAAGCCACACAGCCCTTATAAGACATTTCTAGATCACAAATTGCATTTTACTCTTTCTCTCAGGTGTTCAGACTGGAGTCTGAGCTTCACAACAAACCTGTAAGGTAGGTTTGGGGCAGGAAAGCGTTACGCGCCCAGTTGTGAATAAATGAATCCCGTAGCCAAGCAGGGATTGAAACCTGGGTTTGCCCCACAGCCGCGCCCAATGCTGGCTGCTGTTCTGTTGGCTTCACAACGCCTTTTGCTTTTTTGTTCAAGGTGTGTTCTGTCTCACACCAATGTGTCTAAGTGGCTGCTGTATGATGGCTAATCCCGTCATCTCCCAGCCTGCTGCAGCCAAGATTTAGGGAAATGAAGATAGCACGCAAAAATATTTCTAAAAATACCAGCCGCTCAGATCTGGTTTCTTTTCTGTCAGCTTAGGATATTTTGCCCCCCTCCCCCCCGCCCCTGCCAGTTTGTTTCTTTTGTCATACAAATCTGCCAGACAACCTCTTGATAATAATTTTGTTAAATCCACAGGTTCGGAGACCAGGACCCTAGGAGTTCATTTCAACTCTTTATTGTGACCCCAGCCTGAGAGTACGAGAGGCGTAAATTGAAATGAGAAACCGGCACCAAAACTACAACTTATACGCACAAAGTGACCAAAGGATCTTCCTACCAGTTTCACTTTAAAGTGACTGGATCTGGCAGACCAGATCGGACCTCGCTCTGGCCAATCATGTACTCAGAACTGCGATCCTGCCTGGGACCTTAAGCTCAGTCCTCAGCAGGTCTACGGACACAACAAATTTCATCCAGCAAAAGTTTCCTCTCACTCCAAAAAAACCCTTTGAAGTCTCATTCATTAGGCTGTTCCACATACATGATGTTCTATCACCTGTGTCCTTTGCCCTTCTATGTAGTGTTGGGGACAACGACACACCTGCAAACAAAACGCACACACCAGATACATAGAGGTATTTATCGATCTTATTTATTTACTAGTATCAAAGCCCATTTTTAAAATGGGCTTTGAAAGGGGCGGCAGGCAGGAGGGCGTGAGAGGGTGGCCATGGCTCCCTTTGGCCCGCAAAAACTCCCCTGCTCGGCTTCCTCCTAGCAGGAGTGTACCTGTGGGCTGCAAAGCCCTGTCACTGCCTCTTTCCTTGTGGGCTACAATGGAGGCCGCAGCCACAAGGCTTCTAGCAGGCAAGGAGGGAGGAAGGGAGCTGGAGGGCCAATCAGGGTGGACTTGGACGGACAGGGCCCCAGACAATCTCCTCCCAGGAGGCTGTTTCCCAAATATATAAGGTAGCGAAATAGTGTTAAGGATAATTGCATTTATTTTCTACCACAACTTCTAAGACACAGGGAGGGTTACATCATGATAACATCTTTAAACCGCCTGTGGCGCCATGGGCGCCACGGACCAAATAAATGATTAAGGGGTTCTAAGGCGGGATGTGTCTGTGATGAGGAAGGGTCTGGATTGGACCCTTCCTCAGGACAGACAATCGGAGGGATGCGCCTGCCGATTGGTCCCTCCGATTCCCAGCCCCAGCAACTGCAAGCCGCGTGCAGCGCGGCTCGCAGTTGCTCCCTTTGCCGCATCAGGCCGCCGCCCGAGGGAGCCCCCGGCAGTCGCACGGAGCGCGGCTGCCGGGGACTCCCTGCCCGCCAAATGACCGCCGCCCGGGGGAAGCCCCGCCGCCCGACGGACCTCCCACAATCCGGTAAGTGCCTAGAGCCCGCTGTATTACTCATACAGTGGGCTTGATTACTAGTACATATATAAAAGGACATCTGCTCAGGTCTTAAACTTACTGGAAAAGGAAGAGAGAGGAGATAGGATCGCCCCAGTTGACAGCATACTTCTGGTGTTGTTTCAGGCCTCATCCGTGGGCCTGGTGGAACAGCTCCATTTTACAAGCCCTGCAGAAGTAGTAAAGGTCCTGCAGGGCTCTCATCTCATTCGGAAGAATGTTCTACCAGACTGGAGCCAGGGCTACAAAGGTTCAGGGCATGGCATACCACTGAATGGGGATATGCTCGCTGGGGCTCTTCTAGGGTTGCCAGATCACCTGGAGGAGCTTTTCTGCCCTCAATAGCATGGATCTACAAAATTCAAGAATTAAAGTTTTTCATAGGCAACAGTTATCACAGGCAAAGCCTGCAGCTCAAGCTCATGATAAAGACACCAGAACGGGCCAGTAAAAAAAAAAAAAACAATCCTAACCTCCATGTTTGTATCATAGAATTTGTGGGTCTCTAGTTCGGGATAGCCTTGACCAGAGTAGCCCTGGATTAACCTGATCTCTTTAGATCTTGGAAGTTAAGCAGGGTTGACCCTAGTTAGTGTTTGGATGGGTGACCAACAAGATGTTTGGGGTCACAATGCAGATAGATAGATTCTTCCATATTAGGGACACCTTCTGGTCTGTCTGCCCGCTACAATACCTGAAAATTGGGCAACACACACTGTCAGTTCCAGCAAATAAGTTTCTGTGTCAAATGTGACACTCTAGGATTCATCAAAAACTTTATGGTTTTTACCACAGAGTTTGGGTGTATTCTGCAGCATCTTGTTTGGTGTGGTGATGTCACTTCTGGGTCTTGCACCCTCCCCCACCTCCCTCTTCCGTTGACTGCCAGTCAATGGCTAGGAACCCTGTTCTGTATTTGTTATTGAACAAGCTATTCTAAGGCCACATAAAGGCTCAGTTCAGACTTTTGAGGTGCGTTATACCGTTACTAATCATTTGATCCGGTTGTGTTGCATTATTCATTTTTATGTATGATACTTGTCTTTATTGCGTTGTTAAATGACAGGTTACAACAGGAAGCAGAGAATAAGAATAAACCAACAGCTCTCACCATGGAGGGGAAATAAGCAGGGTTACACAAGGGCTGGTATTGGGGCTGGTACGATTTAATTTGTTTATAACTGATTTGGAACTGTGGAAGGTGCCATGTAATGGCCATGTTTGCAGGTGACACAAGAGTATTCGGGATGGTGAAAATCAAAAAGGGGCCCCACAAATTGGGGGAGTGGACAACCAGGTGGCAAATGAAGTTTACTGTAGGTGTGTGAAAGGAGATGCACATTCAGGTATATGCAAAGGGGTTCTCAACTTGCTGAGAGTGAGAGGGAAAGAGACCTTGGGGTTATCTGAACGTGTCACTCCATTACACGGCAGCAGTGGGGAGTAAAAACCAAATTTTCTCCTGCGGATTATCAGGAAAGGGACTGCAAATAAAATTGTCCTATATAGATCTACGGCGCAGACTCATTTGGAATACTGTGTGCAGTTCTGGACACTCAAAATATCTCAAAAAGGACATTGCAGAAGTGGGGAAAGTTCAGAAGATGGCAATCAAGATGAGTAGGCGACTGGAGAATCTTTTCTTTGAAGAAAAGCTGAAGAGTTTGGGAGTTTTCTGTTTAGAAAAGGATTTATAAAATTATGCATGGTTTAGACAATTCCAGAAAGAGAACTTTTCTTCCCTCCTTCCTGACCAGTGCCTTAATTGCTGGTTTTATGTATTTATAAGGATTTCAGCACTGTTTTTAATGGTTTTAATGATGTCCATTTTTTATTTAGTTCCAGTCCTGCAAAGTGTTCTTATTTAGCAGAATCCTCAACCAGTTTATATCTTATACCCCCCCTGGACACTCGAGAGTCCTACTGTGTGCTGCTCTGAAGAAAGGTCCAAAATGAGAAAAAAAATTATCTGTATCCTTCCAAATGCTCAGTGTAGGTAACAGCATTAAAACATCTTTATAGAGCCCGTGGCGCCGCGGGCGCCGCGTACTGAATAAAGCTGTAAGGGCTTAGGGGGAGGAGTTAGGGCGGGCTCTGTCCGGGATGAGGAAGGGTGCCGATTGGCCCCTTCCTCCAGACAGACCATCGGCCAGGTCGATTCCCGCCCTGCCGACAAGGGAGCAACTGCGAGCCGCGCAGAGTGCGGCTCACAGTTGCTCCCTTGCCAGCGGCCTGCGCCTCTCGCCGCATCAGACCGCTGCCCAAGGGAGCCCCTGCCAGCCACGCTCCACGCGGCTGCCGGGGGCTCCCTGCGGGGAAAGGTTAGCGCCCATTGTATTTCCGCATACAATGGGCTTTGCCTCTAGTATACAAATAATGCTGTATATACTCCATATGCTATAGAGCAGGGGTGGCCCAACTATGGAACTCCAGATGTCCATGGACTACAATTCCCATGGGCCCCTGCCATTGTGCTGGCAGGGGCTGATAGGAATTGTAGTCTTGGCACATCTGGAGAGCCACAGTTTGACCACCCCGGCTACAGAATCTACCTTCCAAAGTGGCCAAAGGGGAACTGGGAGCCCACATGGTGTACTGGTTAGGAGTAGCAGACTCAGATCTAGAGAACTGGGTTTGATTCCTCGCTCTTCCTCCACATGCAGCCAGTTGGGTGACTTTGGGAGAGTTCTCACAGAGCTCTCTCAGCCTCCCCTGCCTCACGGGGTGCCTGCTGTGGGGAGAGGGAAGGCAGGCAATAAGAGAAGAAGAAGAAGAAGAAGAAGAAGAAGAAGAAGAAGAAGAAGAAGAAGAAGAAGAAGAAGAAGAAGAAGACTGCACGTGGAGGAGCAGGGAACCAAACCCAGCTTTCCAGGATAGAGGCTGCTGCTTTTAACCACTATACTAAACTGGCTTTCATGAGGTCTGCTGGGCAACCTTGGGCCAGTCACAGTTCTCCTAGAGCTGTTCTTGCAGAGCTCTCTCAGCCCCACCTATATCATGGGGTATCCATGGTGGGGAGAGGAAGGCAAAGGCTTTTGCGAGCTCTTTGGGACTCCTTCAGCTCTTCTGTTAATCCCAGGAGACCTCCAGCCACTGCTCGGAGGTTGGCACACGCTGCCCAGTGCTGCCAGAGAAAGAGTTGCAGGCGATACAGAGGGCTGCAAGCATGGGCAGCAGGAGAGCTGGTGAGCAGGGCAATGCTGGCAGTGAGACATGTGGCGTGAGCGGGTGGGAAAGGGAACTCTCTGGTTGGGGCCCCACAAATCCGGGGCAGGCCCCAGAGGCAAGGAGGCCAGTTCTTTGTCAACTGCGTTGGAGGCAGAGCTCTTGCTGCTGCGGGTGACCATGTTCCATTAGGCGGGGAGTGTCGCCTGCTTTTTCTTCTAAAAGGAAAAACGAGTCTGGGCAACGCTGAAAGAAGAAGGCCAACGAAAGAAGAGCTAATCCCCCTGGAATGAGTCACTCGGGCGCTGGGATTGGCAGCGAGAGGTGGTGGGGATGAGGAGTTCAGCCTCGACAAGGCTGTAAATCTCTGCGGCTTCCAGTCTGACAGTTGAACTGCTGCACAATCAAAAGGGAAGGGGGGGAAGAGAACAAATTGCTATATTCAAATGCCTGGCAGCCATCGCGGCCGCCAAAGAGCTCCTGGTGTTTTATGCAAAGAGGGGGGAAGAAAAGCGGCAACCCCACTCCCAACTGCTGTTCGTAGGGCAGATGCATCTTTGCAGGGATGGCCCGCTGGGGTTGTAGGGAGGCACCCATTGCAAAGGAAAACCCCGGTCGTTCAAGGTCAGGGGGACACTGGTGCTGACAGATGCTTGCAGCCAAAGAGCGGAGACCCATCCTTGGCCCCCACTAGCGCTTGCAATCAACCTGGAAAGAATGTCCCGATGCTTCAAAATTGGCAAGTCTTCGTCCGGAAGAGAAAGGAGGGGGAGTGGTAATGCGCACCTGATCTTCATCCTGGGCCCCGTACCTGGGGAGGAGCTGTGGCTCAGTGGTAGAGTATCTGTTTGGCATGCAGAAGGCCCCAGGTTTGATCCCCGGCATCTCCACTTGAAAGGACCAGGGAGCAGGTGATGGGAAAGACCTCTGCCTGAGATGGTGGAGAGCTGCTGCCGGTCTAAGCAGGGAGTACTTTATGGACTGATGGTCTTATTCAGGATAAGGCAGCTTTGTATGTTCATGCATCAATGTGTCCTCAGCAGACCTCTGCTCTGTGACAACAGACCTCTGCTCAACAGAGATGAGTTCCCCTGGAGAAAATGGCAGCTTTGGAGAATTGGCTCTAGGGCAGCATAACCCAATGGGGTCCTTCCCTTTCCCAAATGCTGCCCCCCAAAGGCTCCACCCCTCTGGGAATTCCCCAGGAGAGGAGCCATCTCATCCTACAGGCAAGTCCCCCTATCTTACAGCTGGTGGCCACCCCAAGCAAACCTACCGTTCCTCATGCCTAATCTAGAATGCATCCACATATTGGTGATTCTCTGTTGCGAATTCTTCACTGCTGCAAATGCAAGACGGGTCACAGGATTTCCCTACAGACTTTTGCGAGCCGTCCACAGGTGCCCGGGCACTTTGCCCTCTCGCCTGCCACACCACCTTGCCAGTGTCTTTTTAAACAAGTATAGAACCGTGGATTCCTCAATGTGGACTCAGAAGAAAAAAGGAAATCACGAGGCACAATGATACAGTAGTCTTCTCTATGTTTATAAGTGAAAAGGTTATAACATAAAGTCTAAATGGTCAAACATAAAGAGTCAACCAAAACGGGATCCTAGGTTAAGTGACCCGCTTTCTGTTTTATCTTCATCAGTGGTTGCTCTTCCAATATATTGTCCTAGTAGTAGTTGTAGTATCACATTGGCAAAATGCTCATAATCATCTGGGGATTTCATAAATCCACACCACCTCGCCAGTGTCTTTTTAAAAGCTATCCACATTTGCTATAGACATGGTGGCCCAGGCTAGTTTCATCTTATCAGATCTCCGAAGCCAAGCAGGGCTGGTTCTGTTTGGTATGTGGACAGGAGGACCACCAAGGTCGCAACACAGAGGCAGGCAATGACAAACCATCTCTGCTTATCTCTTGCTTTGGAAATCCTGTGGGGTTGGCATAAATCAGCTGGGACTTGGATGGGGTGGGAGAGGAAAGTTGCTTGAGTGATAGAATAGCTCCCTGAATTAAAAAAAAAATACTTGGCCACAAGCTCTCTGGGACTCAGGAGGCAGCTACAAGGGGATGGAGGAGGGCATTAAGATGGTGCTGAACTGGGCAGGAGGTTCAAACCTGCTCCGGAAGCAAAGCTGGAGAAACCGCTGTCAGAGGACGATGTTGCGTGCCTGCTCTGAAGAGTGGCATTGCTTCTGCTTGGAAATCAAACCAGGGCGAAATACCTCTGCAGGCACCACTCTACTTTCATGGGCTGCACAGCTCTTCAGCTCTTGCTTTTGGGTGGGAAAAACCCAGCCTCAGAATTTTAGGGCGCACATAGCGTTTCTGCACATGGATGATGGATTTAGCCAGGCATAGATTGGCTGAGGGATGGCAGTTGCAATCAGACCTTTCCTGCTTGGCACAGCCCAGCACAACTGAGCCGGCCTTTCACAATAGGAGGAGACAATAAAGAGGTGCATTTCTGGGCGATTATCGTAATGTCTGGGTGGGAGGCTGAGGACGCAAGAGTGGAGAACCACCCATGTATTACGAGAGAATTGCCTTGACAGGGAACACCTGCCACAGCACACAAAAGATCATTCATACATACAGGAAAGAAGAGAAACAGGCCAATCAGTTCCCTTTATGCCAAGCTCTCTTTGTGTAAATCAGGAGACTCTGGTTCAAATCCCTGCCCTGACGGATAACCCCAGGCCAATCACTTTCTTGGCATGGTTGTCGTAAGCAGAGGTGACCCGTGTATGCTGTCCCGAGATCCTGGAAGGAGGGGAAGGATAAAAATGGAGAACGGCAGAACGCCCTTGTTGTTGTCGTTGTTAGATGCAAAGTCGTGTCCAATCCATCGCGACCCCATGGACAATGATCCTCCAGGCCTTTCTGTCCTCTACCATTCCCCGGAGTCCATTTAAGTTTGCACCGACTGTTCAGTGACTCCATCCAGCCACCTCATTCTCTGTCGTCCCCTTCTTCTTTTGCCCTCAATTGCCCTACTGGGTATCAAATCCGCGGGGTTGAGCTTCTAGTTTGAAAGAAGCAAGTTTTGAGCCCTCATACAAATATAAGCTTGAAGGTGGTGGGAACAGCTGGGGCATGGGAAATGCAAAAGAGAAGGCCTGGTGAGATTTCCAGTGAGTTGAAGGGGCTTCAGAACCCCAGTGGCAGGGGTAGCCAAACTGTGGCTCTCCTGATGTCCATGGACTACAATTACCATGGTAGTCCATGGACATTGGGAAAGCCTGGCTACCCTGCCCTATGCAGTTCCTCCCCTTGTAGGGATAGCAGCAGAATAGCCGATGGGAAACCATTACAAATATCCAAATAAATCAAGCAAAATAAGAATATGCAAATGTAGATAATCCAGACGGGTCCCCATCATTCCGCCAGGTTGCATCGCTCCAGAATTTTAATTCGGTTAAGCACCATCTATGTCTGACTTGGAAGGTTATTCAAATGCTTCTTCCTTTCTGCAGAACTCTTTGTGGGAGTCAGTGTAGAGAACTTTTAGGCTTCTTTTCAAGGAGGGTCAGGTGCTTACTGTTACCTGCGCGCAACTTTTTTGAACAGGGAGAAATTGGATGAGCCAGCTCTTTAATAGACTGGTTTCCTTTGGAAGAGAGATCTGTGATTGCTAAGAAACACAAGGCTCCTGTTTCTGATGTAAGAAAGACTGATCCCCTGATCAGGGCCAAGCCTGTGATAATAAGCTACTATATTCCCTTACTCAGCTTCATCACAAGGGGCTGGTTAGGCTGTAGTCACTGATCCTTGTGCCTCTGGTGTTCTGAACAGAAGCATTCCTAGCCTATCTGGTGCCGGCGCTAGTGGGTGGGCGGGGCTTGATGTTGCAGGGGCGGAGCTTGGTGATGTGAGGGGTGCAGGTGGCCTGCTCTCTGCGCACCCCACAAATCTCCTCTGCCAGCCAATGCGTCTCCTCCACTGGCCAGTCTGCCCTGGGTGTCTCACCTGCCTGCCCACAAATCACCCCCACCAGCTAGACTGCCCTGTATATCTCTTCCATTGGCCGGTCTGCCTGCCACTGAGGGACCTGAAGGAGGGTCGCCAGCTGGCCTACCTGCCAGAGTCCTCCTGTACCCCTGCAATCAGCACCATGGGCCTGTGCTCTGTCTCCACACACCCTGGATACACTATAGCTCTGAAATCTTTACTTCCCCTGATCCACATCCAGCATGTTGTCTAAGCAAGCTACTAACCTTTTAGCCTAATTCTCATATTGGGCAGCGTGAGAATTAAGCCCTGAATAGTGCTTGGATGGAAGACCACTGAGGGATTCCGGGGTGTTCTGCAGAAGCAGGCAATGGCAAACCACCTCAGTTAGTCTCTTGTCTCAAAAACCACAAGCGGTGGCTATAGGGATAGGGGTGACTTCAGGGGACTTTCCACCACCAATTCCCAATTCTACCACCCATGTGGAAAATAACAGGGTTAAGGGCCCGCTTCACAGGGTAGTTGTAAACACTATCCTTTTCTAGTATCAGGTGAATATAACCTAGGCCAAGTTGATTTTGGGTCTGTGGGTATGTCCAGAGGCACAAGCCAATGGGCAGGAGCCAAAGGGATTTTGGCCCTTGGCTCTTAAGCTCCAACCTCAAAAGAGCAGGGCAGTGGATTCAGGACTGGCTCAGAATATAGTTTATGGTATGTGTTTCTCCCCCAATTTGTTCACTTAGATGACATTTTGGTTGATGATTTGGGTTCCCATTTGGGAGAAGAATGAGGTAGAAAATGCCTATATAAAACAAGTCAATACATTATTGAGAAATTTTTGAAAAATCTATTCAGATGCCTCATCATTCATGTGGCCGATGTCCACCATCAGCATTCAGGGTATGGTTGCCTGGAATCCCCCCACTGCTCCCTTGGCCCACCACCACTCCCAGCGGGGTGGGAGAATCTGTTTTTAAAAGGCAGCACGACGTGCGATGTGATGTCATTTCTGGATAAAAAATGGAAGTAACATCAAGTAGCTCTAGGAATCGCCAGAAACTCCGTGGTTTCATCCTCCCATGTCCCTGCCCACAACCCTCCCGTGAGTTGCCAGGATCCACCAGGCAACTCTAATCTAGGGAATGCCTTTTAGAAGACTTTGCGGGTGAGAAACATCACCTAGCCAGCATGGTTTAGTTTAGTGAACAAACAGCTGGCCAAGGGACCTCTGGGTTCAAATCCTCACAGACAATCCCTGTCCGGCCTTAACTAGCCTATCTCTCTCAGTATCACCATCTGCAGTATGGGCACAACGCCATTTCCATCTTGGTGCCCCTTGGCCTCTCCTACCAGCCATTGTCTAGTTTCTGGGCAGCGTTTCCACCAAGCTGTCAGCTCAGACGTTAAAAGCCAGCTCATCGTCCTTCCCTGTTGTCTTCCATCAACATGTTCCCGAGAGGAGTGGGCGGAAACTGGAAGCTTCAATCAACCTCCTTTGTACCCGTCCTTGTCAAACACAAGCCCTGGCGGCCACACCTTCCTCGAAGGCCCGACTCCTCCAACGGAGGATTGTGTTGGTACAGGCTTTTAATTACCAATAATGATCCGTCTATCACTAGCTGAAAGCAAGGTGCTGTCTGGCTGCTCTTTTAAAACCCATTTGCAGAGACCAAATAGTTTCCGGGGTCTATATGGGCAAGGGGGTGGGGCGGGGCAGAATAGAACTTCATCTACATAATGACAGAGAATCCGCAGAGCTGCACAACTTCTACATACCTATACCCTAGAGCAGGGGTAGTCAAACTGCGGCCCTCCAGAGGTCCATGGACTACAATTCCCATGAGCCCCTGCCAGCAAATGGTGGCAGGGGCTCATGGGAATTGTAGTCCATGGACCTCTGGAGGGCCGCAGTTTGACGACCCCTAACCCTAGAGAGACTGTGTGGGGTCAGGATTGGGAAGACCCAGATTTGACTTCCTACTCTGCCATAGGCCAAGCTCACACTCTCAGCCTAACTACCACACAAGATTGTTGTTGCTGAATATGCAAGATCTGATGCAAGCTTATATGAAGACTGTCCTACAGGGGCCCTCAGAGGAGATGCGTAGTTAGTATATTGAGACAGGAAATCCCTGGTATTTTTCAAATAATCTCAATTGGAGCTCAGTTGGAGACTTCATGTTAAATCTGTGGGTTCAGAGACCAAGCCACTGGGAGTTCATTTCCACTTTTTATTGTGACCCCAGCTCTAAGGTACAGAGGACCAAAAGTGAACTAGGAAACCCACACGAACCCTGAACATACATAGCAGAACAAATGGGTCTTCCCACCAGTACACGAGATCTGTCAGTTTCACTTTAAACTGACTGGATCCTGCAGATGGATCCGAATTGTGTACTCGGGATTACGATCCTGCCTCGGACCCCAAGCTTAGTCCTCAGCAGGTCTACAGGCACAAAAAACTTCCTGCTCATCTGAAAACACTTCCTCCCTGTTTGCCTTCCGATGAAGATGAACAATATGTCAGTTAGACTGCTAGGACTCTCTCCCTCTCTCCTCTCTCTTTACAAAGTCAGTTCTCAACAATGCTGCTTATTCTTTAAGCAGCTGGTGCTGGTGCTGTACTCCTTTACATATTTAAACTCTGCCCACAGATTTGAACGCAAAATGGAGTAGAGAAGAACGAGGTAAGCCAATTTGGGTCCCTGTTAGGCAAAAGGGCAGGGTATTAAAGAAATTAGTAAATTAATAGCAACATACCCAGTTAATTGGGGGAGGCTTCAGCTGTTTCCCTTGTCCCTCATCTCTCTGTAAGCTTACATTCTTTCTTGACTGGGTGCTTGAAGGCCTGTTAAATCTTAGCCCCTTGTTTGCTAGGCCTGAACACTGGCTGGAGGTAAGAGCAGTGGATTGTTGTATTAGACTGTTGGTACGGGTGTGATACAGAGGAATACTGTACTATTCTCCTACATGGTTAAGTGGGAAGGGGATTTGGAGAGCTCCCCCAAACAGTACAATGCATTTGCGCTTGTAAAGAGTATTATCAAGTAGTCAGAACCTACTTAGGGTCCCTGGTCCTAAAGAAGTAAAACAGGCCTCAACCAGGGCCAAGACTTTTTTGGAAACATGAGGCAAAAGAACTCCCGCAACAGCACCCAGTTTCATCTGCACAACAACCCTGCGCAGTAGGCCTCAAATGTTCAGTGGTGGAGAAGAGACATGCATGGCTTGGCTGTGTCTTTCCTCCAGCAGCAAGGACAGTCACAGCGGTATTCTAAGTGAGAGGGGGCTTCTCTGTGGCCCCCCTGTCAGCCAATGCTTAGGCAGAAGGGGAAAGCTTTCCCCCCTCAAAAGGGATGCCCACGTATGCCCACAGACTCCCCTGCATTAGAGGCTCCCTTCACAGCAGGCCTGAAGGAAGGGGGGAGGGAGAAGAATCCTGAGCAAGAGCAGCAATTGGCCCTGGGGCAGGGGGGGGGAGGAGATTCCACCAATAGGAGGCTTCGGAACCTTCAGCATGTTGTGAGAAGTACATGACGCATTTTATTATGATAGATAAAGAAATGCTTAAAGAAATGCTCTCTCTGTGATTATTTGGGATGAGCTGTGTTGCCACCTCTTCTGCCATGTTCCAAACTCTTCACATCTCTGGCCCTGCCATCGCATCACATGAAAGACCCAGCCATCCCCGTTGAAACGACTTTATGAAAGACGAGACCACGAGTTGGATTACGAAGCTCGTAGGTCTGCATATAATTCATATTCCATTTGGTTCATGACCAGGTCATGTCAGGCTGCAGGCGAATGCAACACATCCGTGATGTGTGCCCACACACAATTTAAGTGCTTGCTGTATTTTGCAACGAGGATTGCGCCTTGTGAATAATCAAACTCATACCTGGCTTCAGTCCCACCCGGTTATATGAGGTGTCCTTGTTCCATTGCATAGACAAGCACACATCAAGCTGTCTGGTGTGATTAGTTTGCCTACTAGGCAGCCCTAGGTGATTGCCCAGGGCACCAGAGGTCAAGGGGCACCAGGGCAACTAAAATAGGGAAGCCTCTGGTGCCCTCAACTCTATGGGCTTGGCCAGTAGATCAGTCCTCCTTGTGGCTGGCACTGGCTCGTGATTTGGGGCTCATGCACGCTAGTTGACTTGCCAGCAGCTTAGATGTGCCTGGGCCAGCAGTCCTAGGGCACCCAACCCTACGAGCAGCTCAGGGGTCCTACAACTCCTGGCATAATACTTTCATTGGTCCCTCTTCACTCTGTTGCCAGCCGACAGGTTCCTCTGCTCTAACTAGACTGTGACTAGCCCAAGATCACCCAGCTGGCTGCCTGCCCCTAGTGTTAGTGAGATCAGGACCCTCGCTCCTAATGAAAGAACTCTTTCTGTAAACTGGACAAGGGTAGGGGGAAATGGAACTCTAATGTACTGCCATCTTTTAATATTTTAATATTTTAATGTGTTGAGGGAATTTTAGGGGTTGCATTGTTTTATTGTAAACCACCACAAGTCTCTTTGTGAGCAGCAGTATATAAGTCCACAAACAGAATGTGGAGGAATGAGGAATCAAAGCTGGCTCGCCAGACAGAAGCCACCACTCGTAATCACTATGCCAAACTGGCATGATGTCACTTCTGGTTATGTACCTGGAAGTGATGTCACAGAAATGCTCTTTAGTCCACTAGTGATGTCTCGTTAATATAGTGGGCTTTCAGGCAACTGTATCCACTGGAAACTCCCTGGATACATATATCAACAATGACTATTCACCCGGGTAAATCAGTAATCCTCAAACTGTGCACTAGGCACACTGGAATTACTAGGAAGTTATAGGATTAAATACTTAAAGGTTCCTGTGTGCCTACTCATCCACAAAACAACACACCCTCTACAGAGGAGTCTGCCTGTTGCATCTCTGAAGGACTTGATTTTGGCTTGGTATCTTCCAACCAGCGTCATATGGAGCTGGGTAGTTGGGACTGTCATTCCCAAAGCTGGATGTTGCAGAATTACCTACCCGCATAGGAAGCAACATAGGTCTCTGGTTGAGCACTGAATAGGGCTGGCCTCCTTCCAACTCAATGGGCATATTCACAACAGTGACTCACAGGGAAACACAAGGTGTGCCTCCCCCTGAGGTTGGTAAACTCCTGGAGATTTGGGGATGATGCCTGGGGAGGAGCAGAATCTCAGTAGGGTACAATGTCACAGAGCCCATCCTTCAAAGCATCCGTTTTCTCCAGGAGAAATGATCTACGTGGTCTGGAGACAGAGTTGTCAGGTCCTTCCAGACCACTGGCAGGGGATGGGAGGGTAGGGTTACTAGATCTAGGCTGGAAAATGCCTGGAGATTTCAGAATGGAGTCTGGGGAGGACAAAGATCTTGGTGGACTACAAAGCCATAGATTCCATCCTTCAAAACATCCATTTTCTCCAGGGGAGCTGATTTGTGGAGATGAGCTGTAATCTCAGACAGTCGCCAGGTCCCACCTGGAGGATGGCATTCCTACAATAAAGAGAGAAGTGTGCTTCAGCTATGTTAAGTCTGTGAACCTCTAAGTAGGGTTACCACCCTCCAGCTAGGGCCTGCAGATATTCTGGAATTACAAATGATCTCCAGGCTACAAAGATCAGTTACCCTGGAGAACACTGGAAGAGTGGCATTGTATCCTACTGAGGTCCTTGCCGTCCCCAGGCTTTACCTCACAGATCTCCAGGATATTTCCAAACCAGAGCTGGCAGCCCTAACTCTAGATCAGGGATTCTGTGGGAGCTTTGAAGAGGGTCTCTGAAGGGGTGTGGCATGGGGGGGCTCCAGGTAATCTTCTCAGCTCCTACTCTTCTTTCCAGCCTACATGACGCAGAGCTGCCATAGTAGTAGTAAAGGTGGGGGAGGGAGAAAAAGGAGGGCTAAAAGTACAACTAGTGATGTCACTTCTGGGGGCGGGAGGGCATGGTGAGCTGACATCACTTCCAGGACTTCTTGAAGCCTGAAAAATTATTTCAGGGGCTCCTCCATAGTCAAAAGTTTGAAAAAGGCTGCTCTAGATTATTCACTTAATAGCCGAAGGGCTTGCCCACGGTGATTCAATATTTACAAAAAGTGAACCAAATTAATATATGTGCCTTAATGTACTGGTTAAGAGCGTCTAATCTGGAGACCTCCATATGAAGCCAGCTAGGTGACCTTGGGCCAGTCACAGTTCTTTCAGAGCTATGCCAGCCCCACCTATGTCACAGGGTGTCAGTTGTGGGGAGAGGAAGGGAAGGCGATTGTAAGCCACTTTGAGACTCCTTCAGGTAGAAAAGCGGGTTACAAAAGCCAGATCTTCTTCATGTTCTTTCACCAAATTACAAATTCACAAGAAAAACAGAGCAGGGCTTGAGGTTTCAAGAGCACAGTTCATGAAATTCTGTCAATGAATTCCCTTCCTGCAATACTGGGAGGGGAAGAAAGGGGTTGACCTAGAAGCAGCATCCACTTCCCATGGCAACGCCTTTCTCTAGCAACGTTCCTGGTATGAAGCAAGACTTGTTTCCTGCAGCTCAAACGAGAGGTTCTATTGTGGTAGCATAATCCTCCCATAACAATACTTTTCAATACTCCTTTTGCAACCAGTGCTTTGTGAAGTTCTAAGTTAGTGACTGAGGTCATGGAAATAATGAATTGTAATCCGTTCAATGAAATTCCATAAAATCTGGGATGTGTATTTCACGGTCCCATGAGGGAGAAAGGTCTCTGTGGCTGCTGTCTTCATGGTGAAGACAGAAGTCCTTGTTGGAGCTTGTGCAATTTGTGGCCCAAAGAACCAAGGGAAACCTGAGAACTACAGATTATGGTCTCCCAGGCCTTGTTTTGGGCTCCAGGAAAGTCAACAATGGCAGGAAGTTTACTGAAAAAGAAAAGCTGTTTTTTTTGTACCCTACTTTTTATTAGAGCCAGTGTGGTGTAGTGGTTAAGAGCGGCAGCTTCTAATCTGGCGAGCCAGGTTTGATTCCCTGTTCCTCCACATGCAGCCGGCTGGGTGACCTTGGGCTAGCCACAGCCCTCTTAGAGCTGTTCTCACAAAGAAATAATATGGGAGCTCTCTCATCCCCTCCTACCTCACAGGGTGTCTGCTGTGGGGAGAGGAAGGGAAGGCGATTATAAGCCGCTTTGAGACTCCTTTGGGCATTGAAAAGTAGAGTATAAAAACCAACTCTTTTTCCTACACATCCGCATCTGTAGCTGTAGAACATGATTTATGGTCTAGATCAGCCATTCTCAACCTTTCTTTGGCCACAGCCCTTTTAGGAATTCCTCGCATGTTCCAGGGCCCCATGCAGCAGGTTGGCCACTTGTGCAATGAACTAGGCTAAAAAAGGCCTAAACTAAGGGGCTTTTTGTACGGCTTCAAAATCGCACAATGGTTGCTAATTGGAAACGCTATTGATTTGCCTTAACGCACGACGTCGTAGACAATCTGCAACACTCCTGAAACCGATCAGCAAAAAGCGCTTCGTTGTAGCGCTTTCAGGGGAATCCCAAAAAGTGGATTCACTCTCCGGAAAGCGCTACACTCTTGCAAACAATCTGTAACACTAGCGATAAAGACCTGTGCGTTACCATTGTTGCGGTTTCTTCAAAGTCCCTCCTCCTGAGCCTGTCCTCCAAACTTCCGGCGAAGCGATCGCCATTTTTTTTTCTCCGAGCGAGCGGGGATAAACGCACCAGCGAGCCTCTTTCTGTTTAGAGGCTTCCCTGGCTTCAGTCCTTTACCTTTAGTCACTAAGCACAAACCACATAAAAGCCCGTTTGCTGAAATAAAGTCCCTTTATTTTTTACACATTAATTCAGCCGAAAATCGGGCCCGTGAGGGGGGGGGGGATTTTTTTTTATCACTCGAGGCAGCGTGGCAATGATCATACGATCAAACGACAGCTCACATTAGGCAGCTGGATGGGTCTCTCCGTTGCAACGAATCTACCTAGATTCGTTGCTATGGGTCTGTTTTTTTTTTTTTTTAAAACCTTTCTTAAAGGGAAAGGGGCTGTTTGGGAGCATGCTAACGGCTGCCCATTGGCTGCTTGACGGCCAGGGGCGGGACGAGCTTGGCAATAGCGCTTCCTTTCTAGCGATTTCTGCTGAGACCGGAAGCCTGTGGGAAACGCTAAAAAACGCAACTGATTCCACTACAAAGGCAGGTATGCATAACGACGAATTCCACTATTTTAAATGGCGATTTTTCATTCCGCAAACAATTTGCAACAAAGATCCCCGTGCGTAAAGGCCCTAAGAGTGAACTAACTAAGAGAGAGCCAGTTTCGTGTAGTGGTTAGGAGTGCGGACTTCTAATCTGGCATGCCAGATTCGATTCTGAACTCCCCCACATACAGCCAGTTGGGTGGCCTTGGGCTCGCCACGGCACTGATAAAACTGTTCTGACCGGGCAGTGATATCAGGGCTCTCTCAGCCTCACCCACCCCACAGGGTGTCTGTTGTGGGGAGAGGAAAGGGAAGGTGACTGTAAGCCACTTTGAGCCTCCTTCGGACAAAGAAAAGCGGCATATAAGAACCAACTCTTCTTCTTCTTCTTAACTATATTCGATATACCTTGCTTTATATATACACAAGAAGCATGTGCATTAATTTTTTTTCTTGATTGCATTAACTCCGGCATATCCAAAGGAATGAATTGCATGGTTTCTTTTCTTTTCCCTTGACCAAGCTGGATCTTTCTAGCAATTAATGATATCATATGTGACAAAAAGGGCATTTCATCGGTTCAGCTACCAGGGCCACCCCACAAATCCTTTGGACTTCCCTGCTTACATATTTCAGTCTCTGCCCCCCTTCAATTGTCCCAGGACCCCCAGGGGGCCATATGGACCCCATTGAGAATGGCTTGTCTAGATCTTATTTGATCCATCACAACAGAGAAGAAATCTACAGAATCCTCTCTAGTGGCTAGAACAGTGAATGTTTGGGGAATTTGGCTCACTTGAAAACATTCCTCATTATTCAGTGCTGTCAGATAAACATAATTATTTTTTAAGTTTATTAATTAATTTATTTAATTTATTACTTGAATTTATATACCGCCGTTCCCATTCGGGCTCACGGCAGTTTACACAATAAAAGAGTAAAAATACAATAAAACCCCTAAAATACCCCGATTATATTGTTAAAACTAGTAATCAAGCCCGCTGCAGGGGAATGCAGTGGGCGCTAGGTCCTACCTCAGTCGGCGGCGGCGGGCTGGTCGGCGACGGTGGTGGGCTGGTCGGCGGCGGGCTGGTCGTCGTCGGCGAGCTCGTTTAGTTGGCGGCGCGCTGACGCGGTGAGAGGCGCTTCGCGCCTCTCGCCGCGTCAGCGCGCCAGGCAGGGAACCCCCGGCAGCCGCGCTTCGCGCGACTGCCGGGGGCTTCCTCGGGTGGCGGCCTAACGCGGCGAGAGGCGCTTGGCACCTCTCGCCGCGTCAGGCCGCCAGGCAGGGAACCCCTGGCAGCCGCGCTTCGCGCGACTGCCAAGGGCTCCCTGGGTCGGCGCCCTGACACGGTGAGAGGCGCTTGGCGCCTCTCGCCGCGTCAGGCTGGGAGGAACTGCGAGCCGCACTGCGCGCGGCTTGCAGTTCCTGGAGCTGGGAATCGGAGGGGCCAATCAGCAGGCGCTTCGCGCCTGCCGATTGGTCCCTCCGATTGTCTGTCGTGAGGAAGGGTCCAATCCGGACCCTTCCTCATCACGGACTAATCCCACCTCTACCCCCCTTACCGAATTATATAGTCCGTGGCGCCCGTGGCGCCACGGGCGGTTTAAAGATTATTAAACTAAAAGATGGTGGCATTAATAAATCAATTGATCTCCTCGAACACACATTTGACTGTGTGCTTTACTATTATCCTGAAAAGCCAAAATCAATCTTTTGCTTTACTCGTCTCTTTTTGCTAACTGCCTAGCAGTATATTAGTATATTTTCGAAAATAAAATGGCTTTTCCCATTAACTATTATTATTTGTAGATACATTTGTTGAAATTTCCAGACCAGCTTCGTGTGGCTGCACACAAAGAGTGCCATCTAATGGTACATAAGAATAAAAATATGTATAATCGTTTTCTAAGTTTTGTAAAAGTTTCTTTTACGAAGCAATGAAAATGATAAATATGCTATTTATTGTTTTCTAATCTGTCAGACTATCCGATTGATGTTAATACAACTAAGTATGAAATAACCCATTTGATTATATATAATTCATGCGGCTGTTAATTTATCCTGTCCCGTTAACAGCTCATTTGGAAGGCATTTGTCAGAATGCAGTAAAAACTGGTGGGATCTTATCACATTTTTGAATACTATGTATTCATTTTAAAAATGAACTCAGCGCCCAGCATCTGGATAAACAGGAAGTTTGTGTCACAAGTTCAGCTGCACATGCCTTGATCATGGCATTTTAGGGTTGTCAAGCTTGGCAACCAGTGGGTGACTGGAGATTTCTTGGGTGGACGGTAGGTGCCGGTGTGACATTACTTCAAAAAAACCCAGAAGTTTTCTGGAAATATGCTGCAAACTGTTTGAGACAGGCCAGACCTCCCTAGGAATTGCCAACAAACTCTATGGTTTTACCATAAAGTTTGAATAGCGCTTGAGCTGATATTTATCTCCCTCCCCTTCAGGGTTGCAGCCTTGTTCCCATCAGCTGTCGGCTACACAATTTTCCACTGGTGTGACTGGTTTTCCCACTTCTGTCTGGTTGTCGGTTTTTCGCCCAGCATACAGAATTGACCAGTTTTTACCTGCTTAATGTCTTTTAAGGCAAAATAAGATGCCGAGTGGCCTTTTAGACCTTTACAGCACTAAGCTGGTGGCCCGATTTCAACTTTTGTTGTCAGTGCAGGTTTTTCTGCAGGCTGTGTACCCTAGACAATACTGTATTTTTGTCTCAGCTTTGCTCCTTGGCTCCATCCCTTGACCCCACCCTTTGACCCCTCCTCTCCAAACCTTTGAACCCTCTGCTCTTGATGTGCCCTTTGACACCCCCCCCCCCCAAGCTCCAACACTTGATCTCACTGGCTTTCCCTTTGGGGTGGATGCACCCTGAAATACGTTCCGTCCACTCCTTGCCAGTCATGTACCTAGGAAGACTTGGCCTCTTGACATTCCCCTTTCTGTCAGCTCCAGTACAGGAGATGCCTGTTCTTGGCTCAGGTGCCAGCTACCTAGATTCTTTCAGGCATCTCCAACCAGTTTTATGAGTCACCAAATGCAGCCTAATGCACCTTAAAACTTTTCAGTTCTGGCCTGTCTCAAACAGTTTGCAGCTTATTAATCGTGCCAGTTACTTCCTCCTACCTACCCGCCCGGTGCTTTTTTTCTTAAAAGGACATTTTTTAGCAGGTAAAGCTTTTGCAAACATTTTTTTTTTGCCACTCAGATGTCACAGAGGCAGCGCTTTGCAAACTGTAAACACACTGGAGGATTAGCCCTAAGTGGATCAGAATATCACCGGCATTGCTGGAAGACGTCTGGTGATGTGTAAAAATGGATCAAGCTCTGAGAACTGTTTGCTGTGTGTGAATCATACGCCACCTCTTTGACATCGAGGGACAATGGAAGGAAATGTAGAAGAACGGAGCCACCCACAGAGAAACGGCTCGTCTGGTTGAGTTTAAGATCTCAGTTGGGTGTCCCAGCACTTAAACAAACATATTGGGTTTCTTCTGCACTTTGTATTCTATGTGCAGTCGGCCTCTGGGCTGCTTTTGGCCATGGTGTTTGTATTATGAAGTTAATGGAAAGTTATATTGATAGTCGGACTGGGGCCGCCTCAGTCCAACCAGGCTAGAAAAATTCAACCAATTGGCTGGTACACAAATGTAACCTTTTTGGTTATAATTCTTCCAATTTATTTTGTAGATATTGCCTTCATATCTATGATGTGCAAACATAAACCAAAACGGGCTCGGGATAAACACAAAAAAATTTCTTTTTCAATAGCCCATTTTCAAAGTTGTTTTTTTCCTCAGTGGTGTTTTCAATCATATAAATAGTCCCTCAGGCTCAGTGTTTCTGCTCTATGGCTGCGAAAACCCCAACCAGGGGCTGAATCCATTCCTTAAACCCATTTTTGCCTGTTAAGCATTTTTATTTATGAGGCTGTTTATACCCTGCTTTCTCCTTTGAGGAGGCCCAAAGCAACTTATGGTATCGTATGCTCCTCATCTGTTTTAGCCTCACAACAACTCTGTCAGGTAAATTCAGCAGAGACAAACTGGGCCAAGTTTCTGTTAGGTTTGCCGACTTCCAGGTGGCACCTGGGATCTTCCGCTATTACAATTGACCTCCAGCCCTGAAAAATCAGTTCCCATCTGGCAGCCGGGCAAGGATTATTCGGAAGTGGTTTGCCATTGTCTGTCTCTGCGTCATGACCCCTAGTGTTCCCTGGAAGAAATACCGACCCAACCTTTGAAAGCCTCCCATCCAAATAGTAGCCTATCAGGTCAAGGCTGCTAAAGATTGACTATGAAACGTTCTATATGAATCTTACATTTTGAGGCACGTGGTCATATTAAAAAAGTGCTTTAACTTGTTAGCATCTTTTTTAATGATTTGGCACACTGCTTAAGAACCACACAAGTCATTCTGGAACGCTGGTGGTTGAAAGGACCACCAAATCACAGCTGACTTATGGTGACCCTGTAGGGTTTTCAAGGCAAGACATGCTCAGAGGTGATTTGCTGTCACCTGCCTTTGCATTGTGGTCTCCCATCCAAATACTAGACAGGGCTGACCCTGTTTAATTTCTAAGAATTGGTAAGATTGGGATAGCCTGGGCTATCCAGGTAAGGGTTCTGGAACTCAACCCTTAAAACTGAAGGAATCTTCAAAAGTCGTTTGTAATCTGGCTCCAGGTGTATGTGTGTCTGCTGTTTATGGTGAAAAAAAAGTTTTAAAATGCTATGGAACATGTCCAAGCCCACCTTCCCAAGATGGTGCATGAAGGAAAGATACTTAGATATGCTGGTCAGCATGGCCAGGGACTACTCTCAGAAACCTACTTGTCACTTGGAATCCGTTTATATCTTCTGTCAACTCAGCATCTTCTATCATAGCCCAAGAATCTCAAGAAAATGCCACTTAATATAAAGTCATACTTTAGAACTGCAATAATATTTTGTTAAATTGTAAAACAAATTGCTTATGTTTTTACTTGCCCTTTTTGTCTCTCTTCTCCAGGCTGCCAAATTCTTTTGTTCTGTTACTACATTCATTTAAAATAAAAAAATAATAATACAACGTTATTTTTCTAACTTTCCTATAGGCTTAAGGCGAGTAACATCAATCATCAATAAATTAAAATTAAAATCATAGTTTACATTAAAACAGCTCCACCTGCCACTCATTAACAATATTGAACATTAAAGTTATTAGGAGAATGTCCTTATTTGGAGAGATGCATCTTCCCCTGATGTTGATTAGATTGCAAATTCTCCAGAGTTCTAGGAAGGTCAGCTGATAGATGTTAAAGATGTTATCTTCTTGGCCTCAAGCAAAGGCCTGATGGAATAGCTCTGTCTTACAGGCCATGTGGAACTGTTCAAGGGATCTCAGCCAGGAGAGCACTCCAACAGGTCAAGGCAGAAAAGTCTCTTACCCTCCCTGGTTGAGGCCAGTCTAGGCTGATTTTGGTCCATAGACCATGGAACTCTTTGGGGAATGTAATGGGAGAGGTGGTCCTGTAGGAATGATGGTCCCACGCCATTTATAGCTTTGAAGGTCAGGACCAAAACTTTGAATCTAATCCAGTCACCAGTCCTGATTAAATTACAACTATAAACACCACCTCTGTTGCTTATCAATCAGGCTGTGGGGCAAGAGGCAGAAATTCAACTGGCGCAGCTGCCTCCATCTCTACTCTAACCAGTGCCTTCCTAAGCAGAGTCACACACCTTGACATCAGTGGGTTTAGAAGAAGAAGAGTTGGTTGCTTTTTGCTACCCTAAGGAGTCTCAAAATGGCCTACAATTACCTTCTCTTCCTCTCCCCACAGCAGACACCCTGTGAAGTAGGTGGGACTGAGAGAACTCTGACAGAACTGCTCTGTGCGAACAGTTCTAATACGACTGTTACTAACCCAAAGTCACCCAACAGGCTGCATGTGGAACAGAAGTGGGGAATCAAACCTGGAGATTTCTAGGGTGGGGCTGGGAGTGGGCAGGATTTGGAGTAGGGGAGGGACCTCAGTGGAGTATAATGCTATGGAGATTCCCCTCCAAAGCAGCCATTTTCTCGAAGGGAACTGATCTCTGTCACCTGGAGACGAGCTAAACTTCCAGGGAATCCTCAGGTCCTACCAGGGGACTGACATCCCTAATTTGGAAGGATTGTACCTCAACCGAGGAATGCACTGTTTGGTCTGTAACACACACGTTAAATGTGACCTCTTAGCAACTCTGGACTTTGGGATTAGCCCTCTGTGCCCATCTGTCACCATCACAGTCAGATGAAACCAACACTTTAAAACCACTGTAGGCCATTTAACAGTGCCCTCCTAAGCACAATCATACCCTTCTCAGCTCACCAACAGACTTCCAATTTCCCTCCATTTTCTCTGTTGTTGTTTCTTTCCATGCCAGTTATCCACCTGAGCCCTTCGCTGTAACAACACTGCCATGGTCTGCCACACTCGGCGCTCGGTGTTATGTTACGGTGTTGTGCCCACACGGCTGTCGCTTCTCCTTTGCTCCTCTCCACTCCTCTCCACTTGGCTGTCCGGAGTGCTACGTAACCTTTAAGTAGCCGAGTGCTTTCTGCAGGCCTCGCCTGAATACTTCAGGTTAAAAAGAATGTCGTTGAGTTACAGACTGCTTGAGTGGTAAATCCTCCAGAGTTTCAGCTTTCCGGGGCAGGGAGCGTGGAGCCGGCTCTCTTACTCTGACTTGTCTTGATGGGTTTCTTCCAAAGATTATCTGAAGAGCCTCTTTGTCAAGGCCGGGAGAAAGAGTCTTTTTCTGTGCACGGCTGTTAAAAGCCATTAAAACAAACTGTAGAGAATATGGACCAAACCGTGGTACTCAGTGGGCAGCACAGAAGGATCTTCTTTGTTCAGTTTAGTTTCACTGAGAGTTAAGGTTGCCAACCTCCAGGTCGGCCTGAAGACCCACTCTTACAACTGATCTCCAAACTCTATGGTTTTAACCCTCAACCCTGTCCTCTCCCTCTTCTTAGCCATAGTCAACATATTGCTCCTAATACTTTATTTGGAGCAGGATGGCGTTGCTCGAAAAGTAAGGAACAGCACTGTGGAGTACTGTTTTGCAAATAGATCCCCCCCACCCCAGGCAAAGCAGCTCTCTCTCTTCAGCTGCCCGTACTTGTCTGTCTGTCTGCAATTCCCACTCCCCTCTCCAGTGTATGTCAGGTACTTTCACCTGGGTCTGTTTAAACAAGTCCAGCCGGGATGTAGACCTTGTCGATTTCCTTGGGGAAAGCAATGGTTTTCAGTCATGCTGAACTTGGGCCGTGATTCAGGCTTGTTGCTGCAGGAACTCTTCCAGGGTTTCTTTGATCAGCGGGGGAGGAGCGGACCATGCAAAGTGACATTTTGCTCCTCTGCCAAAACAGAGAGTGTTTATTTGTTTTGAAGAAGAACCAAGGGTTGCATTTCTGCAGACGTCAAGCTGTGCCTCTTTGTCTGGCTCCTCGGGAGCACGGAAGCCCACCTGTGAAGTGGTACCACCGGCTCTGCTGAAAGGTGAGGAGGGAATTATGAGGCATCCGTTCTGCAAGAGAAGTCTGCATTTCATCCAAAGCCGTCTTTCTCAGTCCTGCGAGGAACTTCTCAGATGGTGAGATGTTCTGAATCTGTGGCAAATGTTCACACTTAAATATTTTGGGACAAAAACAGCACTTTTAGGGACTGTGTGTTTAAAAACAAACTATCCTTGAACCTTTCCCTTTTGCCATATTGTTTTGCTTTTGTTTGCTCCTCCGTCGGCATTTTCTTTAGTGCTTTTTTCCCATAGAATCATAGAATCACAGTTGGAAGGGACCTCATGGGTCATCTAGTCCAACCCCCTGCACTATGCTTGGTTTATTTATTTATAAATTATATTTATAAAAAATTTATAATTTATATAATATTTATAAAATATTTATAAATATATAAATATTTATAAAATATTTATATAATATTTATAATTTATAAATTATATTTATAATTATATTTATATACTGCAGCTCACAAATGTCTCGCAGTGGTTTACAAAAGTCGATAAAATACAATCCCTAACAATACCCTTAAAATATCTCAATGAAACATCAACATTAAGACAAGATGGCAGACCATAAAACATCAACCTTCCCCTCCGTTCAGCAAGTAGGTTAAAGAAGACTTTTTAAGGCAACATTATCCAGGGCAATGGGAACATGTAGTCCCTGTAATGGCATCACAGTGTTGTCACATACCTGATTAAGTTTGGCTACTTTATGATATCTCAAAGCCATTTCGGAGTAAGGACAGTGGTTCCAGTATAAGCCAATCAAATTTGGCTATGTGACAACATCAAAAAGCCAATACCGGGGGGGGGGGGCAGCAAGCATTATCCTCACTTTAACCAAGGGACCACAATGGTTACCACCAGGCCTGTGCCAGGCACTTGGAGCATGCTGAGTTGTGGCAGGGGGAAGGAGAGAGTCACACAACACAGCTACATCTCTTCCAGGTGATTGTCACCGTGTCAAGCAACACTCTAGGAATTTTCCCCATCCCTATGGTGAAAACTATAGAGACTGAGGGGTTTCTGATGGAGTTCCTTGACAACAAGGTAACAGGGGTTAACTGCTTACATTGGGCAAACGGCAACCCTAGTGAACACTCTACCAATTTCAGGTTTATTTCCTCTGATACTGGTGGTTAAGCCGGTTGCAGAGGTTCCCAAGGCCTTTTCTTTGAAAAGGAATATACAAAACAATATGTTTATTTGCTCTTCTTCAAGCCGTGCGAACTCCAGGGCCGCATACTGACAGGACTGGTTCCTTTGGCAGAAAGAGCACTGAAAGCCTAAGGAGACTTGACAGGTATATTGAGAGCGCTACTGTCCCCTTCTTGGCCGCCGCAGATTTTCCAGGGCAGCACCCCGCCAGTAAATTACACGGCCACTCCATCTCTATATGAGGTCCCAGAGAAAGGCAGTTCCTAAGGGACCCAGTTTGATCTAGTGGTTAAGAGCGGTGGCCTCTAATCTGGAGAGCCGGATTTGATCCCCCACTCCTCCACATGCAGCCAGTCCTGGTCCTGTTAGAAAAGAAGATTCTTGGATGACTTAAAGGCTGATTCATCTACAAACTTGTCCGTGACATGTCTGATTTGACACACAAGGAGGAAATAGCTCGTTTTGTTCCTAAACCTTCTTTCTAGGGAAAGGGGGGGGGATCTTGTCAAACCCTGTTCAGAAATCCATTCTATTGTCTCCCTCCCAAGTCAGAAAGTTCAAGTATTGTTGATGAGATAAAGAATGGCGGATGGCGCTCACAGGAAATGCCCTGAAAACGATGGGTAAACAGACAGCAAGCCATCAGAAAAAGGGGAGCTGTAATGCTTCCATTATCTCCTGACAAAGAGGAATATGAAGAACTATGGGAGCTTATTTGGAACAAAATAACCTGCCTTTCCCAGTAGTCTGTGTGTTCTTTTCTATGATATCGTGACAAAGCAGTTCAGTGAATAATCCCTGCCAAAATACCTGCAGCCGACACATAGCTAAAGAAGCACTCTCCTTCTCGTTCCTTTGAATGGGCTGGAGAGATTTCAAGGACTAGCCTTAATCCCTCGGATACTGCACAGTCACTGCCGGTTGTCAGGGCATGAGAACCAGGGTGTCTTTCTGTCAAAGAACAGGCGTGGCATTGCTAGCCGCCCACAGGCCCTCTTGTCCCGGCCCGTGGAGAATCTTGTAGCCACCTGGGGGGGGGGGGGGGGCAAGCAGAGTTCATCAAATAACAGCAAAAAAGGGATTTCCTTCTTCCTGTGGAGGTGACATGTGGATGGCAGGATATATGGGGCTCCCCACTGAGTTGTCTCTGAGCAGAAGTCCTGAAAAAAGATCAGGATCCAGTCCAGTGGCCGCCATCTTGCTCCCTCTTCCACATACCAATCATTTCTGGTTTTCATATGTGCAGGAGGGAACCTGCCCACTTGACCTGATCGAGATATTTTTTTTCAGCTCTTCTACTGAGAAATAATTCAGTGGTGACGTAGGGATGTGTGAATTGGTTCAATTTATCAAAAAAAAAAAAAAACCAACAAAAAAAAACAAATCAATATTGATTTGGGGTTTTTTGAGCTCCTTTAAGCCGAGTCACACAACCCATAAAATGAATCACCAAAACCCGAATCCATTTGTGTTTTGATTTGGGTGATTTGGGACTACTTAAGAAAAAGGCAAACAAACTTACCTCCCCCCCCCCTTCTCCTAAGGCACTTTTATACCTTTTGCTCTGGTTTCTAGGGAAACGGGGAAGAAGCATCTTTTCAGACCCATGGCTGAAGCACCTCAGGGTGAGCTACAGTCATGCATTGCCTTGAGGTCTGTAAAGTTGCAAAGCCAAGGTAGGGGGGGAGGAATGGGGTGGGATTTGGCAAACAGGAACGCAGGGGTTATTTTTTGTGGGGAGGGAACAGATCTTTGGCCAATCATAGAAGATGGCTCTTTTTTGAAATCTTCTGTGCATGACCAGAGAGGGCATGAAAACAAAGGTCTGGCTGATCCTATCTGTGGCTTGTAGCTTCTGCTTGTGGCTAATCTGAGTCTGCCTGACTCTGCTGCTTGGCTTGCTTTGAGAGCCCCTTCTGGACTTGTGAGTCCGGACTGATTCTGATCGTCTCTGGAGAAAACCTCGACGGCTTGACTCCCTGATCTTTTCTATTTTTTTAACTGTTGTTGTTTGGGCTCAGTGGAGAAGTGCTGCTAGAGGGTGGTGAAGTGTGTGTGTGTGTGGGGGGTGCTATGAGAAGGGCCTCAGGTTTGGACCTTCTTGTAGGGAACTAAGGGCCATTCCGCACCAGGATCTATGTAGCAAATTGGTTGCAGAACGAAAAAACGCCATTTTAAATAGTGGAATTCGTCGTTATGCATACCTGCCTTTGTAGTGGAATCCAGTTGCGTTTCTATTGTTTCCCACAGGTTTCCGGTCTCGGCAAAAATCGCTAGCCAGGAAGCGATATTGCCGAGCTTTGTCCCGCCCCTGGCCGTCAAGCAGCCAATGGGCGGCCATTATCTTTTCCCCCCAAAAGCCCCTTTCCCTATAAGGAAGGTTTAAAAACACACACACACACACGTTGCAACAAATCTGCGTTGATTCGTTGTAATGGAGGGACCCATCTAGCTAGCAGGTGGTGTTTGAGCTGCCGTTTCATTGTTGCCACGTTCCCCCCGAATGAAAAAAAATACCCCCCCTGCACGGGCGCGATTTTTGGCTGAAAATAGAGTGAAAAATAAAGGGAAAATAAACCAGCAAATGGGGCTGTGTGTTGCTTGGTGCTTGGTGACTTAAAACAGCTCTGGGGAGGGACTGCAGCCAGGGAAGCCTCACTGGGTAAATGAAGGCTCGCTGTTGCGTTGGTCTCCGCTCGCTCCGAGAACAAAAAATGGCGATCGCTTTGCCGGAAGATCAGAGGAGAGGGCTAGGGGAGGGACTTTGCAGAAACCGCAACAATGGTAACGCACAGAACTTTCCCGCTAGTGTTGCAGATTGGTTGCAAGAGTGTAGCGCTTTCCGGAGGGTGAATCCACTTTTTGGGACTTCCCTGAAAGCGCTACAACGAAGCACTTTTTGCGGATCAGTTTCAGGAGTGTTGCAGATTGTCAACGACGTTGTGCATAACAGCAAATCAGTAGCGATTTCCATTTGCAACCATTGTGCAATTTTGAACGAGTGTGGAATGGCCCTTAGTTTTCAAGTCTTGCAGGTGCCTGATTCCACAGGGGGCCTTGATGTGGGAGGAAGTGGCTTCAGTGTTATGTATACATGTAGCTCCAAAATTGGACAAATAATGTCTCCCCCTGGCTGTTTCAGATCAGGAAAACAGCGGGGTGGGAGGAGAGACTGTAGCCCCTCTGGCCCCCTTACTAATGTTGCCAGCTCCAGTTTGATAAACCCCTGGAGATTCTGGGGGGTAGAGACTGTGGAGGGCAGTATTTGCAGAGGGCAGGGACTTCAATGGGGTACAGTATCACAGAGCCCACCTTCCAAGGCAGCCATATTCTTCAGGTAGACTGAGATCTGGGCCTGTTTCAGGTAGTGAAAAGCGGAGTATTAAAAAAACAGCCTTTCTTCTTCTCTGTTATCTGGGGATCTCCAGCCACCACCTGGAGGTTGGCAGCCCTACCCCATATAGTGGTCTCCTTACAAATCTAGCTCCTGTGGCACATTAAAAACTAGTTCCTGGCAGCCCCTATCTGTCTACAGAGAAAGCGAGTGAGAATGGGGAAACCCCACTCCTATCTAGTTGGGGGACTAAGGTATTATGAACAGCATAGAGCTAGGCCTTACAAATGCTCAATTAAGGACTGTGGATTTTAGCCGCCTTAAATTGTATTCAGTGCAAACAGGAGTACAAAGAGCTCAGCTAAGTAATGACAACACTCAACACGCTCTCCGAATAAATAGAATTAAATACACAGCCGTCACTTCAGGGGCTGTTGAGCTGTTTGAGCACATCTCAGAACGGTTTCATTTGTTCCCCGGGTTGCTTCCAAAATGTATTCTTCTTAGTGGCATCAAGCTTTTCTCTACGTTGCATTCTTCAGACTCAGAGAGAGACTTGCTTTCTGCTGTGGAAGGCAATGTATAACGAGCAGGATTATTTTATACATTCCAGTTAATTTTGCAAGGACCAGAATGGGTTGCCAACAGGGAGGGTTGCAGACCACTTCAGGTCTGGAGATCTCCCACTATTACAACAGATCTCCAGGTAAAACAGATCAGTTCCCCTAGAGAAAACGGCTGCTTTGGAGCGTGGACTCGGCATTGAGTCATAGAGAGAACCAGTATGGCTTAATGGTTAAGAGTGGCTCTCCCTAATCTGGAAAACAGGATTTGATTTCCCCCTCTGCCACATGCAGCCAAGCTGGGTAACCTTAGGCTAGTGATAGTTCTCTCATTTCTCTCTCAGCCCCACCTACCTCACAGGGTGTCTGTTGTGAGGAGAGGAAGGGAAAGATGTTTGTAAACTGCTTTGAGCTTCCTTCAGGTAGTTGAAAGCGGGATATTTTACACATGTTTACACGCCCAGTTCTTCTTCAGTTTTTTAGTGTGTCCTCTCTAGGGTCTACCCCCAAATTCTCCAGATATTTCCCCACCCAGAACCAGCAACCCTAGAAACAAGCCTTCTTTATAAACCCAATAATTTGTTTTGGAGAGCCAATAGAGAAAGACTGTGATAACAATTCTGATTCCTGATCATAAGCATTGCTTTGCTGGATTCATCTAGTCCAGTATACTGGGATTTGAAATTGGTAGTCATCCCCTGATGTTTTATCCCCAGAACCCAGCAATCAAAGGTATGGCGTTCTGTACAACGAGGTTCTATTCTGCAATGATGTCTAATAGCCCTTGAGTGAATCCTATATCAATCTGTCCAATAATCCTTCCCAGAATGCCTGTGCTGTTCCACAACTTCGGATAACAAATTCCCTCAGTTAATCACAAACGAATGCCTGTTAGACCATATTTCTGCCTTTGTTTGCTCTCCCCCATTTTCAAGCAGCTATGCACACCCAGTGAAAGTTATGGCGATCTTCATTACCTTCAACCTCTCAATGTTTTCACAGGGCCATTGTATCCCTTGAATGTTTACTTTCCTGTCAGTTGGATGGCTTTAGCAAATGTCTTGCAGGATATCTCTGGCATGGAATTGGCTGGAGTTTCTGCAAAGGAATCAATTTCTGAAAACCCATGGCTGGAACTACCTTAGAGAAAGACAAAACGTTCTGGTTCATTTCGGTTTGCAGCAGCCCTTGAACTGAACCCCGACTGAAACAAGCCCGGATTTCCCTGGACTGAACCGGCCAATTCAGATACCCTGAGCTGCAGCTGGCAGAAAGGGGGATATCACCTGGGAAGGATTAAATGGCTGGCAACTATTTAACCCTTCAGTCTTGTTCCCCCTGCTCCAAAGTAAGGGGAGCGAAACAGACATTTGAATGGCTGCCAGCTGATTGGAAGACCCACCCTGCTCATCTGTTAGGTCGAAATTGTCTCATCAGCTGAACCAAACCAGACAAAATTCTGTTAAATACTCAGGGAAGGCGCCTTAGTTCAGGGGCTACGTATCAGGCCAACTTAGTGCCAAATTTTGACTCATGAATTTTGACTCATCCCTGCATACAAATACAAAGCTTATGATGGCTGAAGACTGACAAACACCCTTTTGGAATGTGTAGAATGCTGCTACAGCCCTTCCCCTGCAGCACTGGGCAGTAAGTACTGGAGAAAGTGGGCAGGGGTGGGTCAGGAATGAATTACTGCCTCAAGCTTAACACCTAAAACGGCCTTTATTTATTATTAAAATATTTCAATCCCTCCTGTCCTCTCAGCTCAGGAATTTTGCAATGCTAGCTTGCAGCAAAGTAAGCATGGTGCAAACAAGAATTTAAAAATGAAAACCAATGGAGGTTAGTGCCCCTCGAATGCTCTCTTCAAGGTCACTTGCTCAACAGTGCTTCTGTAGGATCTTGTGGGATTACAACTGATCTTCAGTTGATAGTGATCAATTCACCAAGCCTACAGAACATGGCCACTTTGGGAGGTGGACTCTATGGAATTAAACACCATAGGAGTCCCTCCCAAAACCCTACCCTCCTCAGGCTCCACCCCAAAAATCTCCAGGTATTTCCCAACATGGAGTAGTAACCCTAGATGTACCCTCCTTTTCTAGAAAGCTGTCTCATAGAGATGGCAACTTTCTACACTTCAATCATTATTTTCGGTCTCTCCTATTGCTGCTGCTGCTGCTACTCTTCTTCTTCTTCTTCTTCTTCTTCTTCTTCTTCTACTACTACTACTACCACTTTATTTATAGTCTGCCTTTTTCATTGAGACTCAAGGCAGATTACACAGTGTAAGCAAATGCAATCAGTAGGATTAGACATCTATTAAGCAATGCAACAGGACTAGGATTACAACATCTTGAAACAAAAATAAAGTATTCAATACGGCATGTCAGGTAATGCATAATCTGCATTACATAGGTTAAAAACCATGCAGTGAGAGTCAGTTAATATGTACAGCAAACAGATAACACTATGCACTGTGACACCTTTAAGACCTATGGAAGTTTTATGCTTTGGAATTACCTTTGGTTTGGGAGGGAAGCAAGGAGAAAAGCCGCTACAAGAGCACTCTCAGAAACCCCAAGGGAGCAGCGACTGGAAAGTAAACTGGGAACTGAAGGAAGGAAAAGCCATGCAAAATGAAAAATAAAACCTGTAGGAGGTACATGGGGAAAGCGAGGGGCAATGCAGTGATACGGGGACAAAACCCCAATGGACATGCACTGGAAAAGCATGGGAAAACACCAGTGCATAAAAGGCTCAAGTGTTGAGTCTCCAGATGCTGAAGTGTCTGAGAATGGGAACAATGTCCAATTTACAGAAGTGAAAATATCATTCAAAGATGGGGTATATTGGTTTAGGGACAACAGATATCCAGATTTATGGAAAAGTTGCAATCAATCTTAAAAAAAAAACAGAATCTGATAGATCTGATAGAGGAAAGCTAACTAGATATATGGTGGAGGAGGAAAGTTAGGTCAAGGTACAGGTGACCTACGGTGACCCTGCAGGGATATCAGGGCAAGAGACTCACAGGCTGGCCATTACCTACCACTGCATGGCAACCCTGGACTTCCTTGGTGGTCTCCCATCCAAGTCCTAATCTGGACTGACTCTGTTTAGCTTCCAAGATAGGACAAGATTGGACCAGCTTGGAATATTCTAGTCAGGGCAACTAGACCCCGTGGGCTTAAGTGCACACCTATATATGAAGCAGGCCTGACCAAAGATCATCCAGAACAACCCTCAGGAATCAAGATACTTTAACACAGCCTTTCTTAACTTTTTTACCGTCGACAACCCCCTGAAATATTTGTCAGACTTTGAGAAAACCCAGAAGTGGTGTGATCGTGAAGAATATGGTTGGGAAGCCATAGCTGTGGACATATCCACCCAGGCCCCTCCTCTTCCCACCATCATTGGCCATTTTGGGAGGGGAGGCAGGTCAACATGGATCTAAATATGAACGAATGAATGAATATCACCTAATAAAGGTTTAACAAATTTTAAAAATATATGAGATTAATTAACTCCCACCCATTCGGGAAACCCTTCCAGGGCCATCAAGAAACCCCAGGGTTTCATGAAACCCTGGTTGAAAAAGTGTGCTTTAACATTAGAGTAAGAGGCCACTCAATCAATCAGACCATCACCTCATCCAGCATTCATTTCCAACGGGGGAACAGGAACCACCCTGATGGATCACACCAAGCATCCATCTGGTCCAGCATCCTGTTTCCAAGAGTGACAACCTGGCATCTTCAGCTCTCAGAGCACAGAAGTAGCAGCCATCCTCTAGCAATTATTCTGATATTCTGAAGCATACTGCCTCTGGAGTGGGTGACCTCACTTAGCTATCATGGTGCATGGTTAATTAATTAATTTAAAATCTTTATGTCCATTTTTTTTCCATAATGGGGATCCAGTGTACCTTAGAACATCTTCTCCTCTTCTCCATTGAATGGACTTATCAATGGAGATCTTCTCAACAACCAAGTGACTTGACGGAAGATGGTTGGTCATCTACCATTTTGACAATCTACCTTCTTTTCACCCATGTCCTAGAAAGGTCATCAGTGCTCCTTAGCGTGCAATCTAATTAAAATGATTATTTCGTTTATTATTAGGGATGCCAGTCCCCAGGTAGGATTTGGGGATCCCCTGGAATTATAGCTCATTTCCAGGTGACAGAGATCTATTCCCTGGAGAAAATGGCTGCTTTGGAGGGTGGACTCACTGAGGTCCCGCCCCAAATCCTACCCACTCCTGACTCTACTCCCAAAGTCTCCCGGTATTTCTCAGCCCAGAGCTGGCAACTGTATTTGATATCGAAACAGAACAGTTCCCGTACCACATTTTGCTTTGTGGCCGCTCTGATGGTAAGAATTTTATCCCCCCCGTGGCAAACTCGCCTTCACAAATGGAACAGACACCCCTGAAACTGGTCCAGCATGTGTTTTATTGTGTGAAAAGGCCATGTATAATATACACTTGTCCTGTATGTTCTGCAGGCTGAAGTTACATTCCAGGGAGAGGAGAAAAAATGTCAAACCAGTTTGATCAAATGCTTGCAACGTTATAAGTGCAGCGTTCCGAACCACTGCACTTATTTGGAGTCAGCCAGACTTCACTAAGTACACAAAAATGTGTATCCCATATTTCAGCAGTTGAAACTAGAGGGCTGCAGAAAAATGTAGGCGCAGCCATTTCCCCCACAGTTCTCTCTAATTAAATCTCCCACCACCCCCCACCTCAAATGTTTCAGAGCCAAGCGTATTTCTAATCTCTCACAGACTAGTCAGTACATGTATTTGCCAGGAACTCTGAAGATGATGAGTGGCTATTTTCACACTTTTGGGGACAGAAAACGAATGTAAGGCATCGTTTCCCCTTTCCTACAGGAATAATTCTATCTGGATCTTAAAGAACGAAACTATTAATGAATTGAGGGGCTATAGTTTAAAATAACCCCGTCATTGCAGTAAACCCCATCACTGAAGGAGATTGAATATTAACTGCATCGGTTCACAGCAAAATCTAAACTAGGGATGCCAACCTCCAGGTGACACTTGTAGGGTTCCCTGCTACAATTGATCTTCACACGACTGAGGTCAGTTCCCCTGGAGAAAATGGCTGCTTTGGAGGGTGGACTCCATGGCATTATACCCCACCGAAATCCCTCCCCTCCTCAAACCTTGCCAGGCTTCACTCCCAAATTTCCAGAAATTTTCCAACCCAGACCTGGTGGTAACCCTAATCCGAACTATGAAAAGCATGGACAGAGACAGTATACCTCTGAATACCAGAAGCTGGGCACAGCTAACAGAGGAGTGCTGTTGTCCTCCCACTCAGCCCTGCACAAGCATCTCACTGGTCATGGAAAAAGAAAAGGGGCTCATTTTTATACCCCGCTTTGCATTGCCCAAAGGAGTCTCAAAAGGAAGAGGAAGAGGAAGAAGAGTTGGTTCTTATATGCCGCTTTTCCCTACCCGAAGGAGGCTCAAAGCGGCTTACAGTCGCCTTCCCATTCCTCACTTCACAACAGACACCCTGTGGGGTGGGTGAGGCTGAGAGAGCCCTGATATCACTGCTCGGTCAGAACAGTTTTATCAATGCCGTGGCGAGCCCAAAGTCACCCAGCTGGCTGCATGTGGGGGAGTGCAGAATCGAACCCAGCATGCCAGATTGGAAGTCCGCACTCCTAACCACTACACCAAAAAGGGCTTGCAATCATCTTTCCTTCCTCTCCCCACAACAGACACTCTGTGAGGTAAGTGCCACTGAGAGAGCTCTGGGAGAGACTGCTTTGTGGGAACAGCCCCTAACAGGACTGTGACTAGCTCAAGGTCACCCAGTTGGTTTCATGGGGAGGAGTAGGGAATCAAACCCAGCTCACCAGATTGGAAGCCACACTCTTGGCCATTACACAATGCTGGGAACCGAAGGTTTCACAAGACGGACCTTTGGTCTGCCCCAGCAAGGCTCTCCTTATGTTTTGAACAGTCCGAAAGATGTCTGCTGTGGAAGAAATCAGAAAACTCTTATTTCCCCAGAGCCATTTCAAGCACTCTTCTGTGATCTGTACATCTGACTTCTTGGGAGGTAGAACACTGGCCTCTAGAGTTGTGAATCGTCATGTAAACAGTCTGGGCATTTGAAGAGGAATGTGCATCCCTTAGCAGTTTTGACACTGTAAAGGTGCCTTTGCAGTGGGTAATTACACCCAGCAATACCTTGTGTAAAAACCATATTTTTTTCAGATGGGCTGGTATCCCCTACCATCGCCTCTGGACTAAAAGCCGAAACATCAATATATTTCTGTGCTGTTTAGGAAATAAAGGAGCAATACAGCACAGGTGTGCTTAATCCATTTAATGTATACCAATGGCCTGTGTTTATAAGGGGCAGTGCTACTTGTCCTCGATAAATTACTGTTGCTAGTTTTGTTTTTTGCAGGATGCATGTGTCATAACAGAGTGCTTGGCATGGGCTAGAGAAAACTGGATGCATTTAACTCCTCAGTCATAAAGTCCAATATTGACTTTATATCTTCTTTCTGCTCACAGGGATGATGTACATAACTTATGGGATAATGTCACATAGAGAAAACAAGTAGGCTAATAATAATATTAGACTTATAACCTAAAATGGTATGTTCTGGTTCAAATTTTGCCTCAGGCAGAAACTCATCAGGTAACTCTGCCTCAAACAAGGGATCATTTAAATCCATCCATCCATTTTCTGCTTTTCTCTCCACAGTTGGTTTTTATATCCTGCTTTTCACTACCAGAAGTCTCAAAGTGGCTTACAATTGTCTTCCCTTCCTCTCCCCACAATAAACACTCTGTGAGGTTGGTGGGGCTGAGAGAGATCTGAGAGAACTGCTGTGAGAACAGCTTTAACAGGACTGTGACTGACTCAAGCTCATCCAGCTGGCTGCATGTGGAGGAGCAGGGAATCAAAGCTGGATTGCCAACTTAGAAACCACTGCTCTTAACCACTACATCCAGATGGCTCTGGTTGGAATTTTACCTCAGCCAGAAAACTCTGTTACTATAAGAGGAAAACCTGTCATTATGTTGTACTCTTAAAATATTTTTATTATAAAACACTTTTGCTGCTTTGTAAAAAGAGAGAGAGAGATATCTTGAGAGAGAGACAGCTTGGTGTAGTGGTTAAGAGCAGTGGCCTCTAGAAATAAGTTTAATTCCCCTCTCCTCCACATGCTGCCAGTTGGGTGACCTTGGGCCAGTCAGAGTTCCCCCAGAGCTCTTGCAGTCCCACCTACCTCACAAGGTGTCTGTTGTGGGGAAAGGAAGGGAAAGGTGCTTGTAAGCCACTTTGAGACTCCTCCGGGTAGTAAAAAGCAAACCAAAATAAGAAACCATTGTGAGGGGAGAGGAACAGATACGTCTGGCAAGGAATAAGCAATTGTAAGGATGAATGGCAGAAAGCCAAGACAGCCCATCAGGTTATTAGGCACTTCACTTGTGACCATCTTTCTTTTGTTCCCTAAATGGTTCGAACTGTTTCTGCCATCAAATTAACATGCAGATTAATCCCGCAGTCAGTAGCCTGGTCTTTAAAAATCATGTAATTAATCCCCCCCCCATACTGCTTTTGTATACACAAACTGCACCCTCTTTTGTGATGAGCTGTGCTGAGTCCAAGGCAGCCGTCCAGGGGACCACCCAAAGTCAAAAGAAGGAATGCTTTCACACTACTGGCAGCCTCTGGGCTGGTGTCGTCCCCCGCCCCCCCTGTATGTTCCTTTTAAATCTGTCACTCATAAAACAATAGATTCCTGTACTGGTGGCAAAGTTCAGTATTTCTGCTATTTCATGTTGCAGAGGGTGGAAAACTGTCAATATTAAGAGGAAGAGGAAGAATGGCCTTTATCCAAGGACCCTATGAATAGGATGGAGATTAGAGGAGTCACGGATGCTGACGGTAGGTCACGGAGAAACCATTTAGGTTTGCATGAAAGCAATTGTGCATGGTGCTCCTGTGTATATTACCTTGTGTGTGCCACTTCCTAATATAAGACTCACAAAAAGCAGTATGTTGGGATGCCAAAAAAATGACCCATGACAAACAAGGCTGTCCTCCACTGAATTGGGCCACTGATCCATCAAAGTTAGTATGACTACCCAGCCTGGCAGTGGCTCTCCAGGGGCTATGATAGAGGTCTTTCATATCACTGACAATCCCAGTGGGCATTTCTGCACATCAGTTAAAAAAATGTTACCCCAGCTGAATGGCAAAGCTCTAAAAAATTTTGTGCTTCTGAGCCCTTTCTCACCTTTTCGGCTGTCTCGCCTTTGTCTGCGCCTTTTTGCAGGTCTCACCCTGCACAACTGCTGCTGGAAATGGCGGAAGAGAGCAATGCACCTTATACATGACTCGCTTCCTCCTGTCAAAACCGGTTCATTTGCTGGTGGATCCTAATCTGAGAAAAGCAGAACCTTTCCAAGGCAATTGGTGCAATAAATTTTATATATTGATAATTTTTTAAGGACCAA